>NW_006159527.1:871360-893773 GCF_000334495.1 Tupaia belangeri chinensis | reverse complement strand
GTCACGCCGCAATCCCTTCTCCTCCATTCTCCTCTCGGGATCTTGGGCACGCACGCACACGCTCCCGGCATGAGTTTTAAGCCACCGGGTCCGGGACACAAACTGCGGTCAACTACGTGGGAGTCCAGCGACATAGCCATTACGCTAACTGCTGGTCCCAACTTTGGCATTTTTAAAAACATTTTTAAAAATTTACGTTTAGTAACTGTACATCTTTACAGTGTACAGTAGGGTCTTTCCCAGCATGAGTAGAGTGCATATTAGTTGAGCCAAAGATATTACCATTTACATTATCATCCACAGAAAACTTTTCATCAAAAGGCAATTTTAAAAAAAATTAATGAATGCCCATGTTACTATGCAAAAGAGTAAAACAATGTATAGCTCCTATGCGTGTGTTACCTTCTTGCCCTTTTCCTGATACAGTCTTACTAAATTCTTCTCATTGTGTTACCCATGACAACGATCTTCTATTGAGTACATTACTTTCTGTGTTATTTCAGGTATACAGAGGGTGGCCTTCGCAAGAGAGGCTAGTATATGAATAGAAATGTAAATACATAATTTAAAGAGATTCAAGGATCTCTAAGTTTTTGGCAAGTTTTTTGAGAGTTTCTAAACGTCATGAAATTTTGTTGATGATGTTGAATTTGTAGGGGTACATAAAACATTTTACAGAATATTTTGTAAGTGGAGAACCAGCAGATGGCTAGTGGTTACGTCACTGGACTCTCGCATGGCTGTCTGAAGTTTGAGTCCTGGATCTGAACGCTTGAAACTCACACTGGGCATGTGTGCGTGTATGCCCAAAATCTTGATAGGAGAATAAAGGAGAAGGAATTATGGCATGGCCATTCTCCTATGAAGTGATTTCTTGTTTTCTGTCTCTCCAGCAAGCATGTGTACCCTATAACAAAAATCTCTCTCTCAAAAAGAATAAAAGGTGAGCATCCAATACATTATTAAATTGCACAGAAAAATGAATATAACAGTATCTATACTCCTACTGAGTCACCTCTTTCTTTTTTGCTATAGAATGCGTGAGCCCACCAGAGAGAGATAGACGGAGAGAAGGAAAGTGAGAAATCATTCTTTAGGGATGATGGCCACACTGCAATCCCTTTTCTATTTGCTGACATACATGTGCTGGGCATGTTTTTCAGGCCCCTGGTTTGGGACTTGAAGCATGGAGTTGGACATGTGGATCCAGTGCCTTAACCACTGCATTGTCTGCTGGCTCTGAATTTTCTATTCTTTATTCCCTAGGGGTGAGAGGTTCCATTCTCAACAGCAGCAGCCATTCCCTTTCCCAGGCTCCTTGAGCTTTTTACTCCCTAGATATGAACCAATGCATCATCTTTATTTTACTAAAATTGGCTATAAACTGACAATAGACTTCTTATTGCTGAGATAGAACCGCAGACTTTTGACACCCAAGGGTGCATGACTTTTCCTTCTCCAAGACAGTCAGCCTCCCGCTTTCACCTACCTGGCTTCACCACAGTCTCCCAGACCAAAGTCCGTCTTCTGTCAGTAATTTCAAGTCGGATTGGTTCCTTCATCTGCCCAGCATAGAATTTAGAGAAGGGCTGGATTTCTCCAGGGCTCCTGTAGGACAATCTCAACTCCTAGAGGAAACATGCTACTTGACTTGAGAGAGTGGAAGAAGGAAAGGTCTGCTCCTCTGCAGTAAACTGGCCAGTGGAATGAAACCCGTTTTCTGCACCATCTTATGGTTGGTTGAGGTAGACCTCTCTCTTTCTGAGAGAGAGAGAAGTCTATAGCCTTTAAAATGGACAATTTTAGTAAATATCATCACATGGAAAGAAGAGTATTCTAGCTCTCAACACTACACAACTCAGGTAAAAATTGTGGGAGATACTGACTGAACACTAAAGTCTCAGATTCTGAGCTTCTCAGTAATGGTGCCTGCAGATCAGAATCTGAGACTACAGAAGAGCAGGGGGTGGCCAAAGGCACCTCATCAGGTCTCTCTTAGTCTCAGTGGGAGGCCAAGGATCAGATATGCTGTCCTTCCTTCCGGTCCCTTTAACTGCTCTGTACCCGCTACCCAAGGGTTCCTAGAGGCAGCTACCTTGGGGACTGAGCACCAACCTCCTACCCCAGATAGAACTGAGAAAAGCTTGAGTAATGCAAATCCCTCATTCTTTTATGAAATAAGCCCCAGTGATATTGGAAAATAATTTTTTAAAAATGTAAGATGTGAGATTGTTGATTCTAAATCTGTTTGAAGGAAAGACAACTCTGAGGACAATTTATGTCACACTAGAGAGGATCACCTCCCTGTTACAAGCTGCCATTTCTTATCTCGTACTTTCAATATTGTATTTTTGTTTTAAACACACCCATGCCCTGTGTCTTAGTTATTTCCGTATCACAAATAATCACAGGTCCTCAAACAGCTAAGAAGGTATCTGGCCTAAAGGACAACAGGGAAGTTCCTACCTAGCATTGATTGCTTAGAGTTTATCAAGGAAACTGGGAACTATGAGCAGAGCAAGTGTGAGTGCTTTATTAAATTCCTATGCTCTGGTATATTTAGAAAAAGAGCACTAAATTGAGGAAAATGGGCTTTACATGTTGTTATCTGTTTGACTCTGTAAAAAAAAAAAAAAGTTTCCCCAACCTTAGCCTTACTGTCCAAAAAGGAGAAGTGGAAATAACGATACCTAACCCTCTTGCTTTCCTCAATCTTCTTTACTCTTGGTTTTCCTAGGCCTTCAAATAGGAAAAACAAAACAAAACAAAATTGCATCTATCCAAAATGTTAAAATTGTCCAACATCATCATTAAAGACCTTAAAACTGATCGAGATGTGCTTTTTATTTTTCCCATTCACATTGCAGAATGACTATAATTTGATACTTTATTGCAGAGATAGTAGAATTTGTAGGACAACCTGCTTCTTGTCTACTTAGAAGTTAAATTGTGCAGGGACCAGCAGTTGGCATAATGGCTATGTCGATAGACTTCCATGTAGTCGACTGTGGCTTGAGTCCTGGACCTGGTGGCTTAAACTCATGTCAGGCATGTTTGCGTGTGTGCCCAAGACCCAAGAGGAGAATGGAGGAGAAGGGATTGTGGTGTGACCATCCCCCCGGAGGGTGATTTCTCGCTTTCTGTCTCTCTGTCTCTGTCTTTCTGGTGAGCGCACATGCCCTATAGCAAAATCCTCTCTCAAAAAAAAGATTAAAAAAAAGAAGTTATATTGTACAAAATCTTTGAAAATCTATTTAGAAGTACACTAGCTTTAAATTGGTAAATTCTCTTTGAATCAGTAATTTGACTTACAGAGCTCCAACCCCACAGACAAAACATAAAACTTTACAAATGAAAATATTTAGTACCAGGGCACTTGTTCTGAAAATTTACAAACAACTAAGTGCTGAATAATAATGGACTTCTTTAAAAACTTCAGGATTTTAGATATAGGGCATATTACACCCCACTAAGACAATGTGTAAGAGTGTATATCTAGAGCTAACAGGCAGCATGGTGGTTAAAGGTTCTGGATCCCACATGGCCAACTTCATGGTTTGTAGCCTGAAAACACTCCAGGCACTTGTGTGAGCATAACCAAGGTCCTGAGAGGAGAATGAAGGGGAAGGGACTATGGTGTGGCCATCCCCCCTGGGGGTTGATTTCTCATTTTCCATCCCTGTCTGTTTCTTTCCAGCAAGTGCATGTGTCCTATGGCAAAACATCCTATGGCAAAACTTTCTTTCTTTTTCTTTTTCTTTTTTTTTTTCCTGGAGAGCACATGCATTCATAAAAGAGAAAGAGGAGAAATCACCACCACCTCCCTCACAACCCATCAGAAGTGGTCATGCAAAAATCCCTTCTCCTCCATCTCTCCCTCCTTGTGGGATTTCAGGCATGCATGCACATATGCCTGGTGTATTTCTCAAGCCTCCAGGCCCAGGATTCAAGCCATGCAGTTGGGCATGTAGAATCTGACTACCTTAACCAGCAGGCTATGGAGCTGGTACGAAAGAATAACTTTATTTGCACAAAAATGTACAGCAATCACCTGCGAAATATACATAAAATGACATATGTGATATAAAATCATCTCTTCACTCAACTACTCTAATAAATACCTATCAAGTCCCTTACTTAGGCAAGATATCAGGCCTGGAGGCAACTATAATAGGCAAAAAAAAAAAAATGTTATAAAAAGGAAACTAAAAGTGTAACTTTAACCACAAAATAAGTACACTAAGTGCTACAATGTTAACTTTCCTGTGTTAGTGTCTTGGAAATATGTAATATAATTAATTACATTTTTCTATATTTTCAATTTTTACAAGGACATATTTGTGATTAATAAAGAAAAATATTGGGACCAGCAGGTGTCATAGTGGTTAAGGAACTTGACTCCTATGTGGTCAACTGCAGTTTGAGTCCCGGAACTAGCGATTTGAAACTCACACTGGGCGGATGTGCATGCATGCCCAAAATCCCAGCAGGAGAATGAAGGAGAAAGGATTGCAGTATGACTATTCCCCGGGCTTAATTTCTTGCTTTCTGTCTCTCTGGGGAACACACATGCCCTACAGCAAAAATCTCACCAAAAATAAAAAAGAAAAGAAAAATATTGCATTTGTCAAGATCCTTCCATTTGTTTCAAAAGTGCGAAATATTCGAAACACATTAGCTTAGATTTGAATTCTACTAACCTTAGGCATTATTTCCAGGTGAGGAGAACCAGACACAATGTAACGGGAACCAAAGTTCAGAGGTTCCATTGGGGGCGAGGTCTGCAGACGCACACCATGGAACCTACTTTCCTCATCATTTATTGCCTGAGAAAGAAGAGGCAGAAATATTAAAAATAAATAAATGAATACATAAGCAATGTAGTGGCAAAAAAAGGTATCTATATATTGTATTAAGTAGCAAGGGTATGACATGATTCAATCGATGCAAAGATTAGACAGACAATAGCAGAAGCTAAAGGACTCAATAGCTTAGAAGTAGAGAAAGCAATGGTAGATGCTAGATGTTGGTTGGGGAATTGGGGAGAATGGGGAGAAAGTGGTTAGAAGAACAAGAGTGCAGGTAAACAAGTGGAATAGGTTTGGGGAGAGCTTCCCACAGTAAAGAATGTCAGTGACAACAGCACGCATAGTTCTAAAAAAGCCAATAGGCCAGATTTTGAATGTGTACAACAAATGTAATGCTAAATGTTGAAGAGGGTGAAAATGTTTATATCCTTGATTTGCTTATTTTGTATACATGATCTTTTTCAAGCTGAAAAACAAAGCTTTGTTGTCTTTATTTATTTATTTATTTATTTTTGGAGAGGTTATTTCGCTATAGGGCGCGTGCGCTCGCCAAACAGACAGACAGACACAGAGACAGAAAGCGAGAAATCACCTCCCAGGGGGGATGGTCATGCCGCAATCCCTTCTCCTCCATTCTCCTCTTGGGATCTTGGGCACACACGCACATACGCCCGGCATGAGTTTTAAGCCACCGGGTCCAGGATGTGAACCACAGTCGACTACGTGGGAGTCCAGCGACATAGCTATTACGCTACCTGCTGGTTCCCTTGAAGGAGGTCTTTTTATAGAAACTAGAAAAGATGCTTTTCTCTCTCATTTCCCCATAGTCCTCCAACCTCTGGTATAAAGGACATTACTGTATCTTATTAAAACTTCACCCAGCTGTCCAGACAATGCCCCATCTCTGTGTTCTTCTGTATTTTCAAGCTGCATGTTCATACGGCCATCTCCAAATACCAGGTAGCCCTTTTACTCCATTCGCCATTTTGGTTTCACCATCACTGGCTTTCCTGTCATTCCACTGAGGACAGGTTTGGGATTGAGGGGTAAACTCATTGGAATCGAAGGGTCAGCGGCCGTGAACACTGCAGGCTGCTGGCTGGCCACTCTGCTGCCATCAGACCCGTGTCACTGGAGCCTGTATACACGATTTTAAGAACCACGCTATCCCTTACAAAGATTATATGTAAGTCAGAAATTTTAATTAAAAAATTCCATATAGCGTTTTTGATTATCATGCTTTTGTCTGTTTGTTCAATGGTGGGTCCCCAGTGCCTAAAGGAGTGACCGAAATATGGAAGGCACACAGTAACTTTGTTAAGCGGGGAAATGAATCTCCCTGAATAGAAAAGGCTACAGGCTTCAAGTGTCATTTTAAATTTTCTAGCAGTCACGTTTCTCAGAAAGCAAAACCAAGCAGATGAAGTTGCTTTCAGTAATAGATTTCATTTAACCCCAAATAGTAGTGTTTGAACGTGTAAACAATATGAAAATAAATATTATGTACTTTTTCATATTAAATCTTCAAAGCTCCGTGCGCTTTAAATTTACAGCCCATCTCTGCTCACGCTCAGCCACAGGAGGCCAGTGGCTCTCATGCTGGATGGTGCTTCTCTGGAAGTAAGAAGGGGAAGTCCACTTATGGATAAAGGTTTATCCTTTCTTTCCCTTCCACCTTGCATCAGACAGAGGAAGACAAATATCTCATTTATTCAGTCAGCAAAACACCATGAAAGAATTCTTTAAACAAAACGTACGCGGTACCTATACTAGGCCTTACACTGTGCATTAACTAATTTGTGATTAAACAGAAGTGGCCCCTCCCATTATGTGGCCAATACAATCTACAAAGAAAGACAACAAATAAAAAAGAAATCATGGAAATACAATGGTGGGAATAAAGAGGGTACATCGATCAAGAATAAGAGCATTGACCAAACTGAAGGGTTTAAAAAACTTCCTAAACTTCCTTTTTAGGCAAAGACCAGAAAGATGAGAAGCCAGACTCAGAAGGGAAAGCAAGCGGGAAAGGACCCCAGAGCAGGAATTCTTGGCACACCTGAGATATGAAAGTGCAGGTCAGCAGTGTTGTAACGTAATGTGCGAGAAGGGAGTGGAGGCAATCAGACAAGAGAACTCATCGAGGACAGGATGAAGCGATGACCTCCTGGACACAATAAATGATGTGGTTCATGTTCTAAGAGTGATGAGAATCCACTCAAGACCCTGGCCAAGGGATGTTGTTCAAACTGCCGGGGCTGGGATTTGAACCATGGTCAGCATATAAGCTCTAACTCCCTTAAGCACAAAGCTACAGGGCCAGCCCTTCCACACTGAATTTTAAGAGCAGATTGTTGCATAAGGCTCAAGGGTCAGCATCAACAGATTGATCTCATGGAAGGTGATCCATGCTTCTCTCAGTCAAAACTGCACCTTGACCTTTCTGTTCTAGAGGCTGGATGGACCACAGGGATAACCTGGAAGTGGAGTTTTCATCTTTGCATGACCTCCAAAAGCGGCCAGCCTTACCTTCGTTAGCAAGGCGTCACTGGGGATAAGGTACAAGTGGAATTTAATATCTTGGGGGTGGGAGTGATAATAGATGAGCGTGGTGGAGGTGATGGGCACGGGAAGGCAGGTCCCACTGGCGATCCTCAGTAGGATTCCCATCAGGGAAAAGCTGGGGTTTTCCAGTACTGCATAGAAAGGTTCCACCCGAGCTGGCTTCTCCAGGACCATCCCTTCATCCTTAAAATGTGCAACCTGGAACCAGGCGACGTCGACATCACCTGCTATTGGAGAACCACACGGCAATTAGACAGAGGGTCCCCTAACAGCCCCACCGCCTCCTCTCTCCCCTCAGTACCTTGCAGGCAGATGAAGTGGGGGAGGTGGACTTCAGCCACAGCCCCCTCTGGCTCTGCAGTGACATCAAACAAAGGGCCAGCCACCATCCACTGCTCACTGAGCTGCAGGGACAGGCCCAGGTGCTGACCCCAAGAGTCGAATGCAATCCTCACGGTCACTGCTGCCCTTACCACAAAGCCAAGGCCCTTGGCTAACCACAGATAGTAGCCGGCTGTGGGGAAGTGGACGCTGGAAGGAGCCAGAGTGATGGTCACAATGGGAAGACACCAGGATGTGGATTTCAACAACCCTGTGTGGGGTGTAGTATTAGGGCTGAGGCAAGGCTCAGGATCCACCTGCAACTTTTACTAAACTAGAAAACTCCGCAGAGTTCATTAAGTCCTCTGTTCTTGACTTCTTGGCATTCTATGCAAGGAGTCTTCAAAAAGTGTGTGGAAAATGCATATTGTGGGGCCCTAACGCCTAGTGGTTAAGTGAGCCAGAGCACACAAGGCCATAATTTGAGTCCCAGCCCCAGTGGCTTGAAAAACATGCCAGGCCCAGGGGCCACCACGCCCTAAATCCCGACAGGATGAAGAAATCGAGACGGGACTGTGGTGCGATCACACTCCATTTGGGGATTCTCTCTCAAGTACATGTGCTCTCTGGCATTTGAAAAAACATGTTAAAAAGCAAGTGAATATTATGAAGAGACTATACATAGATTTCAAAAATATTTTGCACCAAAATAAATTCCTACTTTCTTTCTTTCACACACTTTAAAAAATTCTCTCTTCTATGTTGAAATGAACATACCAACTTGACAGTGCAAGACATACACAGAGCATGGGGACCATTTCAGATGGCTTAAAGAACAAGTCCACACGTTAGCTTTAGATAGGAGTTGTCTTCAGTAGTTAGCACCTTTTGTTCTTACCTGTATCTGTTTACGCTCTCGTCAATCAACTCGATATCCACCTTTCCATCAGGTCCCAGAAAGTGATTATGTTTACAGCCCGGGTCACGCTCAAAGCCAAGTTTAGCCGCGAAAGAGGAGACTAGTTGCTCCTCTCCTGAGCAAACATCTCCTGAAAGAAAATAGTGGACACGTGAGTTGTAGGTTGTTGAAAAAGGCATCGCCTGAGAGTCTGGGATGCTGAATCCCACAGCTGCGGCTGGGAATGTAGCTATTGAATAAGAACAAACTGTGACTAGAACATGGGATTTTGTTTCTTTGAACCCCAGCAGGGAAACACACAAGGATATTCTTTGTTAGCATTAAAATCTTGTCCTCACATTTATTTATTTAATTATTTGTTTGGTTCGAGAACAAGACTTTTTATTTGTTACTATTAAAAGTCTGAACTCCAGGGACCAGCAGTTAGCGTAATGGCTATGTCACTGGACTCCCATGTAGTCGACCGCAGTTTGCATCCCGGACCCGGTGGCTTAAAACTCACACCGGGCGCGTGTGCGTGCGTGTCCAAGATCCTGAGAGGAGAATGGAGGAGAAGGGATTGTGGCATGGCCATCCCCTCTGGGGGGGTGATTTCTTGCTTTCTGTCTCTGTTTCTCTCTGTCTGGCAAGCACACGCACCCTATAGCACAAACCTCTCCCCCCCCAAAAATAGTCTGAACTCCAGAGTCTTAACCGGTCGTGTGTGCGTGCGTGTCCAAGATCCTGAGAGGAGAATGGAGGAGAAGGGATTGTGGCATGGCCATCCCCTCTGGGGGGGTGATTTCTTGCTTTCTGTCTCTGTTTCTCTCTGTCTGGCAAGCACACGCACCCTATAGCACAAACCTCTCCCCCCCCAAAAATAGTCTGAACTCCAGAGTCTTAGACTGGTGGTTCATCGCCATCAGCTTGTTCCACTTTAGTGCCTGTCTCATCCCTAATAGCTTTTCCAGAGCTACCACCTTCACCGTGAAGCTCCATGAGCTTTCCTAATTCAAACACATACCCCCACATTTAAAAGGTTTTCTGGGAAGCCAGATTGGACAGCTTAGCGGGGTGATACTGTTTGTCCAGGGCTGGACCCAATGCAGCTGAGTCTCGGCATGGTTCCCAAGAGCCAAGGAAACCTGCTGGCGAGCAAAGTGCAGGCAAGAAAAGGAATGAGCGCCAAAGCCGGAGAGGCAGAAGGACGTGTTCCTGCAGGGCCCTGCCCGTCCCCGGCTGCCACAGACTGTGCCTTGTTCCCTGAGCATTTCCACATTCTTGCAGTGAGTGGCTTAACTATTTCCAATTAAGCTGTAAAACCCCACAAGCATTTTATCGACCCACACGCCCTCGACTTCTACAGTCACCCTTACCTGTTTCTTGATTCTCTGGAGATTCCTGCCCTCCTGATAGGCTGTCAGCTGGGGTCCTTGTTTTCCAAAAATATGGAAAATATTAAGAATTGATTGGTGAACATGGAGAAGATGCTATTAAAAATCAGAGCTGTGCTGGCCAGTACAGTAGTCGCTACATACATGTGGCTATTTAAACTTAAGCGAATAAATCAGCTAAATAAAAAATTCAGCCCCCGGGTTGTACTATTCACTTTCCGAGTGCTCAGTACCCAGGTGTGGCTAACTAAATTGCAGAGTGCAGGTAAAACGTTTCCACCAACCTGGAAGTTCTGTTGGGCAGGACTGACTTAGACCATGACAAAAGAATTGATAACTTGGATGAAAACATCTTAAAACTAGATATAGGGGTGATATGTGGGTAGCAGAACTAACGGGCTCTCCAGAGCTGACTGTGTCCTGACTAGTCTCCCTTCTCAGCTCCTGTCATAGCAGTGCATGAGGTGGCCGCAGCCAGGTTCTTTTGCATGAATGGCTCCACTTGATATCATATGACCTTTGGAAGCAAAAGACTGAAGCCATGACTGACCCATGAGTGAAATGCATGCATTTGTAGCAGTGGTTCCCAGCCTGGACACCCCTGGGGAGCTCTAAAAACCACCTGAGACCCAATCCACAGCGTAGGTAAATTAAATTAAATCAGGATGTTGGAGTTAGAAGCCAAGCATCAGCATTTTTACAGCTTTCCAGGTGATTCTAAAGTTGGGTGAAGGTATAAAAGAACTTGTATACCTTATGAATTAAATTTAACTAATTAAATTTAATTAAAAAAAAAAAAGTTATGATCTACAGGATGAGCCAGTGGTTCCTCAAGAAGCTAGACAAAGACAACTAACTGAATCCAGTTTCCTGCCTTGGGGAGTTTGAATGTGGAATAAATAAAGACCAGAGGAATCAGAGGGCAAAAAGTCCCAGTCGCTCAGAGGGGGTATGATGAAACTGCAGATAAAAGCAGTCTTTACGTCTGTACAAACAACAGTGATTGCACAGCAGGTGCAGCTGCGGCACTGCGAAATGTGGTCCAGTTTTCTGCTGGTGTTTTCTTAGGTTCCCCTGATTTTTTGATATGTGCATGGAATTCTCGACCCCTTAGGGTTTTATACACACACACACACACACACACACACACACACATATACATATACATATATATACACATATATACATACATATATACATATACACACATATACATGTATACATATATACACACATATATACATATATATACACATGTATATACATATATATATATATTCCTTGACATGTCTATTAATTTCAATTTCTTTGGTTATCAGAAAAGTCATGACTTTTTTTTTCTGTATAAAAATGTGTCATGACTTTTCCAACAATGCAATAAAAGAATTGAACAGAGATTGAGGTTGGAAAGAACAGGTACTTGGAGAAGTGAGATGAAAAGACAGGACCCACAGTCCTTTCTTACAGGGGTCCTGTGGGCAGGCCAAGCAGTGAAAAAGCTGGGGCTGTCATCCTAAGACTTGGTATTGTCTGAGAATGCATGGTGAGCCATGGACTAAGGTAGCCTCGTGGAAAGCACTGGAGGTAAATATGCCATTTTATATTCACTCTCAGGGACCCTGTTCGCTGGCTGAAGCTGGGATTCAGATAGTGGGAGGAAGCCAGTATTATACTGGAGACAGCTCACTCCAGATCGTGAAAGTCTATTTTAAATTTCCTGGGATTTCCATGATCAGACAGTGGTGCTATGGTAAAATGCAATGCTCTGCAAGGCTGACCCACATGCGAAGGTCCCAGACTTGTGTCCAGTGACCTTCTGGATATGCTGGGCACATGTATGCTCGTGATCTTGGGCTGGCTAATGTGGAGGTGGATCATGTTGGGGTATTATCGCTCTGTCTCTCGCTCATGAAAGAAAGAAACAAAACATTTCCAGGTATTTGCAAACAGGCTGTCAAACGCAGCCATTAGTAAAAATGAAATTATATAAGCTTGCATTTAAACAAACTGTATCACAAACAAAAATAACAACTATTTTAAAAATACTACTTCTGGAACAGCAGATGTAGCAGTTATGTCACTGGACTCCCACATGACTGACAGCAGTTTGAGTCCCGGACCTGGTGCCTTGAAAATCACTCCAGGTATATGTATGTGCATGCCCAAGATCCCAGGAGAATGAAGAAAGGACTGTGGCATAGCTATCCCTCCTGGGGGTGGGGGTAGTTCGTCACTTTCTCTTTCACTATGTCTGTCTCTCTCTCTCTCCTGTGTGAGCACATGCGCTCTAAGGCAAAATCCTCTAAAAAAAAGAAACAAAAGTGCCACTTCCTAGTTTACTACATTATACTGTACTCTATGCACTGAAGGGTATTGATGTCTGTTGTATCTTGTGGTGAAAATACAGTGATGCACTGAGCACACACCTTCCCAACTCCAGGATCATGTTGGTAGTTTGAAATCTGCCCTGATGGAAACTGGTAAACACGATAAATCAAGGCTTCTTTTCTTCCTCTGGTGTTAACTTTTCTGGCCTTCAGCCTCATCATTAGCCAGTGTTCTGGAGAATTGAGTTGGTTTTATGCTCTAACAACTCAATCAATAATGTAATGGTCTTTCACTGTGTTGTTTATTGTCTTTTGGTGTGTAGCTTCCTGGATATCTCCATGGAACTACTGATTTACCTCAGGTTTGATGCAAAAATTTATGGTCTCATGGCTATTATTGTATAAACTCATTTGTTCTCCCTTGATTCCTATAAAAACCATCTCAATCCACCTGATTTTCATGTTCCTCTGTAATATTGAGAAACAACATCCAAAACTGTCAGCCTTTTTAGCTTTCCACACCTTACCTGGGAACCTCATCCACAGAGGACTGAAAGTCAGTAGGTATCTTGGGCAATGACAGTTTTCTCTCTCTCTCACCTTCTGAGAAAGAAAGTGAATCTTCAAACTCTTCATCGGAATATTTATAGATGCTATCAAGTATAATGGAACGACAAAATAAAAGTTGCATTATGAATATCAGGCCTGGTGGAGGGACGGATTCTGGAGCAAGATTTATGTTAATGGCCATAAATCCCATATTCTATCTAGGGACATCTTCTCTCAGGTTTATAATGACTCCATCTTACCCCTCATTATATTGAATGTAACTGTCTCTGTCCCCAACTATCTACTGTTCATTCCAGCCCAGGCATATACCTCAGCTCTCAACACCTGCTTATTTTTTTTTTTTTTGAGAGTTTTTAGCTATAGGGTATGGGTGCTTGCCAGAAAGACAGAGAGAGAGAGACAGAAAGTGAGAAATCACCCCTTCCCCGGGGGGATGGCCACACCACAATCCCTTCTCCTCCATTTTCCTCTTGAGATCCTGGGCATGTATGCACACACACCCGGTGCGAGTTTAAGTCACTGGGTCCAGGACTCAAACTACAGTCCACTACATGGGAGTCCAGTGATGTAGCCATTACGCCATCTGCTGGTCCCTCAACACCTACTTTTTTTTTTTATTTGTCTTTATGTAAATTTATTTAAAATCACTTTAGGCCTAGCCTGTCCTTAGGTTTTTACCCACTCGTCAAACTGCTCTGCTGTGAGAAAGCCAAGTTCAATAGCAGTTTCCTTCAAGGTTGATCCATTTTTGTGTGGTGTCTTAGCGGTCATTGCTGCCTTGTCATACCCTTTGTGAGGATTAAGAGCTGTCACCAACATTAGAGACTCACTCATTAGCTTGTTGATCCTTTCTGTGTTGGCCTGAATTTCTACCACACAGTTTCGGTGAAGGAAACTGAAGCATCTCCCAGCAGCCTGGCTGAGCGTAACACATTTTTAATCATCATTGGCTTGAAAGCATTCAATTCGAAATGTCCATTGCTGCCTCCAACAGTAACAGCGACATGATTACCGTGACTTGGGCTGCAACCATGATCATTGCCTCACACTGAGTGGGGTTCACCTTGCCTGGCATGATACTACTTCCTGGTTCATTTTTAGGCAAGATCAGTTCTCCTAGGCCTGACCAAGGACCAGAACCCAGAAAACGAATGTCATTTGCCATCTTCATCAGACTGTAAGCAGTGGTGTTCACATCCCGGCGGAACTCAACCAGAGCATCATGAGCAGCCAGAGTTTCAAATTTATTTGGAGCAGTGACAAAAGGCAAGCCTGTGAGTGCAGCAGCTTTTGCAGCAATCTTTTCTGCAAAGCCAATTCTAGTGTTTAGCCCAGTCCCCACAGCAGTGCCTCAAGCTGCGAGCTCATAGATTCTTGGCATGGTAGCTTTTATTATCACCATTGCATAACTCACTTGTTGAACATAACCACTAAATTCCTGCCCAAGAGTAAGTGGAACAGCATTCTGAGTATGGGTATGCCCAATTTTGATGATCTGTGCACATTCTTTGGATTTAGCCTCGAGAGCATCATGTAGCTTCTGTAGTCCTGGTAACAGCACCTCATAAACTTCTATTGCAGCAGCAATGTGCATTGCTGTGGGAAAAGGGAGATTTGAGCTCTGGCTTTTATTAACATGATCCTTGGGCTGCATAGGTTTCTTGCTGCCAAGCTCACCTCCTAACATTTCAATTGCTCTGTTGGTAATTACTTCATTTACATTCATATTTGTCTGGGCTCCTGATCCAGTCTGCCACATCACGAGAGGAAAATGATCATTTAATTTACCTTCAGCTATCTTATCTGCTGCCTTCATTATTGCATTAGCAATCTTTGAATCAAGACCATAATCCTGGTTTACTTCAGCAGTCTTTCACTTCAAGATGCCTAAAGCTTTAATAATTGGGATTGGGCTGCGCTCTGTAACACCTCCAAACTTAAAGTTCATTGTGGATCTCACAGTCTGGGCACCATAGTATTCACCATTTGGGACCTTGAGTTCACCAGAGGTATCATACTCTATCCGGAAGGCATTTTGGCTGTCCATGCGAGTGGCATTCGGGGGCCGGAGTGGGAGAATGGGCACGCCACCCAGGCCGGGAGCAGAGGCCGAGGCTGGTGCTTGCAGAAGGTGACATGAGGGTGCGAGGAGTCTGAGTGCTCAGTACATGGTGGTGCGGCAGGATGGTAGAATCTCAACACCTACTTTTGCCACAGGGTTTTGTTTTATGACAAGTCAACATGATTGTTGACCCAAGTGATCTTACTGAGAATTTTAGAGGAGAAAATTCTTAGTTTATATTCTACTTTCATCAATTATTGATGCCCAAGAGGATGGGACCTTAGAATGATTCACTGAAATTCCAGGACTTTAGTGAGATGAGGTATGTCCTATGAGACCAATGGAATACTGGTGTTCCTCTTCTGCTCTCTTCCTCTACACAAAGAGGGGCACTGGGTAGAGTAAGGATGCTCAGAGGGAAAGAATGATGGCTATTGGACTTTTTTTTTTTTTTTTCTTTCATGTGTATCCTTAATCAGAAATGGAACATGCTAAATCCTTTCCTCTTCCTCATTCTCAAGGTCTGGGCTTTTTTCTCTCTGGGTGCTGGGAATTAAGATGGGAATTAAGAATAAAAAAAAAAAATGTCTTTTGGGTCAAAATCTCCACTGCCCAGTATGATAGCCACTGGCTACACATACCTATTTAAATTTACATTTTCATTGATTAAGTTTAAAAATCAGTTCTTCATTTGAGGTAATTGTATTCTAAGTGCTCAAAAGCCACAGTCAGTGGCTTCCATATTGGACAGCACACATGTGGAACATTTCTCTCGTGCTGAGAATTCTGCTGGACAGAACTGACTTAAGCCATCTTCTATAGTTCAGTTGACCAGAGCCCTGATTGGGGGCATCTGACATTGGTTTAACCAAAATGATTCTCTGAGTCCCTCAATTCATAATCCCCTGTGCCTTATCACTGCCCTTGAAATACCACACAGAGAAAGGGTGACTAGACTAATCTAGAGTAAGGAATTCCTGTGTTCATTAGCACTATTTTCATCTGTTAGAGTCACCCTAAAGGAGAATCTATCCCTGAGTGAATAGCACTGTATTAGTGTCAGTATGGGAATCGGAGTGAAGGATACATCTATTTTGGTGCTTCTCTTGAGACTTAAACTAATTTAAAATAAAAAGCTAAAACTTAAAAAAATATATATACATGGGGTCAGCAGGTGGTATGGCAGTTAAGGGTGCTGGACTTAGACATGGCTGATTGTAGTTCCAGTCCCAGACCTGGTGGTTTGCTTTCTCACTTTTCCTTTCTATCTTTCTCTCTTGCTCTGTCCCTCTCTGGTCAAATTAAAATAAGTAAATGAAGTTAAATAGTAAAAAAAGAGAGAAAATATACACTGACTTTACATGAATAATCAAAGTGTCTGTTTTTTATCGTAATTCTCTTAGCTCATTCATACATTTACTAACATTTGGTTTCTATATTTTTAAATTATAAATTATGTATTCAGTAAATTTTTATTTTATTTTTACGTTTTTGCCATAGGGTGTGTGAGCTCACAGGAGAGAGGGAAAGTGAGAAATCACCCCCAGAGAGATGGCCATGCTGCAGTTCCTTCTCCTCTATTCTCCTCTTGGGATTTCGGGCATGTATGCACATGTGCCCAGCGTGACTTTCAAGCCACCAGGTCCAGGTCTCAAACTGTAATCAGCAATGTGAGAGTCCCACACCTCAATTCATGCCACCTGCTGGCCCCCAGTCAATGATTTTTTTTTTTTTTTGAGAGAGAGAGATATTTTTGCTATAAGGTGTGTGTGCTCACTGGAGAGACAGATAGAGACAGAGAGACAGAAAACAAGAAATCACCCTGTAGGGGGGGTGACCATGCTACAGTCTCTTCTCCATTCTCCTCTCAGGATTTTGGGCATGTCCACACACATGACTAGTGTGAGTTTCAAGCCACCAGATCTGGGACTAAGTCAACTAAGTGGGAGTCCAGTAATGTAACCATCACGCCATCTGCTGGTCCCTAGTCAATGATGTTTAATTCATTCAATTGGTATCTCTAGAGAGGTTGCAATCTCAGGCACAGTGTTATACCTTAGATGCACCATGATGACTAGCTAATGAGAATACTCAATTGTATAAGCAGGATCATGTCTTTGGAATTATACTCACTAATTCTCCTCTGTCACTGTTGGTCTTAAACATGTTTTATTACTGGTTTACCTCATGAAAAATTTGATATTACTTTCTTTGGAATGTATCAATTGTCAGGGTCTTGACTTTGATTGATTTTTATGGCTGAGTAGTATTCCATAGTGTACGTGTGCCACATTTTTTCAGTCCATTCATCTGCTCCTGGACATTTAGGTTGATTCCATGACGTAGCAATTGTGAATAATATTGCAATAAATTTGGATGTGCAAGTGTTTTTTCCAACTCGATGTTTTCCAATCCTTTGAGTAGAAACCCAGAAGTGGAATTACTGGGTCACATGGCAGTTCTATTAGTAGGTTTTTGAGGAACCTCCATATTGTTCTCAACAATGGCTGTACTAGCTTATATTCCAGCAGTGTTGCAGAGTTCCCTTTTCACTACATATTGCAGGCACTTACTATTCTTTATTTTTTTAAATCTTAGCCATTCTGATTATGGTTAAGTGGTATTTACTGTAGTTTTGACTTGCATTCCCCTTAAGATAAGAGACATTAAGCATATTTTTTTCATATACTTTTTGGCCATTCATATGTCTTCCTTGAGAATTGTCTGTTTAGCTCATTTACCCAGTTTTTAATCAGATTGCTTTATTTACTTGTTGTTGTTTTTGAAAGTAAGATGCTTGAGTTCCCTGTGTATTCTGGTCATCGGTCTCTCATCTGAGGCAGAGTTTGCAAATACATCCTCCCATTCTGAAGACTGTCTCTTCACTCTAATTATTGTTTCTTTTGCTGTGCAGAAACTTTTAGCCTGATGTAGTCCCTTTGTCTACTTTTGGGATTATTGCCTGTGCTTTGGGGGTCTTATTTAAGAAGTCTTTGCTTACTCTGATGTCTCCAAGAGTTCCCCCTGTATTATTCATTAGTAGTTTTCTCTTTCTTTCTTTCCTTTTTTAAGAGAGATTTTTGCTATAGGATGCATGCACTCGCAGGAGAGACAGAAAGACAGAAAAAGAGAAATCAGTCCCCAGGAGGAATGGCCATGATGCAATCCCTTCTCCACTCTCCTCTCAGGATCCTGAGTATGCACGCACATGTGCATGCACCACTTCTTAGGTTAGTTTATTTCTAAGTTGTTTTTTTCTTTTTCACCTTCTTTTTCTCCTTCTTCTTCTTCTCCTCCTTCTCCTTCTCTTCTTCTTTTCCTTCTCCTTCTTCTTTTCTCCTTCTCCTCCTTCTCCCTCTTCCTCCTCCTCTCTCTCCTCCTCTTCTTCTCCTTATTATTATTACTATTATTATGGCTTTTGTAAATGGGATTGCTTTATTCAACCTGTCTGTTCATTGTTGCTGTATAAAAATGCTGATAATTTTTGTATTTTGATTCTGTTTCCTGGCACTTTGATTTCACTGCTGATTTTTTTCATGGATTCTTTTGATATTTCTAAGTACATAATCATGTCATCTCTAGAGATCATTTCACTTCTTCTTTTTCTATTTGAAATGCATTTGATTTTACTCTCCTGTCTGAGTACATTGCTTAGAACTTTCCGTTCTGTGTTAAAAAGGAGTGGAGAAGGTGTGCAGCCTTGTCTTGTTCTAGTTTTTAGGGGGAAAGGTTTCAGCTTTTCCCCATCCAATATAGTGTTAGCTATGGGTTTGTCTTATATGACTTTTACTGCATCAGTAAATATCCCTTCTATGCTGATTTTGCTGAGTCTCAGTCATGAAGGGATGTTGTATTCGGTTGTCAGAAAATTATGGCTCATTATTGCACAGAAAAACCGAAAAAAAGTCACAACTTTTGCACCAACCCAATATCTTATCAAATGCCTTTTCTTCATTAATTGAATGATCATATAGTTTTTATCTTTCCTCCTGTTAATGTGATGGATTTTTACATTTATCATTCCGCATGATGTAGAGCCACTGGTATCCCTGGAATAAAGCCTACCTAGTCATGGTGTATAATATTTTTAATGTGTGTTGTTGGATGATATTTGCTAGTATATTGTTAAGAATCTTTGCATCTGTATTCATCAGGGATTTGGTCTATAGCTTTCTTATGTCCTTGTCTCTTTTGAAGACCAGGATGATAGTGGCTTCATAGAATGAATTTGAGAGGATTCCTTCTTTTGGGATCTTTAGAAATAGTTGAAGGAGAATTGGGGTTAGCATTTCTTTAAAAGTTTTATAGAATTTGGAAGCAAAGCCATCAGGACCTGAACTTTTCTTTGTAGGGTGACTATTTATTGTTAATTCAATCTCATTCTTTGTTACTGGTCCAATCAGACTTGCTAGTTCTTCTGGTTCAACCGTAGTAAATTATATGTGTCAAGAAATTTAGGACCAGCAGTTAGCATAATGGCTATGTCGCTGGACTCCCACATAGTCGACCGTGGTTTGAGTCTCAGACCCAGTGGCTTAAACTCACGCCAGGCGTGTGTGCATGTGTGCCCAAGATCCCAAGAGGAGAATGGAGGAGAAGGGATTGTGGCATGGCCATCCCCTCTGGGGGGTGATCTCTTGCTTTCTATCTCTCTGTCTCTCAGTCTGTCTGGCGAGCGCATGTGCCCCCAGCTGGCGCGGCGGGCCGATGCACACTAAGAGAAAAAAAAAAAAAAAAAAAAAAAACAGAAACAAACATATATTATGAAAACTCATGTGTTAATGATCATTGTTTTTAATGAACCTTTTGATTTCAGTCTTAATTTCTTCAGTTGTTATGAAGTCCTTCAGGAGTAGATTGTTTAGTTTCCATGGGTTCGTGTATTTTCAAGGGTCCTTTCTTTAGTTGATTTCAAATTTAATTTTGTTGTGGTCAGAAAAGATGCTGGATATTGCTTCTATACATGTGAATTCGTAAAAGTTTTTTTTTATGTTTGTGTGTGTGTGCCTATCTTGTGGTCAGTATTTGAAAATGTTCCATGTAGGAGTGAGAAAAATGTGCATTTTGTGTTCATTGGGTGAAATGTCCTATAGATGTTTGTCAAGTCCATTTGGTTTATGGTTTAGTTTAAATCTTGTATCTTTGGATTAGAAATTCTATCTTCTGCATAATCTAATCTTCTATGAATATTTTCAAGGGAGGTTTTGATTTCCTGTATATAGTCTTCATCTCCAGCTCAGGTTTTTTTTTTTTTTTTTTTTTTTTTTTTTTTTTTTTTCAGTGTCTGTATCTTTAAGGAAATACTCCTTCAATCTGTGAAATGATTTCCTTGTCTTCTGGAGTTGTTTGTTTCTTTTTTTTTTTTTTCTTGCATCTCATTTAGTTTTATCACTATGAATATTCTGAATTCTTTTTCTGACATTTCTGTGAATGCTTGTGTGCTATCTATGGTTAATAAGTTGTGTTCCCTTGAGGAAGAAATATTTCCTGTTTTCTCATTTTTCTTGGGACTGCACATTGGTTTTTAGTCACCTGATAAAGTAAACACTTCTTAATGTTTTACTGGGAGGGGGAGTAGATTCTGTAGTGTCAAGAGGGGGATGACAGCTCTAGTTCTCATGTGTATTCTTGGTAGAGGCTACATCTCTCCATCAGAGGAGGGTGCATGTAGCCAGTTTCATGTGTTTGGTTCCTCTCCCAGCCTCTCAGGACCAGATGCACCAAGGGCTAGGTTGGAGAGACGCAACTAAAGTAAGAAGGTAAAGTCTGCACAGCACAGGGACCCGAGAACAGTGGAATTTAAAAGTACACCTGGGAGGGGCTGGCAGGTGCCTAAATGCCTAAGGTGCTGGACTTTCACAAGGCTTATGTCAGTTTGATCCCCAGACCTGGCGACTTGAAATTCACATTTGGTGTGTGTGCATACTTGCCCAAAATCATGAGAGGAGAATGGAGGAGAGGGGCATGGATATCCTCCAGGGGGATGATTTCTCACTTTCTCTCTGTTTCTCTCCCCGCCTCCTCCAGAGTGAGTACACATGCCCTATGGCAAAAATTAAAAATAAATAAATAAATAAGAAGTAAACCTGGGAGGGCAGGGTAGGAGGTGCAGTGGTCAAGGTTCTGGACTCCTACGAGCCAGGTCCACCACAAATTTAAGTCCTGGGCCTGGCAGCTTGAAAATCATACTAGGTACATATGCATGCATACCTCAGATCCCAGGAGAATGGAGAAGGAATTGCAGTGTGACATCCCCTGGGTGGGGGTTGGGGGTGGTGGTGGTGGTAGAAGTGGAGGTGATTTCTCACTTTCCTTCTTATGGTCTCTATCTGTTTCTCTCTAGTCAGGGCATATACCCTACAGCAAAACCTAACAGAAGAACAGCTGAGTGGTCAGGAGGCACCAGCATGAAAATCAGCACTGCTGGCTTCCTGTCCGGTCCCTCTGTAGGTCATTCCCTTGCCACTCCCCATCCTGCTCAATCCTATACCAGTGGGTGGAACTCAGAAAGCCAATGGCCAGGGCACCGGGCAGAAGGGAATCTGAAAGCACGCACGTGAGTGATGGGGTGGCACCAGCAGTAAAGTCGGCACCACCACTTGGTCCTTCAGTAAGGCGGCTCACACCCTCAGCACTGCTGTCCTCTCTGGTCCCTCCAAAGTCTGCTGTCTCAGCACGGATTACTGGCTGGTCAGCACCGCTTTCAGGTCCGATTCCCCAAGAGCTCACTCTCTCTCCACTCCCTGGACCCTGCTTGGTCTTGAACCTGCAGCTGTTCCGCCGGTGGCCAGGGCCCCTGACGCTGGTCAGAAAGGAATCCAAAATCACACAACTGGAAGTGCCAGCAGGAAAGCCAGCCCCACCAACCCAGCCGGTCCCTCCGCAGTGCACTTCCTGTACATGCCCCTCTCCTGTTTGGTCCAGAGCCTGCGGGTGGGAATCCGAAAGTCAGTGGCTCAGGTTTGGGGCAGAAGAGAATCCAAAAACACGCACCTGAGGAGTTGGTATCTGTAAGCAAAAGGGTCATCGCTGTCTTCCCATCTGGGCCATCCATAACTCACTCCCTTGTCACCGCCATCCCCTCTGGTCCTTCCAAAGCGCACTCTTTTGCCACTCCCCGGATCATGCTTGGTCTTGAACCTGCAGGTGGAAGTCAGGAAGCCGATGGCCCAGGCTCAGGACAGAAGGAAATCCCAAAACACGTGCCTGGGTGGTCGGGAGGAATCAGCAGAAAGGCCAACAGTGCATTCCCAACCCTTCCCTCCGCTGCTCACTCCCTCACTGCTCTAAATCCTTTGCTTCTGATGAACCTCTGTGACACAAAGGAATAGACCTCAGAGTCTTGTTCCCACACAGAGTCAGTGTCCCTTACCCAAAAATGTACTCCTCAACGTTACCACTAGAAGGAAGCTGAACAGTTGGATCTGACACTGATGAACATTCACGCCACAGACCCCGAGGCTCTTCC
>NW_006159527.1:858989-871016 GCF_000334495.1 Tupaia belangeri chinensis | reverse complement strand
GACACATCTGTACAGCATCCGCATCTGCACAGCCTGGGGGAACACAAATGGAGCTGTCATGTGGCAGGGGGCGGAGCTCGACAGTAGGACAGTCTCTTCACCATGAGGTACTTAAAGTAGCCCAGATCAGACATCCCATCTTCAGAGATGCTGTCTTGGATGCCCATCCTAGAGAAAGAGTCCATTCCTCCCCATGTTTTATTGAATTAATTGCACTCAGTAGGCAATGATCTTGTCTCCGGAGCCCTGCCTCATTCAATTCTCAATCTCTAATGTTCATCACAACATGAGGGTACTTCAAAAGGTTCCTGGAGAAATGAACACACAAGTTTGTTTTGTTGCATTTTTTTTTTAATCCAGGCATAGTTTTCTCATACCATGCAATTCCTATAAATTTTCTGAAAATTTCTCACATGTAATACCTGGTAAGCTTGCAGTAGGCTTCTGGAATGACACTGCATTCTTATAAACTACAGGAAGATAAGAATGGCCCTACTCAGGACTAGCAGCTGGTGTAATGGCTGCGTCACTGGACTCCCATATAGTTGACCACGGTTCGAGTCCCAGATCTGGTGACTTAAACTCCTGCTGGGTGAGTGTGCGTACGTGTCCAAGATCCCAAAAGAAGAATGGAGGAGAAGGGATTGTGGCATGGCCATCCCCCGGGGGCGGGGGGGTGACTTCTCACTTTCTCTCTCTCTGTCCTTCTGGCAAGCGCATGTGCCCTACAGCAAAAACCTCTTAAAAAAAAGAAAAAAAGAAATTTTTTTTTCTACCCTATGACCTCCTCAAATAAATAAATAAATGGCACTACTCCTCTATCCCTCTGTCCTTCACTGTCCTAAAAAAGAAGGGATGTTAATCTGATTAAGTAAACTTGGACAACACTGCATAGACTAAATTTTTTATAGCGATATTTCTTTACTTAGCGTATGTGTGTCATAGACTATAGAGACAAAAAAATTTGCATTTGAAAAAATTGCACTGCCACTTCTTAGTGGTTAGAAACCTGTTAAAAATTGTGGCTTAACCTCTTTGAGTATCAGTTTTCTAACTTGTAAAATAAGGATGCAATATCATAGCAAATCCTTATGAAGATTAATTCTAGAAGGATAAAGTTATTTAGTACATAAGCTATAAAACATTGTATTACAAAAATAAACTGTGGGCCAGCAGGTGGCATAGTGGGTAAGGTGATGGATTCCCACATAGCTGACCATGATTCCAATCCCAGACTCAGCATCTTGAAAATCATGCTAGGCACATGTGTGTGCATGTCCAAAACCCTGAGAGGAGAATGAAGGAGAAGGAACTGCAGTCTTAAGCCACTAGATCCAGGACTCAAACTGTGGTCGACTATGTGGGAGTCCAGCAAGATAACCATTATGCCATCTGCTCATCCCAATCATATTCATTTTTGCTCAAGCATAAAATTATCACCATCAGAATAAAAGTTGTGTTGCACGGTAAGGGAGCGAAAGGATTCAAAAATAATCTGTGTGCCCATGGGGCTCCTTTAGTCACGTGGAGATGAGTGGGTGAATATGCATGAATATGTAAGAGAGCCTTTCAGAAAACATCCTTGGTACTCTGTGTCATGAGGCAATCACGGGGTGCAGAGGAATCGGCCATCAGGAGCCTCCCAGGGTCACTCACCATCTCCACAGCCCTTCCCTGGGTCTGCGGCTCTTTCTCAAAGACTCCCTTTTTTCCATTTATCAAATGTTGTATTTCTTTCTGCGCTCTGTTTCTTCTTAATCCTGAGAAAATACAAGAAGATCGTATTTGAATACATGAACCTTTAGATAAGTGTTACACTTTCTATCTCTACAAGATAGCCAGCATTGCTCACTGTCCATTCAGAAGAAATGCATCAGTGGAATTGTTTCCAGGAAGAGAAGACACTTGAAGCAAATACAGAACAAACAAACAAAAAACAACAACAATGAGAAGCTAAAAACTAAAATCTTTTTGCCTTTTTTTTGCTCCTAATATAGTAGGAGTATGGATTTTCAAAATTACTTTATTTGTGATGTAGATATTTGTGTGCAACTAAGAAAAATGTAGAAGTAATAACTTCTAATCCATGAAATTCCAAAATGTGTTTTCTAATTTTCTATAGTTCTCCCATATAAAAATTCTAATCTTTTTCTTTGTCTGAAGATTTAACCTTTCCTTGCTTGAATATTCACCTTTATTTCTTTTAAATGTTTACTTCTTTTGTTTATTTATTTATTTTTCTGTGAGAGAGTGAGACAGATGGACAGAGACAACACCTCCAACAAGGGATGATTTCTCAGTTTGTGTCTCTGTATCTCTGGCAAGCACACATGACCTATACCACAAATCTCTCTCTCTCAAAAAAAGAGAGAAATGAAAATATGGAAAAAACTGGTCCCTGGTGCCAAAAGGATTGGGGACCACTGATATAATAATAATTGGGAGTGGAAATGATACTTTCAAGCTTAGTATTTTTTTTTTTTTTTGGAGAGGTTTTTGCTATAGGGTGCATGCGCTCACCAGACAGACAGAGAGAGACAGAAAGCAAGAAATCACCCCCCGGGGGGATGGTCACGCCACAATCCCTTCTCCTCCATTCTCCTCTCGGGATCTTGGGCACGCACACACACGCGCCCGGCGTGAGTTCTAAGCCACCAGGTTCGGGATGCGAACCACGATCGACTACGTGGGAGTCCAGCGACATAGCCATTATGCTAACTGCTGGTTCCCCAAGCTTAGTAATTTTTTTAAAAAAGTTTATTTATTCATTGAGTGAGACACAGAGAGACAGAGACAGCACTCCCAACAGGCTCCTGATGCCATGATCCACCCCCAGCCTCAGCCAGCCCTGGATCCCTGGCACATCCCAGCACAACGAGTGAAGTTTCTACCTGTGAACCTTTAACCTTCTTCCTATGTGGGTCTGCCTTGCAGAGTGCTGTGTTTTTCCACAGTGCCACAGTCTGGCCACGTGAATGAGAAATGTTTAAGCATTTCAACTCTGAAGTCCTACACAAATGTATTTACCACCAGCTGTTCCATCTGCAGCTAGTGAATATCTACTCACATGCGCAACAGTCATTCACACCTTCCAACTGGACAAACCCATTCTGCCCAATGATTAATGAAAATATTGAAATCTACATACTGCATGCATCCACATTCAATTATTTCACCTCTCATAGCATGCAACAAATTTAATTTACTGTCCTCTGAACTACAAACTTTCCCTTTTTTTTTTTAAGAGAGATTTTTGCTATAGGGCCCATGTGCTCATTGGAGAGAGAAAGCTAGAATTCACCCCCCAAGGGGGATAGCCATGCCACAATCCCATCTCCTCCATTCTTCTCTAGGAATTTTGGGTACATACACACACCCACCTGGCATGAGTTTTAAGCCACCGCACTGGGGACACACACCATGGTCGACTACGTGGAAGTCCAGCACATAACCATTATGCCATCTGCTGGTCCCCCAATTTTCCCTTTTCTATAACAGACTATTTTCTTTCACAAGTACTATTATTCCAGAATTCATGTTGTATGTATCCAAATGACTTTCCAAATAAGTATTATTTTTATCTAGTGCCAACTCTACATTCAAATTTTCCCTTATGGAGATGTTGAAGAAGGCCTACATTAACTCTAAGATTAATTGGAAATTCTTAAGACTTGATTTAAAGTCTTCTTTTAACTCATGAGGCAAAAATAATTCCTTTCTCCAGTCATGCCCACATTGGTGGTGTTACTTATTTATAAATACCATAAAGACTGAGACCACTGACAACCTACGTTTAAAAAGCCTTTATTCCTGGCCGGGACCGTCATCCTCCCGCAGCAGACAGGCAGCGGTGAGAATGTCAGCCCCAACCATAGCTTTGCAGAGCACTTAAAGGCAAAAGCTGCAAAGGGATTGGGGCTTTTCAGGGCTTCCCGACAAGAGGATTTCCAAATGTCGGGGAAAGGTCTGGAAAGCGTGCTTGGAAAGCGTGCGACAAGGGTTTTCAGAGAAGGAAGAAAATGAGGAGGAAGTGCTGAAGGTTGGAGTTGTAAGTGTTGCAAGGGAGTTGCGAGGAAAGGCTGCAAGGACTTCTGGGACGGGGGCTGCTGGGGTTGTGAAACCGCAAGGGTACAAGGTGGGCGTATTTCCTAACAACTTTTTGCAAGCCGTTTACAGAAGCAGAACAGCAGTTATTTTGTCTTTACAACATTCTTAATCACATTTGGGTGGGGCTCGTGGGGCGTTTTCGTTGGACAAACTCCATTTTGTGCCTTTCCTATACTGCAGTCTGCCACACTGGTAGTTTTATTACCAAGTACAGCAGTTATCATTTCCAGAACTTTGGTTACATACACATACTAGTTACCTTAAATTCATATCAATCCAGATTTTAAAAAATGAATAATGTAATATAGGACCCATATGGTATCAGAAAAATAATACACTTAGCTAAGCAGTTACTGGAAGCTTTTGTTCAGCTTTTTTTGTTGCCGTTTTAATTCTACCCACTACGCCTGGTATGAGCTAATCAACTGAAGGAACGATTTGTTTTCTCTCACTGAGAATTAATGAAAGCAACTAGGCAAACAGAAAAGTCCAACCACATTCCGTTTTCAGAAAAACTAGGGATGGACATAATTCACAGGCCCAAAGCTCTCTCATGGGCAGGCAAAACCAGTCAGGTAGATAGAGCACCCAGAGCTGACTGGCAGGATAAGCAGCAGCAGCCCTGGGCACGCCCCTGTGCTGCGCGGGTCTCCACGCTGTGGGCTTCGATTATGACTCGTGAGGCAGCAGGGGTGTGGCCTGGGACCATCCCCAGGCAGCACAGCGTAGACAGAGACACACAGTCCACTGAGAAGGACACTGGAAGTGGGCACAAGACGTTGCCCTGGAGCTCAGTGCTAGGCCAGTCAGTGGGAGGGCCAGCTCTGGACAGGTCCTGACAGTGCCTAGTCCCAGGCCAGCGACAGAGTGGACTCACTCAGGTCCCCGGCGGAAAAGTCAGACCCAGCGAACTGAGTACCATTTCCAGACCCTCTCCTAGTCCCTCTGTGCAGGAATAACGGACCAATAGCAGACTTGCAGCATACCTGGGCTGAGGGCGCCCCCTAGTGCTGTAATGGCGTCAGTGACCACAGGCTCAGAGACCATGATAGCTGCTTAGAATGGCTGACAGGAGGGACTCAGGCAAAGTCAGACTGCAAAGGCTGGAATCCTTCAATGCGCAGTTGCTGTTGCACGTCCGTAGACATTAAGAGCATTCAGGAACTATGAGCTCACCAAACGGACAAAATAAGGCACCAGAGGCTGACCCCAGGTAATGGAGATCTATCAGGGAATTCAAAATAGCTATTTTAAGAAACTTGATGCATTTCAAGAAAACAGAGAAGCAATTCAGTAATTTATTAGAGAAACATAACAGAGGGATTGAAGTAGTTTTAAAAAGTCAAACTGAAGGGACTGGCAGAAGGAGTGTTATGGTGATGTACTCGCACACGGTCCACAGCAGACCTGGCAACGTACTTGCTTTCTCACTTCCCTGTCTTTCTCTGGCCAAATTAACTAACTAATTAATCAATTCTCTCTCTCTCTTTCTCTCTCTCTCTCTCTTTTTTTTTTTTTTTGAGAGATTTTTGCTAGTGGGCACATGTGCTCACCAGAGACACAGAGAGAGAGAAAGTGAGAAATCATCCCCCATCCCCATCCCCTCCAGGAGCATGGCAACACTACAATCCCTTCTCCTCCATTCTCTTCTCAAGATTTTGGGCACACATGCACCCTGCTTGAGTTTAAAGCCCCCAGGTCCAGGACTTGGCGTAGTCAGCCATGTGGGAGCCCACTGACATAATCGCTACACCATCTGCTGGTCCGTAGTTAATGAATTCTTTTTAAAAAATCAACTGAAGTTCCAGGAGCTGAAAAATACAATAAACTGCAACAGAAAAACAATTGAACAGAAGAAAGAATGAGTGAATTCAAAGACAGAGAGTTTGAAAACATAGTCAGGGAAGGAAAAAAATGGGAAAAGAATGAAAGGCAACAAGGAAAGCATACAGGAACTAAAGAGCAAATGGGCAGGGTATTAGGGTTCAAGAGAGACTTTCGAATGCCAGAATATGGAAAGATTATTCAACAAAGATAAGAAAATGTTTCCCAAACCTAGAGAAAGATACAGAAGGCTCAGAGATCGCCAGATTCAACCCAAATGACTCCACTCTGAGACATATGGTGAAGTTCGAGGTCAGAGGCCAAGTGGGTTCTGCAATCAAGACGAGGCAAGATGCAGGTAACACAGGAGATGCGACGGCAGTGGCTGAGAGGACGAGTGGACTGCCCTGATCTGACCGTTACACATCGATCTCACCTGCTGAAAAACCACAATGACCCCACAAATGTGGACGGTTATTTGTTAATTAGAGGAAAAGAGAGTTCCAGCTTGTCTGATGTCAGACTTCTCAGCAGACACCTACAGGCCAGGAGGGATGGGATGGTAGATTCCAAGTGCTGAAGGGCAGAAACTGCCAGCGAAGCAGACCGCGCCCGGTAAATGCGTGCTCCAGGAATGAAGGACGTAGACTTTCCCAGACCCACAGTTCTCAGAGAATTTATCACAGCAGGTCTGTCTTACAACAAGTGCCTTTAATCATTACACGTGATATTCCTGCACTGAGAAACCACATTGTACCCCACAAGTATGTGTGAGGATTGTATGTGCAGAATAAAGAAGGCCAGCCGCTGCTGTGGTGGGGAAGGCGGCTGGATCCCACATGGCCGACTATGTGACGCGGGTCCCAGACCCAGCAGCTCGAGAAACACACTGGGCGCAGGGGTGTGCAAGCCCAAAGTCCCGAGAGGAGAACGGAGGACTGTGGATGGCCTCCCCTCCTCCCTGTGGTGCTGCTTTATTACCTGCTTTCTCTGTCTCTGACACCAGTGCATGCACCCTATAGTAATTTTTGTAATTAAAAAAAAGAATAAAGAATAATCAAATTAGAAAAAAAAAAACAAAAGCAATATGATTGTTAAATAAACCAAGAATTGGCTTCTTGAAAAGATGAATAAAATAAGCAAAACACTGAAAAAACTTTTCTAATGTGTAAGGGAGTTTTTCAAATTGAATGAGACACTGATGTGTAACAAGAAAACCTCAGAAGGTACCGAAATCACTGGCAAAGGTAAGTATACAAACAAAAAGATAGTGTAAAAGTAGTACACAGACCACTTATATATTTAGTATGAAGACTAAAAGACAAAACTGTAATAGGGACCAGCAGTTGGCGTAATGGCTATGTTACTGAACTCCCATGTAGCCAACCGCGTTTCGAGTCCCAGATCCAGTGGCTTAAACTCATGTCGGGCGCGTGTGCATGCATGCCCAAGATTCTGAGAGGAGAGTGGAGGAGAGGGGATTGCGGTGTGGCCATCCCCCCTGGGGGGTGATTTCTTGCTTTCCATCTCTCTGTCTCTCTCTATCTTTCTGGTGAGCACACGTGCCCTATAGCAAAAACCTCTCCCCCCCCCAAAAAAAAAAAACTAATAAAAATTACATTCATTTTTCAAGAGAGAGAATAGAGGGAGATGTAAAGTGGAACATCAAAATAAGGAAGGAGGATGAAATTAAAGTCTAGAGGTTTTTTCTTTTTTATTACCTTTTTTCTATTTCTTAGCTTCAAAGTTACATTGCCATCAGTTAAAAGTAACTTGTTAATACTATAAACGATTTTTTGTAAGTTTCATGGTAACTGTATGGCAAAAACCTATAATAGATACAACAAAATAATAATAGAATGCAAGAAATTAAAACACATGACTAGAGAAAGTCATTTAATCACAAAAGAAGACAGTAAGAAAAAGAGAAAGGAAAAAAGAACTTTAAAAAAACCTGTAAAACAGGTAACAAAATGGAAGTAGACCTTACCTCTCAATAATTTACCTTAAGCTAAATAGGTTAAGTTCTCCAATTGAGAGACTGAAGCGAGAGTCACTGAGAGTGACTGAGTGTATTGAAAAAAAAAAAAAAAAAAAGACCCATCTCTATGACCTCACAAGAAACTCACTTCAACTGGAAGGACACACATAGACTGGAAGGGATGGAAAAAGAGATATTTTATGCAAATGAAAACCAAAGAAAGCAGGAGTAGTTAAAGCATGAAATAGATTAAATTGAACTCTTCTCAAGTTATTCCAAAAATACTGAAGGAAAGAGAATCTTTACAAACTCACTCTAGGAGGCCAGCGTCATCTGCATACCAAAAGCAGGCAAGAATACAACAAAAACTATAGGCCAATATCCTCGATGAATACAGATGCAAAAATCCTTAGCAAAATCCTAGCAAACTGAATCCAACAGCACTTCAAAAAAAATGTTTACAATGATTAATTAGAATTTATCGCAGAAAATTCAAGGATAGTTCAATAAATGGAAATCAAGGATCAGCAGATGGCGTAATGGTTACATTGTTGAACTGTCACATAGTCGACCACGTTTTGAGCCCTGGACCTGGTGACTTAAAACTCACGTCAGGCACATGTGCGTGCATGCCCAAAATCCCAGGAGGAGAATGGAGGAGAAGGGATTATGGTGTGACCATCCACCCTGGGCGGAGGGGGGGAGTGATTTCTCACTTTTTGTCTCTCCAGCGAGCAAATACATGCATCCTATAGTAAATCTCTCTCTCTCTCTCTCTTTTTTATATGCAAATCAATAAACAGGTAAAACTGGCTTCATGGCATAGCAGTAATGTTTTGCTCAAGAGAAGCTAAATCCCTCATGGCGATCAAGGTACAAATCCCTGACCTGATCTGAATCCTTAGCCGGCTTCAAATTCCCAGCCTAGTCAGACTGAAACATACAGATATGTGTGTGAGCACCCAAAATGCAATGGATGGGGGTAAAGATTGGTAGAAGGGGATTATGGCATGACTAGACCTTATGGAAGGTGTCATATCTCTCTCTCCTTATCTTACTCTCTCACACATGCATATGTTTTATTATGAATAAGGAAAAAAGACAACAGGATAAAGGATAAAATTGTATGATTATCTTAAAGAATGAGAAAGAAATACAGGGCAACTAAATTGGAAAGGAGGAAGTCAAATACCTTGTTTGAAGACAATATAACATTTTATATAGAAAATCCACCCACCAAAAAAAAAGTAAAACTAATAAATGAATTTGGTAATGTTGCAGGATACAAAGTCAACATACACAAATCTATCATGTTTCTATGTGCCAATAGTAAATTATCCAAAAAGAAAATCAGGAAAGCAATCCCTATTAACAATATCTGTTGAAGATAGTTTTATAGTTTTATCAACTGGACTAGGGATAAATGTTCACAGGTTGGAATATTCACTTTGCAAACTAAAGAATGTGATTGAATGTATAAAAGAAAATGAAATAAATTTTTAAAAAATAGCCATTAATAGTAGCTATAAAACATACCTGGAATAAACTTAACCAAGATGGTAAAAGATCTCTACAATGAAAACTATGAAAGAAACTGAAGATACTGAAAGACACCAAATAATGAAAAGATGCACCACTTTCATGCACTGAAAGAATTAATATTATTAAAACAGCCATACTACTCAAAGTCATCTACAGATTCTATATAATCCCTACCAGCCAAACATACCATTCTTTGCAGAAATAGAAAAAAAATAATAAAATTTGTATGAAACCACAAAAGACTCCAAATAGCTAAAGCAATCTTGAGCAAAATGAACAAAATTAGAAACATCACACTACCTGACTTCAAAGCATACTCAAAGGGGAAACTGAACAGCAATGCAGCAGTACACCACGATGCTCTATAAGACTAAGCCACATGGAAAGATTCCAGGTGTATGTCTCAGATCTGAATATGCCAGGCATACATGTCCCCATGATCTAGGGTTAGCTGAAGCTAAGGGTGGACTGTGTCTCAAGATCCTATTGTGACTGTTGTCTCTCTGTCTCTTTCTCTGTCTTCCTCATTCATAGGGGGAAGAAGCTTAAAAACCATACTTAAAGCTGTAGTAACCAAAACAGCATGGCACTGTTATTAAAACAGACATACTGACCAATGGAATAGGATAGAAAACACTGGAGTAAATCCATACATTTATAGTCAGGTGATTGTTGACAATGGCACCACGTACAGCCAAAGGACACCATATTCAGTAGCGTTGGGAAAATCAGATATCCGAATGTAGAAGATTAAAATTAGCACTGTATTTCTCACTATATACAAAACTTAACTCAAAACGAACAAAAAACTTAAAAGCAGGACCAAAAACATGAAATTACTAGAAGAAAGCATGGGTGTAAACTCTATGACATTGGTCTAGGCAAAGACTTTTTTTTTTTTATAAAATATCAAAAACAATCTGACTATTGGGAAATGACTTAACTTTCTGGATTTGTTTGTTTGTTTCATTTCCAAAAAGGAAATGGAATCTATATATCAAAGAGATATCTGCACTCATATTTATTGCAGCACTATTTATAATAACTATGATAGGCAGTCAACCTAAATATCCACCAATAGATGAACAGATAAAATAAATGTGGTTTTATATATATATAAATATACATATATTTATATACTATTTTTAGTCCCAGACCTGGTGGCTTGAAAATCATGCTGGGCATGTGTGCATGAGTGCCCAAGATCCCAGGAGGAGAATGGAGGAGAAGAGATTGTGTTGTAGTATGGCCATCCTCCATAGGGGAGAAGGATTTCTCACTTTCCCTCTCAGTGTCTCTCTCTCTCTCTCTTTTTCCTACAAGTGCATGTATCCTAAGGCAAAAACCTCTAGAAGAAGAGGAGGAGGAAGAGGAGGAGGAGGAGGAGGAAGAAGAAGAAGGAGGAGGAGAAGAGGAAGAAGAAGAAAATCCTGTTATTTGCAACATCATGAATGAAACTGTAGGATACTATGTTAAGTGAAATATGCCAAGCATAGAAAGATAAATAACTACATGATTTCACACACATGTAGACAGACTCTTTGAAAAAGATGTTTACATGGAAGAAGAAAATAGAATAGTGGAATAGATATTGGGGTGGGAAAATATATTGATCAACATGAACAAAATTATAGTTATATAGGAAAAATAAGTTCTGGCATTTAAAAAAAAATGTTTCAGATTTTTGCCATAGGGCACATGTACTCACCATCCCCCTAGAGGGGATGCCACAATCTCTTCTCCTCCATTCTCCTCTCAGGATTTTGGGCACACACACATGCACAACTGGCATGACTCCCAAGTCACCAGGTCCAGAACTTGAACTGTGGTCAGCCATGTGGAATCCAGCACCTTAACCACCACACCACCTGCTGACCCCAACACACATAGTTTAAATACATTTCAACTGAAAAATGTCTTCATGTGGCACTTTAACATTTTGGCTATTTTATTTTATTTTATTTTAGAAATACAATTATTTAATATAATTTAAATATACTATTGGGCATTTACTCTTTTTATTTTATTCTATAATTTCTTATCTGTGTTTATTATACATATTTATGGTGTACAATACAGTTTTTCAAAGCATCCATGCATTGTGTGATAATCTAATAAAAGATATTACTATATACATCATTTTCAACAAAGAACCTTACATTCGTGTGTCTGTTAAATGTGTCTGTTAAATGCTTTCTTCCTGAGCATCCCCCACTCCCTTTTATCAACTCCACTCCTGAACAGTCTCTGGTATCTACACTTGACCTCTCTACTTCAAGTCTTTAAATATTTCCATTAAGTTTTCAGTTTTCATTCTCCACAAGAATTTGTACTCATCTCAAGAGGAAAAATGATGGGGCCAGCAGTTAGCGTAATGGCTATGTCACTGGACTACCACGAAGTCGACCACGGTTCGCGTCCCGGACCCGGTGGCTTAAAACTCACACCGGGCAGGTGTGCGTGTGTGCCCAAGATCCCGAGAGGAGAATGGAGGAGAAGGGATTGCGGCATGACCATCTCCCTTGGGGGGTGATTTCTCGCTTTCTGTCTCTAATGTCTCTCTCTGTCTGTCT
>NW_006159527.1:855712-858972 GCF_000334495.1 Tupaia belangeri chinensis | reverse complement strand
TGTCTCTGTCTGTCGGGGGAGCGCCACCACAAAATAGAAAAAATCTCCCCAAAAAAAAAAAAAAAAAAAAAGGAGGAAAAATGATGTGAAAAATTACATTCTTTAAGCCAAGTTCCAATAATAAAATTTGTGTATTGTTAAACAATACCTTTTATCCTACATTGGAAAAAATTCAAAAACATTAAATAAAAAACATCACATTTTGAATAAAACATATTATTCTCTGACATCTTAAAGAAACTAAAGTACATTAACGTATAAATTATGTAAGAAATTCAAAATGAGAAAACATAAATATCCTGAAAAATTTTTGCAGTCAAGTCAACCAGTGATCATGAAAATTCTCAGTAAAGTCACAATAAGATAACATTCTCACCCACAGTGTGGCTGAAAATAAGAAAATCTGACAAAACAAAGTGTAAATATAGATATAGAGCAATCAAAACTCACAAACTGGTTGCAGACTTTGGAGACAACACATTTTGGAGAATAACTTGGCTATATCTAGAAAACTTCAAGATACATACACCCTTTCAATTCTGTGTACACAAGAAAATGCATAGAAAAAGTTGTATTTATTGTTGTTTGCTGTGGAAAAAAAGGTAACAAGATAAATGTTCATCGTTAAAAGAATGGATAAATCAAGTATAATGTCACCTTACATTAATACTACAGAGCAGTTAAAGTGAATTATTAGAACCACATGTTAAACATTTATACACAATATAACACTTAAAAAAATCAAACCTCATAAGACTGTTATAGCATGACACTAAACAAGTAAATTGTAAAAATAATATATAAGATATAAAAATAACATATATTAAATATATAACGTAGGTTAATGTCAGTTTCTTGATAATGGTTACAACTGAGATAGGCTGGATGCATTCCAGGGGCATTTCATGTACTTCAATTTCACTTAAAATATCTATCCTTTATATATTTTATTTAAGACAAATATTTGGGTAAAAATATTATAAACTCTTCAGAAGTAACTTTAATCTTACTTTTTGTTTTTGTCCACGTTAAAGATGTCCAAAATGCCAGTTTTGACACTATTAATTGCCTATAACTAACATGGCTATTAGAAATCCTGAAAGCTCATTTTCCTCTATTTCCTGACAGCCTGTTTCTCCCGTGGGCATTGTTAAGCCAACAGGAGTTATAAATGAGAGAAACTATCCTTTAGAGGATTCTCCCATTTGCCTCTTCCTCCCATAAAGTAACTACTTGCTGTTTTTCTGAATCACTTACCAGCTGAGATTCAGGAACCCCAGGGAGTGGGAAGGAGACAGTTAGTCTGGTTGCTAGTGCAATTCTGTTCATCTCGGTCCTCTGGGGAAGAAATACTCCAGAAGGAGAAGTTAATGTGAAACTAAGTCATAAAGAGAAGTGGGGCCCTCATTTGTCAAAACAGGAAACTGCCTCCTGTTATATGTGGCCTAATTTTATTCTCACATGGTTTCCCAAAAACATGTGGCTTGAGCAATTTTTTTTTTTTTTTGAGAGATTTTCACTGTAGGGCGCGTGCGCTCGCCAGACAGACAGAGAGAGACATAGAGACAGAAAGCGAGAAATCACCCCCCAGGGGGGATGGTCACGCCGCAATCCCTTCTCCTCCATTCTCCTCTCGGGATCTTGGGCATGCACGCACACGCGCCCGGCGTGAGTTTTAAGCCACTGGGTCTGGGACACGAACCGCGGTCGACTACGTGGGAATCCAGTGACATAGCCATTACGCTAACTGCTGGTTCCAGCAATTTTAAACACTTCTCTCATACTCAATTTTTATTTTTAAAAAATTTTTTAAAAATTATTTATTTATTCACGCCGGGCACGTGTGTGTGTGTGCCCAAGATCCTGAGAGGAGAATGGAGGAGAAGGGATTGCGGTGTGACCATCCCCTCTGGGGGGTGATTTCTCACTTTCTGTCTCTATGTCTCTCTCTGTCTGGCGAGTGCACGTGCCCTATAGCGAAAACCTCTCAAAAAGAAAAAAAAAATTATTTATTTATCATCATCGTAATTATTCAATTTGCCATAGGGCATGTATGCTCCCCAGAGAGACAGAGGGAAAAAAAAAGAGAAAGAGCGGGAAAGCAAGAAAGCAAGCTGCCAGGTTTGGGACTCGAACCACTGTTGGCCATGTGGGAGTTCAGCACCTCAATCACCATGCTGCCTACTGGCCCCATACTCACTTTTTGAAGTTTCTATAGAAATCTTTTCATGTCAATATTAATGTTGATAATTTTAGATTGCTCATTTAATGCTTTTCATTATTGGAATGACAAACTTTGTTTTAAGTGAGTTATATAATATTTTACTATCACGGCAATATATTTATAACTTTGTCAAGCAATTTCAGTTTTCTTATATGTAAAATAACAATAAAAACAACCCAAATTTGATGATAGTTAAGATTTAAATGTCATTGTCCAACGCTTCTCTTTTTTTTCCCCTCACACCACAGCCTAACAACTTTATCTTCAATTTCTTTATAAGACAAATGATATATTGATTGTAATCAATCTTACTTGCAAACGAGAACCATATAATACACTTATAACACATTTTATTGTAAATTATGTTTACATTATAATTACATCTTCTGAAGTGCCAATTTGCATAATGACAACTTTAAGGTTTATTTTAAAAGGCATACATAGGACATTTAGATTTACAGTCATTTTGGTTTTAGTGCAGAACAATTAATATTATTAATTTTTCTTTTCTGTCAAAATAATATGTTTTTATAGTGTCGCATTTTTCTGTTTAACTAGTAAATTAAATATAATCATTTCCCTGAATCTATCATTGTACATTAATTGGATAAGAAAATATATGTGTGTATGTGCAGTTAATAATATATTTTTATTTTCTTCTATTACATATTTTGTGTTTTCTTTTTAATCTGCTTGTTTTATGATTCCTTCTTTTCCCTATCTTGCTTTAAGATTGGTGGGGACGTTTTTCTTGTTCATTATTTTCTCTCTCCACTAGTTTAGAAGTCGTACATTCTATTATACATCATTTTCAGGGTTATCGTTAAGATTTTAATGTGAAGACCAGCCAGTGGTGTGGTGATTAGAGCAGCTGGAACCCACATGGCCAGATTTGGGTTCATGGATCTATTGGCTTGAGTAAGATGTCAGGCATGTGGGCTCGTGCACCCGAAATCCCAAAAGGAAAATGAAGAAGGCACTGTGGTGTGGCCATTCCCTTTGGGGGGATATGCTTTCTTTCTCTCTGCATCTCTCT
>NW_006159527.1:827106-855681 GCF_000334495.1 Tupaia belangeri chinensis | reverse complement strand
CTCTCTCTGCATGTGCCCTCTAGCCATTTTTTAAAAAATTAACATATATCTTAAGCTTAAGAAATTCTAAAGTGAAAATTTATCCCTTCTGAGCAATATAAAAGTATTAGGCCTTACAACTCCAATTATCTCCTTCCTGGATTAGTTGCTTGGTTGTCCAGGTTCTAGCTCATTATTTAACTCAGGAAGTAGAGTGTCTTGTTATATAGTCATTACCTATTTATATCTTCACATTTGCTATTTTCTTCTTTTACTATTTTTTTCTATCCTTCTGGAAAAATTTTTCTTTTAATATTTGTTTAATGGGGGGGAGGGGTTCCAGAAAAGATAAATTGTCTGTTTGTTTTTTCTTGTTTGGAAGAAAGTTGTTTCTCATTTTTTTTTTATTTTGAAAGATAGTTTGATTTAATTCAGTTCTAGGCTGATAGTAATTTTTGTTTTTGTTATTGTTAAGCAAATATTATGGGAGCCCCTTGTTTTAGACTGGGTTTCTGTTCTAGGCTCTAACAGACCAGACCTAATCTGTTGCTAAATACCACAGAAACCGAAACTTTAATAAAATCTCAAAACAAACCAATTTTTCCTGAAAACAGATGTCAGTCTACCTCATACAATATAATAAAGAAGTCCCTTCTGCTTTAGCTTTTACAATAAAAGTACTCTGAAGTGAATTGAATACGTGTGTGTGTATGTGTGTGTGTGTTTCTCTCTCTCTCCACCACCAATGGAGCACAGTCATGTCACAACACTTTTCCCCCTATTTCTCCATCACATCAGGATTTCAGGCAAGCAAACACACATGCTCAGTGTATTTTTCAAGCCCCTGGGTGGGACTGGAACTGTGGTTGGTCATGCAGGATTCAGGTCTACATGCACAGAACTTAACCAGTACGCTACAGTCAGCCTCCCAATCAGCCTTTTCCTATTGTCTGTGCCCTTGTTCCGCATCACAAAACCCACTCTTTGGCTATTGCTGAGGAGGAGTTCTCATTCTGTCTTGTAGAATAGAAGCTGCCCTGTTCAGAAATTGTGAAAAAAGCCAGTTAGATCTGTAATTAAATTTATTGTAATTTTGTCTTTTGACAGTATTATCTAACACCTGAGTAATTTTACAATAGATATAATTTAACACTAATGCTAAAAACTAATGTTTTGGGTCCAGAAGGTGGCATATAATGGTTATGGTACTGGACTCCCAAATGGTAAACCACAGTTCGAGTCCTGAACCCAGCAGTTTAGAACTCACACCAGGCATGTGTGTGTGCGCATGCCCAACATCCTGCATCCTGAGGGAAAATGAAGGAGAATGGATTGCAGTGTGGCCATCCATATCCATTCTGTTTTTTTTTTTCCTCACTTTCCCTCTTTCTCTGTGTCTTTTTGTGTCTCTGGCAAGCACCACACTCTATAGCAAAAATTTCTCTTTAAGAAATAAACCAGCATAAAAAACAAAACCCTAATGTTTAAGTCAGGCTCTGTGGTCTGCTGGTTAAGGCAACCAGATCCCACATGGTCAACCATGCAGCTCAATATCTGGCCCAAGTGGCTTGAAAAACCTGCCAGGCACATGTACTTCCCTGACCCAAAACCCAGCAGGTGGAAAAATGGAGGAGAAGGGATTGCAGCCTAACTGCCCCAGTGGGAGTGCTTCTCTCTTTTCTCTCTTTCTGTGTCTCTCTCTGGCGAGCATACACACCCTCTGGCAAGTAAAAGCAAAACAAAACAAACAAAACCAAATGTTTCCGTTGAGTCAAATCTTAGTGCATCTGTCTCTTAGAGGTTAAAGCTTGTTTCCTTTGGTTGCTTTTCCTCTTTGAACTTCAGTATTCTTGAAGGTTTACTACAGTGTGCTTACATGAACATCTCTCCTCTGTCACTCTATGACCTTCTTGAAGAATTTTAGTAAGATATATGTACATTTTTTCCCAGTTTAATCTGTACTTTTAAAATTTAATTTGTAAAAACTTAATCACTATACGTCTTTTTTTTTGAGAGTTTTTTGCTATAGGGCGCATGCGCTCGCCAGAAAGACAGAGAGAGATAGAGAGACAGAAAGCGAGAAATCACCCCCCAGGGGGGATGGCCATGCCACAATCCCTTCTCCTCCATTCTCCTCTCAGGATCTTGTGTACGCATGCACACGCACCCAGCGTGAGTTTAAGCCACCAGGTCCGGGACTCAAACTGCAGTCGACTACATGGGAGTCCAGGGACATAGCCGTTACACCATCTGCTGGTCCCAACAGATGACTTTTCATTATTGTGTCTATTAAATCTGTACATTCTTAACGTTTCTTCTGTACTTTCCATTTCTTTCATTTCCTGGGCTGTCTTCCACATAGCTTCTTCAAAGCTACCTTCTAATCACTAACCATCTCTTCAAGTTTTTCTTAATATGTTGCTTAATTGCTCCATTGAGGTCTCAATCTCAAAGACTGAATTAGCTAAGAGTTCAAAAGCACATTTTTTCCTAATGGTGGTGAGGAAACCACTTCTTCTCTCTATGTTGTGAATTTCTTTTCCAACTAAGACTCACAAATTTACAAGCCCACTGAGCTTATACATTAACTTATATATAAGCCTGTTTTCCTCTGAACTTAACTCTTTTTTAAAAAGGATTATTTTATTTATTAATAAAATGATTATTTTATTTATTTATTTATTATTACTTAATTTAACCAGAGAGAGAAAGGTGAAGTAAGAAAGCAAGTTGCTATGTCTAGGACTTGAACCATGGTCAGCCTTGTGGGAGTCCAACACCTTAACTGCCATACCACCTGCTGGCTCCAAGTCTAATTCTTTTATATGTTTATATAAACTATTTCTGGTATAATTACAATTATGTATTGGGTTGTCTGGGAAGTTGTGACACATTTTTACATAGAAAAACATAGAAAGATGTGTCATGAATTTTCTGACAACCTAATAAATGCTAGTATTGAGATAATAAAGAGTAATTGGGGGAGCTCTGGCAATCATAATTTTTTGTGGGCATTTATTAGTGTCTAGTCTAACATCTCATCCACTATTTTAATTTGATTTTTTAATTTTTATTCTTTTTTTACCAACTTAACACAAGATACAGTTATCATCTCAGTTACCATTTATTAAGGAACAACTATATCCAATGGCAAATCCAAAGAGTTGTATATAACTATTGTTACTTAAATATGACTTTATATAAAGGTGATGCCAATTTTAAATGCAGATGTTTCATCACGTAAATGTATTATAAATAATACTTTTTTAAAAAGATTTTTGCTATCGGGTGCGTGTGCCGGAGAGACTAAAAGCAAGAAATCAGGCCCCAGGGGGGATGGTGGTACTGCAATCCTTTCACCTCCATTTTCCTCCTGGGATCTTGAACACACACTCACATGCTCCTGGCATGCACTTCAAGTCATCAGGTCTGGACTTGAACCATGTTCAACCTTGCAGGAGTCCAGCAACGTAACCATTATGCCATGTGCTGGTCCTATAAACACTATGCTGTGATTTGTGCCTCTTGTTCTTTGTCCTTTGAGCCAGTTAGATCTGTAATTAAATTTATTGTAATTTTGTCTTTTGACAGTATTATCTAACACCTGAGTAATTTTACAATAGATATAATTTAACACTAATGCTAAAAACTAATGTTTTGGGTCCAGAAGGTGGCATATAATGGTTATGGTACTGGACTCCCAAATGGTAAACCACAGTTCGAGTCCTGAACCCAGCAGTTTAGAACTCACACCAGGCATGTGTGTGTGCGCATGCCCAACATCCTGCATCCTGAGGGAAAATGAAGGAGAATGGATTGCAGTGTGGCCATCCATATCCATTCTGTTTTTTTTTTTCCTCACTTTCCCTCTTTCTCTGTGTCTTTTTGTGTCTCTGGCAAGCACCACACTCTATAGCAAAAATTTCTCTTTAAGAAATAAACCAGCATAAAAAACAAAACCCTAATGTTTAAGTCAGGCTCTGTGGTCTGCTGGTTAAGGCAACCAGATCCCACATGGTCAACCATGCAGCTCAATATCTGGCCCAAGTGGCTTGAAAAACCTGCCAGGCACATGTACTTCCCTGACCCAAAACCCAGCAGGTGGAAAAATGGAGGAGAAGGGATTGCAGCCTAACTGCCCCAGTGGGAGTGCTTCTCTCTTTTCTCTCTTTCTGTGTCTCTCTCTGGCGAGCATACACACCCTCTGGCAAGTAAAAGCAAAACAAAACAAACAAAACCAAATGTTTCCGTTGAGTCAAATCTTAGTGCATCTGTCTCTTAGAGGTTAAAGCTTGTTTCCTTTGGTTGCTTTTCCTCTTTGAACTTCAGTATTCTTGAAGGTTTACTACAGTGTGCTTACATGAACATCTCTCCTCTGTCACTCTATGACCTTCTTGAAGAATTTTAGTAAGATATATGTACATTTTTTCCCAGTTTAATCTGTACTTTTAAAATTTAATTTGTAAAAACTTAATCACTATACGTCTTTTTTTTTGAGAGTTTTTTGCTATAGGGCGCATGCGCTCGCCAGAAAGACAGAGAGAGATAGAGAGACAGAAAGCGAGAAATCACCCCCCAGGGGGGATGGCCATGCCACAATCCCTTCTCCTCCATTCTCCTCTCAGGATCTTGTGTACGCATGCACACGCGCCCGGCGTGAGTTTAAGCCACCAGGTCCGGGACTCAAACTGCAGTCGACTACATGGGAGTCCAGGGACATAGCCGTTACACCATCTGCTGGTCCCAACAGATGACTTTTCATTATTGTGTCTATTAAATCTGTACATTCTTAACGTTTCTTCTGTACTTTCCATTTCTTTCATTTCCTGGGCTGTCTTCCACATAGCTTCTTCAAAGCTACCTTCTAATCACTAACCATCTCTTCAAGTTTTTCTTAATATGTTGCTTAATTGCTCCATTGAGGTCTCAATCTCAAAGACTGAATTAGCTAAGAGTTCAAAAGCACATTTTTTCCTAATGGTGGTGAGGAAACCACTTCTTCTCTCTATGTTGTGAATTTCTTTTCCAACTAAGACTCACAAATTTACAAGCCCACTGAGCTTATACATTAACTTATATATAAGCCTGTTTTCCTCTGAACTTAACTCTTTTTTAAAAAGGATTATTTTATTTATTAATAAAATGATTATTTTATTTATTTATTTATTATTACTTAATTTAACCAGAGAGAGAAAGGTGAAGTAAGAAAGCAAGTTGCTATGTCTAGGACTTGAACCATGGTCAGCCATGTGGGAGTCCAACACCTTAACTGCCATACCACCTGCTGGCTCCAAGTCTAATTCTTTTATATGTTTATATAAACTATTTCTGGTATAATTACAATTATGTATTGGGTTGTCTGGGAAGTTGTGACACATTTTTACATAGAAAAACATAGAAAGATGTGTCATGAATTTTCTGACAACCTAATAAATGCTAGTATTGAGATAATAAAGAGTAATTGGGGGAGCTCTGGCAATCATAATTTTTTGTGGGCATTTATTAGTGTCTAGTCTAACATCTCATCCACTATTTTAATTTGATTTTTTAATTTTTATTCTTTTTTTACCAACTTAACACAAGATACAGTTATCATCTCAGTTACCATTTATTAAGGAACAACTATATCCAATGGCAAATCCAAAGAGTTGTATATAACTATTGTTACTTAAATATGACTTTATATAAAGGTGATGCCAATTTTAAATGCAGATGTTTCATCACGTAAATGTATTATAAATAATACTTTTTTAAAAAGATTTTTGCTATCGGGTGCGTGTGCCGGAGAGACTAAAAGCAAGAAATCAGGCCCCAGGGGGGATGGTGGTACTGCAATCCTTTCACCTCCATTTTCCTCCTGGGATCTTGAACACACACTCACATGCTCCTGGCATGCACTTCAAGTCATCAGGTCTGGACTTGAACCATGTTCAACCTTGCAGGAGTCCAGCAACGTAACCATTATGCCATGTGCTGGTCCTATAAACACTATGCTGTGATTTGTGCCTCTTGTTCTTTGTCCTTTGTGTTCTGTCTAGGAAACCTCTGTCTATCTCCAAGGTCATAAATATTCTCTTTTATCTCTAGAAATTGTGCAGTCTAATCTACATCATGATCCAGTTCTAATTCTTTTTCTGTGCAGGGTTTATTTTAATTTATGTAAATCTTCCACACCAATTATTTAAAAGATTATCATTCTCCTCAATTACAGTGATTAGTTTGTGGAAAATCAACTATGTGTGTGTGTGTGTATATATATATATATGTGTGTGTGTGTGTGTGTGTGTGTGTCTCATTCTAGATTTTCTTTCTTATTCCATTTTCTTTTAGGTCTACTTTTTAATGTCTATTCTACAGTCTCTTGACAGGTGTTTGGTTTTTGGAAAAGTCATGATCCATTTTCTCACAGAAAATCAGAAAAATACATCATGGCTTTTCTAATGACTCAATGTAATAAGACTTGAAATCAGAAATGGGTCATTATCTGTTGATGATAATATGTATGGTAATCCTCAACTAGACTAGTACGAAGGGTACTCATGTAGGGTAAATTCGCTTTATAAACTAAGTGATGTATAGTAACTGAATATATAAAACACATTTTAAAACAAGACTTGAAATCAGGCAATGTACTTCATTCATATTTGCTTTTCTTTCCCAAAGTTGTTTGGCAACCCTAGAGTTTTCACATTTCTGTGAAACTTACACAATCAACTTGCTCATTTCCAGTGTGCTGGTATTTTCATAGGTATTTTATTGAATCTATATATTACAGTGAATTTTGGGAGAATGTCTTAACTATATTAAAATTTCCAATCCGTACACATTTATTTAGAACTTTTTTGGTATCTTGGCAGTATTTGTAGTTTTTCAGTCTAGAGGTTTGTGAATTTTTATTAATTTTATTCCTGAGCATTTCATGTTTTGATACTGTAGTGGTATTTTAAATTTCACTTTTCAGTTGGCTGTTGTGACTAAACATAACTGATTTTTGTACATTTATCTTATATTTTGAAAATGCATTTAAATTTTATATTTATATAAATACATATGCTATATATAACAAATTATTTTAATTATAGTAACTTACTTATACCTTGACATTATCTATGTGAACAATAATATCTTTGAATATAGATGTTTTATTTGTGCCTTTTCAATCCATATGACTTTTCTGTTTTATTGAACTGACTAGAACTCAAGTACAATATTGAATGAAAGTGATAAAAGCTGATGCACTTGCATTGTCAATCTTAAGGTGAAAATGTACACTAAAGTATGATATTGCTATAAATTTTTCATATATACACCATTAAGATTGAGGATATGTTTTTCTGTTAACTTTTGCTAAAAGTATTCAAAAATGGGAGTGAAATTTTTTCAGATGCATTTTCTTTTGCTTCTATTAAGATGATCATTGATTTTTTTCCTAAGTTCTATAATGTGGTTAATTACACTGATACATTTTATTTTATTTTAGTTTTTGGAAAGATTTTTGCTATAGGATGTGTGGATTTGCCAGAGAGACAGAGAGACATAAAGCAAGAAATCCCTCCCAACCCTAGTGGATGGCCACACAATTCCTTCCCCTCCATTCTCCTTTTGGGATTTTGGCCATGCAAGCACATGCACCCATCTTGAGATTCAAATCACTGGGTCCAGGACTTGAACTGCAGTTGTCTGTGTGGGAGTCTGGTGCCTTAACCACTAGGCTACCCCCACTGATTTTTTTTAAAAAGGCTTTTGCCCTAGGATGTGTACACCTTCTGGAGAGAGGCAGTGAAAGGGAAAGTGAGAAATTCCCCTTCTCCTCTGAGGCAACAGTCATGCCACAATACCTCCTCTTCTATTTACCTTCTGGGATTTAGGGCACACATGCATACATGACTGGTGTGATTTTCAAGCTACTAGGTCCAGGACTCAAACCTCAGTTGGCTTTGTGGGAGTCTAGCACCTTACCGCTATGCCACCTGCTGGCCTACACAGACTTTTAAAAATGTTGAGCCACTTGATTTCCCAGGATAAACTCTGCATAATAATTTTATACAGTATTGTATTTTACTTGCTAACTCTTTTGCATCTATGTTAATGGAACATATCGGTCCATGAACATATATGTTTTCTTAGATTCTGGAGAAAACTTTCTAGATATCTTATTGTTTTTGGTCTTCCATCATTTCTATCAAGAAGTCAGCATTTGCTTTGAAATATTTTAATTCTTCTGTTATATGTTTCTAAAACATACCAATCCAGGAATTTTACAGTTCTAAAATGCATCTGAGAAAACTTTAGCAACTGGGTGAACTATTTCTATTTCTGAGTTGTTGTTTTTCTTTTATCCCTGAACCATGCTCTTGCCATGCCTAAATACTTTTGCTTAAATGAGGAACAATCAACAGAACATATGAACAGTGCTATCTTCCCCGATAGAGGGTTTCTAATCCTCTTGTGGAAAGATACAATGGAGACCACTAATCCAATCCAATACTCAGTTTAATGAGATGAGTTCTACTTTCATAGTATCTAGCTGTGTTTCAGCTCAGTAAAGGTTCCCAGTGACCATTATGAGATATTTACCAGAATCACTATGATTGGTTTTCCAGAATCTAATGCTCTATTTTTTATACACATGATTTTCATAAAGAAATTGATGAATTGATTAGTCTTGTGAACATAGAATTAACTAGTGTATTTTTTCTTAGAGAAATTTTTGCTATAGGGCACACGTGCTTGCTAGAGAGACAGAGAGACAGAATGCAAGAAATCACCCCTCAGGGGGAATGGCCATGCCACAATCCCTTCTCTTCCATTCTTCTCTTGGAATTTTGGGCATGCATGCAAGGGCACCCAGCATGAGTTTAAGCCACCAAGTCCGGGACTCAAACTGTAGTCGTTATGTGGGGGTCTAGCAATGTAACTATTACTCTGTATGCTGGTTTCTAATTAGTGTATTTCTTATATGGTGTATCTTCTAATGTTCACCATATTTATGAATTTTAAATATGTTACTTACTTACCACTCATTATTTTTATGTTGCTTTTGACCAGGAAAATCATTTATCATGAAGGAATTGGTCAATATCCTTACACTCCATGAAATTCGCTGGTCTTATTCTGTATACATCACTGGCCAAGAGCTGAAAGTTTGTAAGTTTAAGTAGTTTACTTAAGGTTAGACCATGTCACTCTGTGAGGTTTCAGCTCTTTTTAAAAGAATATAGTATATATATTTCCAGCATCTATGATATAGTGTTTTTTCAAATACAGCAAAGGTACATGGATTTGTAAAAATGGCATAGATTTGAGAGTGGCCCTTTTCAATAATATACCTATAGTTCCATTTGAAGAAATTTTGCTTTCCATTCCCATCACCTTACACTTAGTAAGTATGAATATCCCATTGTCACGGAAAAGAAAAACACTTCTATCATAGAACACAGTTATGTTCCAGTCAATTACACATCCTTGGCCACTTTGTGCTACTTACGCAACTAAAATAATTCGGAGGGAGGTTACTCAGCTGGTTCAGGTTATTGTCCTTGATTGCCAAGAAAAATGGCTTTCTGTAACTCACGAGAATAAAGCGTACTATATCATTTGGGAGCAAGAAGATTCAGTGGGTTCCTCTTATTATTGGCGCACTCAAAATAATTGATACTCATATTATTATTGAAGCTCTAATTAAAGTCTCTACATTTCAACTAGCAGAAAAGAAAATCCAAGCGAGAAAATCATATGACAGTCAAGTCAATCCTCTTTTTAGGAGACACAATAGTATTTGTTTACGCAGTGTTTGACGAGTGCTATCCTCTAATTACAGAAATATTCTAGTGGGAGGAAGACTGAGAAAAGCCTGGCAAGTGGCTAAAAAATACTAATCATCTCCAAATTTTCAGGTTTCATATGGTCAGACCAAAGGAGAGATGGGTTATAAAAAATCCCAGCAGGCACAATCTTTGTTTTCCTGAGATTATCAAGGATCCAGTGTTACTTAGGTATTTAAATTGCTTTAGAGTAAGTGCCATGGGCAACAACAATTATTCATAATTTGATTTGCCCATGTCACATAATTGGATTGAGCGGCAATAGTAATGATAGTCATTTCATGGTGAAACTAGGCACTGAAAACACAATTCAAAATCATCGTAAATGAAGGCACAAACATGACCTATCTTTGGAAGTATGAGTTAATGACTCAGAGAAGAAAAGACAGTTGTTTCACGGGAGGGAGTTTCAGCATTTCCAAACCATGAACTTCCATCATTTCTAGTTGTTTTGCAAGTTGAAAGCTGGTCACAGCGCAGACTCGACTACAGGATGACTGCAGCTTTCGGAGGTCTATCTTATTCCTGACTGAAATATCCAATATCATCATCTACCCCCACACCAGAGCCCCCCATCCCTGCTAGGACTGTTTTTAGAGTCACATAAACATTTTTCTGTTGAATCTAAAGTTGTTGTTGTTTCTTTTCCCCCCAGATCCTGGGCTTACTGTCACACATAGTATAAAATGACGTTAGGAGACAATTTCTAAATATGAATTTGGACACGTTTCCAGGCAGGTTAAGGCCTGTAATTGATGATTTAGTTTTAAATTTCATTTTATGATTTCTTATTTCCATCTAATCATTGTACGTCTTTACAGCATACACTGTGGCTTTTCTCTTTTTCTCCCCTTGATTCTCTCCCTCTTGCCCATGCCTACTGCCCATCACACTCCCACACTGTCTTTAGTATCCAAAGTCGTTTTCCATGTCTTATACCTTCCAGTCTTTCCGTTTCTGTCATGGAGTGCACACATTAGGTATATATTAGGTGAAGACATTTTTAAATAAATATCTTAATATGGCTAGTTTCCCACTAAAACATGTCTTCATATCTTGACATATCAAACCTTCATGTATATTAAAAGCATGAATATTTTATTTTCTCATTGTAATTTTTGCTCATTCTTTAAAGCCGGTTAAAATAGTCACTATTTTGTAAAACTCTCCCTTACTTTTAAATATAATTGATTTTTTTTTTTTTTGGATCACCAAATTAATCTCTAAGAGCACTGATAACATTTTCACTGCTATAATTATTTGTTCAGATATGTACTTCTCCTATAATAAATTGTGTATAGATAAGACCTACAGTGTCTAGAAAATATTGGAAGAAATGCAGCTCAAGTGTCATCAGAAAAGTATACATATGTAAATATATATATATATACATATACATATATATAATTTCCTTCACTTATTTCTCTGACAGAAAGTAGAAGCAGACTTTGGTTTTCATTACATATGCTTCCAACACTGGATAAAATTCATGCAATCCACTTAATTTTCTATTTATGCAAGACAGTAGAGTTCCTATTAGTTTAATAAAATTTAAACTGCAAGTATCATTTATTCAAATATCAGAATAACTGTGTGTGCTTAATATCTTTGACTCAAATGAACCAGATAATTCTACCTTTGAAGCACAAAAATTTAGTTTGCGAAATGATCACTCCTATGTTGATTTATGGTTATGGTGGTTAATCTAAAATATCTAACTTTATTTCTTGATTTCTTTTTTTTTGGAGAGATTTTTGCTATAGGGCGTGTGCGCTTGCCAGACAGACAGAGAGAGACAGAGAGACAGAAAGTGAGAAATCACCCCCCAGGGGGAATCGTCACCCCGCAACCCCTTCTCCTCCATTCTCCTCTCTGGATCTTGGCCACGCATGCACACGTGCCTGGCGTGAGTTTTAAGCCACCGGGTCTGGGACTCAACCCTCCGTTGACTACGTGGGAGTCCAGCGACATAGCCATTATGCTAACTGCTGGTTCCCATTTCTTGATTTCTTGAAACATAACTCTACTAAATGTACTATTTTGAACTACCTATTGAGTACTAGGAATTGGACACCAGAGTTGTCTGGTAGAGGGTTAAAGTTCTTCTTTGAGAACTAATCATTGAGTTATATTTTATATATGTTTTCGGTTCTACAGTCACAAAAATTAGGACAAGGATATATATTCAAGGAAGAGAATGAGGTGGTACATCGTCCTGAAAAACACAAATTGCACCACATAAGAAATAAGAGATGCAGAAAATTCCATAGATAGCTTTAATAAGCCTTTGTCTTTCAAACTTTTGTGTTTTATATTTATTATAATTCTAAATGACACTTAATGGCTGTACATATTAATGGAGTACAGAGTGGATTCCTAATTAATGCAATGTATAATGAACAAACCAAGGCAAAAATATATCCACCACCTCAAACATTTATTGTTCCTTTGTGTTTATAAAAATATTCCCCTTCAGCTATTTTTAAATAGGGCCAGCAGGTGGCATGGTAGTTAAGGCACTGGACACTCCCATATGGCTGACCACAGTTTAAGTCCTGGACCTGGTGGCTTGCTTTCTCACCTTCCCTCTCTCTCTCTATCTCTCTCTGGTTGAATTAAAATAAATGAATAAATAAATGAAATAATTCTTTACTATATATAGATATAGATATATGTATATATTTTTTGAATAGTCACTAGCTATAGTTATTCCACTGTACATAGTACAGCAATGCTCATTGTACTAATATACATGGACTCAGGTATCAGTGAACCAAATCTGCCCTGTTCCCTCCTATTCCCTTACTTTCCCAGCCTCTGATATCTATCATTTCACTCTCTACTTCTGTATAACCATATTCTTAAGCTTTAACTAATGAATGATAATATATGACATTTCTCTTTATGTGCCTGGTTATTTCATTTAACATTATTCCCCCTAGACTTATCCTTGTTGTCACAAATAACGGAATTTAAGCCTTTACATGGCTGAATTATAGTTCATGGTATATAAATAACACATTTTCTTTACCCATTTATTCATTGTTGGCCACTTAGTTTGGTTTCATGTCGTAGCCATTGTGAGTAATGCAGCCATAAACGCAGACTGAAGATATCTCCATGTATTCTCATTTCTGTTCTTTGTGTATATACCCAGTAGTGAGGTGACTAGAACTTAAGGTAGCACTATTTTCAGTTAGTTTTTACTTTATTTTATTTTATTTTTTTCAGTTGATTGCTTTCAGAAAACAGAGGAACAAGCACCACCAACAGTCTTGCACCACAATACCTCTCCCATTCAGCCTTCCAAATTAACCTGGACTATGGGCACAGGGACCTCAGCATGTACAGGTCAATGGAGAACTGAAGTCAGGATCGTCCATATGGATTCAGCATCACTTGAGCAGCATGTTACCACTGAAACAGGCTTATTTTATATTTTGGAGTAATCACTACATTGTTTTCTATAATTAACGTACTAATTTCCATCCCCACCAACAATGCATGAGGTCCTCCTTGTCTAAGTAGCACTTGTCAATTTTCTTTTTTGTTTGTTTGTTTCTTTCTTTCTTTTATAATAGTCACTCTAACTGGGGTGAAGGATAACACATGGTGGTTTTTGGTTTTCTGATAGTTAATCACTGAGCATTTTCCACACACTTTTTGGTCATTTTTGAGTATTATTTTGATAACTGTCCAGATAAATAGCCCATTTTTAAATAAAATTATTTGCTGTTTGTGTGTGTGTGTGTGTGTGTGTGTGTGTGTGTGTGTTTGTGTCCTGAGCTGTTTTGGTTTCTTGTATACTCTGATTATCTATTCCCTGTTGGATTTGTAAATTGCAAATATTTATCCATTCTGTAAATTGTCTCTTCACTTTATTGTTTCTTTTGTAGTGTAGAAATTTAAAAAATTATCATAAAATTTGTATGAAATTACAAAATACCATGAATAGCCAAAGAAATCCTGTGAAAAATAAAAAAAATAAAATTCCCTGGGGCCAGCAGGTGACATAGTGGGAGAGGCACTGGATTCCCACATGGCCAACCATAGTTTGAGTCCTGGAAGCAGCAGCTTGAAAATTGTGCTGGGAGAGTGGGCATGGATGCTCAAAATCCCAAGAGGAGAATGGAGAAGGGATTGCAGCATGGCCATCCTCTTTGGGGAGTGATTTCTCTCTTTTCTTCTCTCTCTCTCTCCAGTGAGCACATGTGTCCTATGGAATAAACATTTAAAAATAAAATTGAAAGTTAAAAAAAAAAAAAAAAACAGCTTGGAGGCACCACATTGCCTGTCATCAAAATATATTACAAAGTTATTGTAGCAAAAACTGCATGGCAGTGTCATGAAAAAGCAGACACATAGACCTATGGAACAGAATAGAGAGCTTAGAAATATTCATATATATACAATTAACTTATTATGACAAAGGTCCCAAGAACATTTATTAGGGGAAAGATATTCTCTTCAATACCCAATGCTAGAAATTTTTTATGTCTATATGCATAGATTTCTCTCACCATATTAAAAAAAAACTTAAGAAGGATTAAAGACTTAATTTAAAAACCAAAAACCATAAAATTACTAGAAGAGAATATTGGGTAAACTCCTCAGGACATTGGTCTAGGCAAATATATATATTTTTAAATTTTCTTTTATTTTCTTGGTTTTTTTCCTCTACATTCAATCACTATACACCTTTATGGCACACAAAATTATTTTTTCCAGCATGAATACACTGTATATTAGCTCAGTCAAGATATTACCATGGGGGAGGGACTAGCAGTTGGTGTAGTGGTTAAGGCTCTGGACCCTCATATGGCCAATCACAGCTTGAGTTCTAGACCTGGCAGCTTGCTTTATCATTGTCACTCTCTCTTTCTCTCTCTCTCACTCATGAGTGTGCATGTTCTGCAGCAAATTAAATAAAAAATAATAAAATAAATCTTTTTAAAAAAATATTACCATACCCATTATCAACAAGAGATAATGTTTCTCTTTTTTTTGCTGTTAAATAGAAAGTGAACAAATATGGAAGATCTAAAGCTAAGCAAAGCAAGCCATTCTATGGAAAAGAGGCATTGGGGACAAGCAGTTAGCGTAATGGTTATGTCGATGAACTCCCATGTAATCGACTGTGGTTCAAGTCCCGGACCCGGTGGCTTATACTCACGCCGACGAGTGTGCATGTGTGCCCAAGATCCTGAGAGGAGAATGGAGGAGAAGGGATTGTGGCATGGCCATCTCCCCTGGGGGGCGATTTCTCGCTTTCTGTCTCTTTGTCTCTCTCTGTCTCTCTGGCGAGCGCACGTGCCCTGTAACAAAAATCTCTCTCTCAAAAAAAAAAGTCCCACTTAATATATACCAAATGTCTGCACCCTATGGAAGAAACTGAGAAATTAGAAGATATGAGACCTTGGACAGCAACTGTGGGTACTAGAGACAGTGTGGGAGGAGGGTGGGAATTTGGGGTTGGGGAGGATGAGAACCAAGGGGAAAAAAGAGTAGACAACGGATTTTTAAGTAAGACCTGAAAAGCATGGGCAACAACAACAAAAAGAACAAAAATAGGCAAATAGGATTACACCAATCTCAAATATATATATATTTTTAAATATGTATTGACTTTCCTAAACTCTTTACAATAGAAACGTTGCTCCAGTGGTGCCAAGATCGCTTCATTCATACGATCTAAAGGCACGCTTCCATGGACACATACTCAGGCCAACTAAGGCAGATGTAAAGAGACCAAATAATTTGAAAGCAAAGCAAGTGTAACTATATCACGTCACCAAACCTAAAGCAGGAACATAGTTATGATTAATTACCTTCTTTATATTGTTTTCCAAAATTCTAAATGTTCAGGAGGGGAACTAAAACACCATTGTCCTTGAATCTTGTTATAAACTGGTAAGCACTGTTTGCTTACAGATCAAATACCAAAACTTGATCCATTCCTAAAATGCCACCTTAAAGTTCCCGTCTGCCAATCAAACGCTATTTTGGTTGTTATGATTCCTAAGCAGGTAAGAGCCGTAAGCCATATGTGCCTCCTCAGCACCCAGCTCCTACGAAAGCAAGACAAGTGGCGAGGTTCTCTTGCCAGCCAGTTTATAGGTGCTGAAGAAAAATGAGGAATAACTCATATCAGGATGAATGTTTTACTTTTGACTCTTACATTAGGCCTGACCTGTATCGCCCAGGATTTGGATAAAGAACTGGAATCAGAACTCAATATGGAGGTACCAACATGAAGGCATGATCCAGCAGTGTTTAAATATTTGTGATACTGTCTGCTTCTTAAATTTTAAAGAAGGGTGTTTGTATCTATGGTGTGTGTGTCTGTGTGTGCTATAGGGCGTGTGCGCTCGCCAGAAAGACAGAGAGGGACAAAGAAACAGAAAGCGAGAAATCACCCCCCAGGGAGGATGGCCACGCCGCAATCCCTTCTCCTCCATTTTCCTCTCAGAATCTTGGGCATGCATGCACATGTGCCTGGCGTGAGTTTAAGCTACCGGGTCTGGGACTCAAGCTGCAGTCGACTACATGGGAGTCCAGCAACATAGCCATTATGCCAACTGCTGGTCCCGATATAATATTTTTTTTAAACTTGTAAGTGGGGGAAAATATCATTTATTTTGTCACTTCTTTGGGCCCACAACAGCAATTAGATGAGTGGATGTCCACTGAACACAGATTCTTCCTGAATTCTACTCATATGAAACACAAAATCAGTCTACATGTTCTTGATTATTCAGTGCTACTGCAGTGCTTCTTGTTCCTCCCCCATTAGCAGACCATTAAATTTCTGCTATTTAAAAAAAATCCTTCTGTCTTCAAGTGCCCACTTTTAAAAATTATTATTATTTTATGTTTTTTTTTCCCATAGGGCATATGTATTCTCCAGAGAGAGACAGAGAGGGATAATGCGTAGGAAAGTGAAGAATCACTCCCCAGGGGGATGGCCATGCTACAATCCCTTCTCTATTCTTCTTCTAGGACCTTGAGCATGCATGCACACGTGCCTGAATGATTTTCAAGACAATGGGTCTAGGACTCAAATCGAGGTCGGCAACGTGGGAGTCAACCACCTTAACACTGTACCACCTTCTGTACTTTAAGTTCCCAATTTTAAACCAACGTCCTTTAGTCATTTATTAGTAATATAGCAGATTTGTTGGTTAATGAATATCTGAAGATTCATGCTTAAAATGAAAGCATTGTGGGAACAGCAGATGGTGTAGTGGTTACGCCGTTGGACTCCCCGCTGTCCAAATCCTGGACCTGCTGGCCTGAAACTCACATTGGCCACGGGTGCATGCATGCCCAATATCCTGGAAAGAGAATAGAGAAGAAGGAATTATGGCATGACCATTCCCACTGGGGCGGTGATTTCTCATTTTCCCTCTCAATGTCTTTGTCTCTCTCTCTCTCTGGGGAGCACACTTGCCTTAAGACTAAAATATCTACACACATACAGACACTCAAAAAAAGCATTGGAGAGAGTTGATGTTGTTGGAATTTTTAATATATGTAGGTATAGAGAAAAGAATGAGAGTGACGAAGGCAGTCTAGATACTCGTAATTTTTCCGTAATCACTTCCTATGTCTATATTTGTCCATTGTTGTGGAATAAGGGATCATTAAGGAAATAGCAATAATTCCCTTTTTTGTTATTTTTTGTTTTGCTTTGTTCCAAATCTCAAGTGTCAGGCCTTATTCCAAGAGATGTACAGATACTTAGATCTAGCTACAGATATGGAGATACATGTAATCTAACTATAAATCAGATGTCCTCTAATGAATAAGATAGATGCTGCCTTTTGTTGAACCATCAAAAATGGAGGGCGGGAGGGGAGGAATGGGGAACAAAAAGCAAAACACTTAACAGACACAAAAATGGAGCAATTATCTAATGATAATGTATATGGCAATGTCTCTGACTGCACTGACAGCTAGTGTATCTGTGTTGAGAAAGTTTATTTTGCGTGCTTTGGAGATTAAATGTTAAAAAAAAAGGAGAATATAAAAAACGTTTAAAAATAAATACTTTATATCCATCACCTAATTTAAAAATTGGGAGCCAATATTAACACCTAGAATAGTGTTGTCCAGTAGAATTTTCTACAATGATTAGATGTTCTATATTTCTGCTTTCAGCATAGAAACCAGTAGCCACCTAAGACTATTGGGCACTGATTGGTCAGCGCTACTCTAGATTTATCAGGTGTCAGTCAACAGTTATTTCAACATATCTCATACATGATTAAAGTTTCTTATATTCCATGTGATAATGCTATTTTTGATATGTTATTTTTCAATATATCATATTTTTTTTTTCTTTTTAGAGACAAGCTCTTGCTGGTTTTCTCAGGCTGGCCTTGAACCTACAATCTTTCTTACTCAGCTACCTGAAGAGCTGGGATTATGTGCACGCACCACCACACCCAGCTCCTCATGAAAAAAAAAAAAAAAACAAACAAAAAAACAAAATGAAGTGTATTTAAAAATAAAATTGGAAAACAAATTCTTTAAGTCACAAATAATTAGTAAACCCAAGACTGCCAGATCTAGAGGATGTCTTGAAGCTACATAAATAATTTCTAGAGCTTAATTGGGGTAGAGAGGGAACTACAGAAATACGGATAATAAGTGAGCCATTTCTGGTTATCTTCTGGCAAATAGTTACAGAGGATAGTCCTGACAGTGTCTCATAAGAACATTCAAGCAGGTGCTTCCCCCAAAGTTTGTGCAAAGATCCATGAGAGTCACTCAAGCATTTCCTAATACTTAGTTCTGCCTTTTAGCTGTGCCTCCCTGTTCTCATGTCTCTGTCGGTTTTCTACCATGTTGGCCCAGCCATGTGCTTTCTCATTTGGGAGCTACGATCGTCTAGATCCATTAGATCTAATAGATCTGTTATGCATCTGACACATCATCAGACTCATGCACACAAAGAGGAAACTGCCTTGCTTCAAGAACTGTTTTCTATTTTCTTTCTCCCTTCTGAAGCTGTGATTCACCAGCTCGACCATGTTCCTTACTTTCTCTTGATATTGGATTTCTCACACTCTACTTGAATTCAAATAACATCACTTAATAGAAATATCTTTTAATATTACTATCTTGTTCTGGTAGATAGACTATGACCCCCCAAAAGGTGTCCATGTCTGAATCTCTGGAAGCTGTGAATGTGTTATCTTGCATGGAAAGGGGGACTTTGCACAGTGATTAAGCTGAGAATCCGAGATGCGGTTATCCAGATGAGACCAGTGGAATCATAGGCATCTTTATAAGCGGAACAAGGCAGCAAAAGAGTAAGAGCGAGTGGTGAGCAAAGATAGAAGCAGAAGTTAGTAGGAACAATGCCCTATGAAAGTGAGGGACGGGGCCATGGGCCAAGGTAAGTAATGACCATTAGAAATTGTAGAAAGCAATGAAATGGGGGCACGACAGTGGCGTGCCAGCCATGCCTCATTTTGCAAGGCTGTCCTATTTGGCAAGGTGCAGGGTCATGTCTGGAGACCTCCCTGACCATGACAGGTACTCACATCCCCATGCTCTATGGCTGGCCAAAGTGGGGGTAGATGAAAGACACTATTGGGGTTCTTGTCTCTCTATCTTTATCTCTGTCTCTCTCACACATGGCAGAAATAAATCAATAATCGTATTTTAAAAATTAAATGAAAATATTTCCTCTAGAGCCTTCAGAAAAAACTAGCCCTGCCAACACCTTGGCTTTACCCCAAAAACACCCCATCGGACTTATGAACTCCAGAACTTTAAGGGAACAAGTTTGTGTTGTTTCAAGCCACTAACTTAATAGTAGCTTGTTAACCTATGAGTCTCTTTAAAATAAACTCTCAGCCTTTGTGCACAACATAGGATCGGTTAATACAAATATCAAAAGGTCAGAAAGAATTGAATTTCCTGATGAAGGAAGAAATGCTAATCCACCATGAGGAATCTCTTTCTTCTTTTATATTGTGTTTTTCCTTGAAGTGGGTCACTTCTGAATAAATAAATAAGGTCCTAAGATTACACTGAATTATTTTCCATTTCTTAAAGAACACTCATTTGTTACAGAACACAATTATCATGTTTGTCATGTTTGTCATGTGTGTATGTGTGCCATCTCCAAAGCAAGGAAGAAAATCCTTTCCTTCAGGCTCCTGTGTTCTGTGTCTGGCATTACACTAACAAAAGACAAATAGGAGAAAATACTTGATATTTTTAATTATTATTATTTTGCACATGGGTTCAAAAAAGAAAGTGAAGTGCAAACATGCAGTTCAATTTGGGTATTTATGCACCTTTTTATCAAGGGAAAGGGAGTTTGAGTTTCAAGGGGTGATGAATTGTGAGGTTGTAAAAGGAAATATCAGGGGGAAATTAGAGGAAGATGAAGGCTACCTTAGTAAGGTATGTTTATGCAAACTCATCTTGCTATGTGGATGTCTCATCTTGATGATAAGAGTCATGATCTCCTCCTGGTTGTGGGGAGTAGGGAGACACATTCTACAAAGGGCACTAATGCCCTGGTTTCAAGAACACAGGGGGCGATCAGATAACCCTTCCTAATGTGTTGATCGTACACTGCCTTTGGCTCAAAGTAATCCTTATGCAGGGTGTGGTGGTTGAAGTGTCTGGTTGCCACATGACCAAGTACACAGTTCAAGTTTTAGATCCAGCAGCTTGGAAAATATGCATGCGTGTGCCCAAAGTTCCGAGAGGAGAATGGAGAAGTGATTGTGGCATGACCACCCTTTGGGGGTGATTTCACTTTCTCTCTCTCATGTGCCTTATTAAAAAAAATCCTTATGCCAAAGTGGCATGTTTTTGGGTAGTGGCTCTGAGTCCCTTCACTCACTAGCCCACCAACATTAGGTCTTATTGTAGATGAGAAGTTGGACTTCTCTTACTTCAATCCCTATCAACAATCCTTGGGAGTGTAATTCCAGCCTTGAGGAGAAATAATGGAGCCTTGCCATAGTGAGGCACAGTGTGAATACAGTCTGCGCAGTGGACTCTGAAATCAAGATAAGCAGGTGTGGATCGGGAAAGAAGAACCTTCTCTCCCTATTGCTGATGAAAACAACAGAATTTCCAGGCTCAGTGGTTGATCTACACTGGTGACTGCCACAACATTACAGAGGGGAATGTTAAACAAAAATACCACTCCAAAGGGGACGGCAAGTGGCGTGGTGGTTGAGGTGCTGGACTCCCACATGGTCAATCACAGTTTGAGTCCTGGACCTAGTGGCTTGCTTTCTCACTTTTCCTCCCTCTCTCTGATTAAAACTTTAAAATAATAAATAAGTAAAATTAAGTAAATAATTTTTTTTGAAAAAATGCCATCTCAATATAGAATCTGATGACAGGAAGAAAGCCTGAACCATTCTTGAAGATCAGCTTCCTAGGGCACAGAACCAGATGGTAGATGGTAAGACAGTAAAATTAGAAGGCTGAGTGGACACTACAGAGATGATCCATGTTTTGTGTCCCTTGGCATTAGCTTGCTCTTTGTCTAGATACAAAGTACTCCTACATGCATAAGAGAAGGTTATTATCAGGCATGACTGTTCTGCCTTATTAATCTTCATAGATTTGTGATTATTATTATTATTATTATTATTCAGGTGAGTATTCATGTTTGCCTTATCAAAGACACTGTCCTATAATCACTCTACTTTATGTCATGAACAACCCCTCATTATGATTTCTACTTACCATTTTTTTAAGGTTTTTGCTATAGGGCACATATGTTTGGCAGAGAGAGACAGAGGACAAGTGAGAAATCACCCCCCAGAAGAGATGACCATGCTGCAATCCCTCCTCTTCTACTCTCCTGGGATTTTTAGCATGCTCACACATGTACCTAGCATGATTTTCAAGCCACCAGTTCTGAGACTGAAATCACAATTGGTCATGTGAGAATCCAACACTTTTATGAGTACACTAACTGCTGGCTGCTCTACTTACCATTTTCACACACTGCAGCCATTGTACATCTTATTTATTCCTTAGTACAAAAGCAGAAGTCATGGAGGACATTGGTGCAGGGAGTTATTCCCAGTAAGCAAAAGCTAGGCTTAATTAAGGATCATGGAGACCAGATCACATGTGCTAAGCAGGTTTTCAGAACGCTCTGGACTAAGGATGGTTTCATGACTCTGTCCTTCCTTTCTTAAAATGAGGGTGTCTATGGGACCAGAAGATGCAAAATGATTACATCGTTGTACTCCCATATAACTGAGAGTGGTTTGAGTCCTGGACCCAGTGGCTTAAAACTCACGCCAGGTGCATGTACGTGTGTGCCCGAAATCCTGAGAGGAGAATGGAGAAGGGACTGCAGCATGGCCATACCCCTCCAGGGGGGTTGATATTCTTCTCTTTCGATCTCTGTCTCTCCAGTGAGTGCATGCAACCTATAGCAAAAATCTCTCTTAAAAAAAATTCTCTTAAATTTTTTTTTCCAAAGAGATAGACTATTTTGCAATCTCTATTGCTGAAGTGTGGGATATCCAGTGGCTCTTTCATCTCATTTTCTCTTGGTATTGTCATTGCTTATAATTCTAAACATTATCATGAATGCATGCTGGCATACCATTGTGGTTTAATTTTGCATGTTCCTAAGACGAATGATTTTGACCATTTCTATATACACCTATTGACCATGACTACAGTTTCCTTTGTGAAGTGTCTGTTCAGATCTGACTACCCATTTTGCCATTGAGTTGTCTTCTTATTAAGTTGTAGGAATTCTTGATATTGTGTGGATACAAGTCTTTTATCACATAAATATATTGTAAGTATATATTTCATTATGGCTCGTTGTTCCCTATTTTGTGTGTATGTGGCTTGTCTAAGAAATTTCCATCAACCACCCAAGGACATAATTATTCTCTTATTTTTCATTTATGAAAATTACATAGGTTAACCTTATAGTTTCATATATGATCTATTCTAACTTGTACCTATGTGTGTGTGTTAGGTGGTAATTGGAGTTTCATTTCGTGCATATGTATCTCAAGCTGTTCCAAAACCATTGTTTAAAAAAATTCATACTCCCCATTCAATGGCATTGACTACTTTGTGGAAACTCAAATGACCTATATATGTGTCTTTTAGAATTTCTTTTCTGCTCCATTTTTCTTTAAGTCTGTTTTTAGTGTCTACTGTATACTCTCCTGATAAGTACAACAACACATATAGTAATGTAAGGTGTCAGATAATGTAAATCTTTGATCCAAATTTTTTCACTCTCATTATTGTGTAGCTATTCTAGATCCTTTATATTTTTATGAAATATGTAGAATCAAGTTGCCCATTTGTATGCTGGTTTTTCATTGGTATTTTGCTGAATCTATAGATGAATTTGTGGGGACTGCATGTCTTAACCATTTTAAACTATAAGATCTATGAACATGGTATAATATAACATTTATTTAGATATTGTTTTATTTCTCTTGCCAAAATCTGTATTTTCAGTGCAGAAGTCTCACAAATTTTTATTAATGTTTTTTTCCTGAGTATTTTATATTTTTTGATGATATTATGGCATTTCAAATATCATTTTTCATTTGATTGTTGTCAGTGTATATAAATAACAATTGAATTTTGGACGTTTATCTGATATCTTGCAATCTTATAATAATTCTATATTTACATATACACTATACAGCTGTATTACTTTATTTTAATTATAGTAACTTTTATTTTTTAAAGAGTTATTTTTATTTAACTTTATTTATTTTTATTTATTTATTTATTTAAATTTGCCCAGAGAGAGACACAGTGAAAGAGAAAGAAAGTGAGAAGACGAGAAAGTAAGCCGCTAGATATGGGACTTGAACTGTGATTGGCCACATGTGTGTCCAGTGCACTTAACCACCATGCCACCTGCAGGCCCCAGTAACTTATTTTATTTTTAAAAATTTTCTATGGAACAATTATATCTTTTAATTAGGACAGTTTTATTTCTGCCTCTCAATCTGTATGACTCTTTTTTTTTTTTACTGGTTTTTTGATTGGCTAGAACCTCAAGAATGAAGATGAAAGAAAGAGACATCCTTGGGCAAAGTACTTTTACAAGCAAAATGAGAAATAGCAATTGACTGTTTTAAAAAATAATTAGAATAATAAAAATAATGATTGGGGAAAACACAGAAAAGATATTGAATGTTGAAGTGGGGAGATTAATGTCTCTGTACTGACGGACATGCATGGCATTCCCTTTTGAAAAAAACAATGTAATACACTGTAAAGTTATATGTAATCCAATGTAATATAAAGAAGATTATGATGATGATAATAAAAAAATAAAATTAAAAAGAAACAAAAAAAAGAAAGAGACATCCTTGCTTGGTTATCATTTTCAGAGAGAATCATTCAGTATTTCATCATTAAGTATGATATTTCTGTAAGTTTTTCATATACACACCTATTAATTGAGCATGTTTTCTTTTATTAATTGCTTGCTGAAAGTATTACTTAAAGGAATGTCAAATTTTTAAATGACTTATTTGCTTCTATTAAAGTAATTGTGTGATTTTATTCTTTGTTATGTTAATGTGGTTTGTTAAAGTGATTATTTTTCTTTCTTAAAAATAATTATTTATTTAATTAAATTATTATTATTGAAATTGTTACAGGAAATACATGTTCATCAGAGGGGTGGGGTTGTGAGAAAGAGAGCAAGCCACCAAGTCTGTGGCTTGAACTGTGGTTGGGCATGTGGGAGTCCAGTGTTCCAAAACCCACACCACCTGCTGGCCCAAGATTGATTGTATTTCAAATGTTAAATCAGTCATGCCTGTCTGGGGTAAAACCCATGAGGTTTGAGTGCATTCTTTAAAAATGTGGCTTACAGGGACCAGCAGATTGCATAATGGTTACATTGCTGGACTCCCACATAGTCAACTGTGATTCGAGTTCCAGACCCAGCAGCTTAAAACTCATGCTGGGAACATGTGTATGCATGCCCATAATTCCAAGAGGAGAATGGAGAAAGGATAGTGGTGTGGCCGTCCCCACAGGAGGTGATTTATTGCTTTCTGTCTGTCTATCTGGAGAGCATATGCCCCCTATAGCAAAATTCTCTCTCCCTAAAAAAAAAAAAAAGTGACTCATATCTTTACCAGCATGTATAATATTGTCCTTTTATCCATAGCCAAGATACATGAATTCATGACTATGATACAGATATGGGATTGGGTCTTTTCTATAATACACATAAAATCCTATGTGAGGAGGAGGTTTTCTTTGCATCCCCTTCACCTTAGGTTTAGTAGTTTTGGTGGTCCTAGTTGTCAAGGAAAGATCACTTCTACCATGAAACATAGTTTTTTTTTTTCTTTCCCACTAAACTGGTTGCTTCTAGTCAGTTTTTGGTCCTCATGCCACTAAAATGATGAAGGGGGTATTCTATTTGCTAAGGTAATTGATCTTGATTACCTTAAGAAAATTGGCATGCTGTTAAAATGGGGGGGAATGAGTATTACTATTGTCACACTGAAAACAATGGAGAGTTATATTATTTTTGGCTGTCTAGCTAAAATGTCTACAAATCAGTTATCAGGAAAGAAAAGACAAGAACTAAAATGACATGCCAGCTAAGTCAGATCTCACTCAGGAACATAATAGCATTTCTTTACATAGCATTTTTCATACGCTGTTTTTTTATTGTGCAATTACCCCCCACTAAAAGGAAAGCTAGGAAAAGTCAGTGTTCTCAGCCTGGCATGGTGTTAAAAGAAATTAATCATCTTCAAAATTTTAGGTTTATATAATAAAGAAAAGAAGGAAGTGAACGTCACGTAAATAAGCAAAAGGCAGAATCTTTGTTTTCCTGAGATGATAGTTGATACGGTATTATTAAATCTTACCATTTTTTCAGGATAATAGCTGAAGTTTCATGGACAACAAGAATTATTCACAGTTTGATTCCCATGATTGGATTTGGCAGCACTGGTGTTGACAGTACTTTCCTCATTGCATAGATGCCCACGATGAGACTGGGTATAAGAAATGCACCTCGTGAGCACATTAATAAAAGCACATAATGACATACTCATGGAAGTATGAATTCATGGCTCAAGCAGAAATGCAGTTGTCACAGGAGGAAGTTTCATTATTTCAAAGCTGTGAACTTGCATCTTTTCTGGTTGCTTTGCCACACTTAAGCTAATCACAACACAGGTTCTATTTGACTGCAGGATAATTAGAGCTCTCTGCGGTACATCTTGTTCCTGGTTAAATATCTAATATCCTCATCCACCACCCCACCAGAGTTCTCCGTCTGCAAATTTACTGCTCTAAAGAGCCTCATGAACACTTTTTGTTGACTCTAAGCTTTTTCTAGATGCTGGGTTTTGATTCCAAAATTATAGTAGGAGATCATTTATATTCTTTTTAAAACTTTTGCCAGAGGGTGCCTGTGCTCACTGGAGAGAGATAGAGTGAGAGAGAGAAAGAACGAGAGAAAGCACACCCATTGCAGAATGGTCACACTGCAATCTGGTCTACTCCATTTCTCCCCTCTTCTCGAATTTTGGCCATGCACCCAGCATATTTTTCAAGCTACCAGACCTGGGACTTGAACTGTATAGTCGGCCTTTAGGATCCAGCATTCTTAACCATCAGCATGGATTGAAACAGATAATTTTTTGGAGAGATTTTTGCTATATGATGCATGCAGTTGTCAGAGAGGCAGAGAGAGACAGAGAGACAGAAATTGAGACATCCCCCCTCGGGAGGATGGCAATGCTGCAATCCTTTATCCTCCATGTTCCTCCTGGGATTTTGGGCATGCACAGATGCACACACCTGGCATGAGTTTTAAGTTACTGGGTCCAGGACTTGAACTTGACTATGTCGGAGTTCAGCTACACAACCATTATGCTATCTGCTGGTTCCTAGAGATAATTTTTAAAACACAAGTTTAGGCACATTTTCCTGCAGCTTAAGGCTCATAATTTACCTGCACTTGATATTACAAATGCTTTAGTATGGGTTAGTTTCCCAATGCAATGTAACCTTATATCTTCCATGGTACCCCTTTCATATAGAACCTTTAATATTTTATTTCTTTATCCTAACTCTTTAAAGTTTATTTATTTTTATTTCCTTCAAAAATTACAGAGGCAGTCTGACAGAGGGAGACAGAAAACTAGCATCCCCAACACAGTCCTGACCCTATAATCTACCCCCAGCCTCTTCCAGCCCTGAGTCATGGCCACATGTGTGCCTGGTGTACTCAGATAGGTTTCCAGTAATGACCGTGGAACCTCCCCTGTTACTCAGCCTCACAGAGCATCAGATCTTACCACTGCACCTCCATCTTACTCCTCTTAGTTAAAATTTTTATTCAGCCTTTCAAGTCCATTTAATTATCCATTACTTTGTGAAATTTCCCTTCCCTCTGAGAAGTCACTGATTGATGATTCTTTTGTATCGTCAAAATGTATATCTCCAGACTCTCAGTTTCTGCCACAGAGTGCAGACATTTGGTATATATTAAGTAGGGCTATACAATGTCTGTCTTTCATAGTTTGGCTTGCTTTGCTCAGTATAAAATCTTCCATATTCATCTATGTTATATCACATTCCAGAGTCTCATTGCTTTTTATGGCTGAGTAGTAGTCCGTAGTGTATATGTAACACATTTTTTAAATTGAGTCATTGGTCATTGGTCACTTAGGTTGATTCCATGTCTTAGCAATCTTGAATGATGCTCCTATAAACATGTATGTGCAAGTGTCTTTCTGATGGAATGTTTTCCTGTCATTTGTGTAAATAACAAGGAGTGGGATTACTGGGTCATATGGAAGTTGTATTTATGAATGTTTAAGGAATCTCTGTATTTTTTTAAAATTATAATCATTAAATTTATTTTTGGTAGTGTTTTTTAATGCAAAGTAGTTTTTTTTGCCTTTTAACTTTATTTTATTACATTGATTCATTATGCATCATTACAGCATACAAAATGAATTTTCCATCCAGAATACACTGTATATTGACTCAATCAAGCACATCAACATATGTGTTATTAACAAATAATTTTCCATTTCCTATGTCTTGTATATTTTGCCTTTTTTTTTTTTTTTGCCATCCTTGATTCCCTATCCCTCGCCCTCTGCCGTGTTCCATCCTCCTCCCACATTGTCTCTGGTATCCATGGTTGCTTTCTACGCCTCCCCCCCCCATTTAATTGATTTGCTAATCAATTTAATTAGTCTAAATATTTGCAATAGCAAGTGTGGCTGATATATACATATACATGAACCCAAGTCTGACTTTAGACATAAACCTCAGTGAGTAGAATGAGCATACTATAAAGTAGCACCTAGCTGGGGCTGTATAGCTTACTGCAGTTATCAAATATGCATTTTTTTTTATTTTGATAAGAACAGTTTTAGTATTTTTTTTCTTCTGAAACTTTTTTTTAATTAATTTACATTCATTCCCTGAGCATCATCACAACATACTAAATGTGGTTTCCCATCTAGAATAAACTGCATAGTGGCTTAATCATGCATGTTATCATCAATAATATTCCGTTTTTACTTTCATATATATGTGTGTATATATATATATAAAATATGAAAACATATATATATGTTTTTTACCCCATATCTGACCCTCTGCCCTTTCCCACTCTCTTATTACACTATCTCTGCTATATACAGTTGTCTTCAATTCCTTTTCCCCCAATATTTTGTTGATCACACAATATCATAAGTAATCTAACTACTTTCAATAGCAAGTTCAG
>NW_006159527.1:823534-826337 GCF_000334495.1 Tupaia belangeri chinensis | reverse complement strand
TTTTTGGGCCATTTTCTCAGTCTTCATGGTGGATTTTTCTAGGCTAGCAATTTTCTCTTCTACATCTGAGATTCTATTTTCTGTATGATCTAGTCTGCTTTTAATAGTTTCAAGGGTGATTTTGACTTCCTGTATTATAGCCTTCATCTCTAACAGTTCCATCTGATTCTTTTGTAAACTGTGAAATTCCTCTTTTAGATCTTGCATGAATTTCCTCACCTTCTGGAACTCATCAACTCCTTTCTCCTTCCTCTTCCACAGTTCATTGTCTCTATTCTCTCCCATCTCTGTTAGCTTTGCCATTATGAATGTTCTAAGTTCTTTATCAGACATTTCCATGATTTCCATTGAACTGTGTGTGGACGAAGAGGAGTTGTCTTTTTCCCTTGGAGGAGAGGTATTTTCTTGCTTTCCCATATTTCTTGTGGTCCTGAAGCAATTTCTAGTCATCTGGTGAATGGTCGGTTTCTTCCCAAACTTGGAAGTTCAATCTGAGCATTGAGGAGCATGCAGAAAAGGAAACAGAGAGAGGGAAACAACAGTAACAACAGCAAAGAAAAAAAAAATGCAAACAAGAAACAGAGAAAAAGAGAAGAAAAAAATGAAAAGAAAAACTTTTAAATAAAACTAAAAGAATTAATATTTAAAAAATTTCAATAAAACCCAAAAATTAGAAAACTGTGCAGTGCACATATACCACATGAAATGGCTAGTTCACAGTGGCCATGAAGGTGTCTCTTCAAGAAGGCCTGTTCTCTTTTGCCTCTCCTGGGTTGGGAGAGGGAGAGGGAATTATTAATAAGATAAAGGGATAAGAGGGGCCCGAAAGCCCAGAAAAATGCCTCACCTTAAAAAATTCTAAAAAAGTAAAAATTTAAAAAATGAGAGAAGACAGAGACAGAGACAGAGGTAGAGAGAGACAAAAACAGATACAGAGACAGGAGGCCTGAAAGGGGTCTTCTTACCACGCGAATTTTGTGTGCTGAAGGCTGAATTATCAGTGAGAAATCTTCATTTCTCTGTTCCCCCAAAATGGCTAGTTCGCAGTGGCCATGAAGGTGTCTCTGTATTGTTTTTTCACAATGGCTCTGCTAATTTTCATTCCTACCAACAATTTAGGAGAGTTTCCTTTTCACCACAGTCTTGCCAGCACTTGTTCTTTGTGTGTGTGTGTGTGTGTGTGTGTGTGTGTGTGTGTGTTTATCATAGCCATTCTGACTCGGGTTATGTGGTAACTTATTGTGGTTTTCATTTGTACTTATGATAATAGACACTGAAAGTTTTTTCATATGCACAGTTCAGTTTCCACTGGTGGTGCTGGCCACCTCACTATGCAAGATTTATGATTCCAGGACTTAAATACATATGGTCTCCATATCCCTCAAACCAAAAAGAAACCGACCTTTGGAAAGTTGAATATAAACAAACCCACATCTGGAAGACAAGTCTCTGTATTTGGTAAAAGAACTAGTGGACGTGGATTCCGGAATAGTCAATTTGGTATATTTTCCACTTCTGAAAAAATAAATAACCCAAGACCACTTAATGACAAAGCCTTCATTCAGCAGTATATTCAACAACTCTGTGAGTTTCTTACAGAAAATGGTTATGCATATAGTGTATATATGAAATCTCTTCAAGCTCTATCTGTTAAAGACTTCCTAAAGATCTTCACTTTTCTTTATGACTTTCTGTGTCCTTCATATGAACTTCCTGACACAAAGTTTGAAGAGGGTCTAAGGATCTTTAAAGATCTTGGGTATCCTTTTGCATTATCCAAAGCTCCATGTGTACAGGAGAGGCTCCTCATACATGGGCTCACATTATAGCAGCCTTGGTTTTGCTAATAGACTGCATCAAGATACACGCGGCCATGAAAGAAAACATTTTTCTTTGATTATGGGCAACCCTGGAGAGAAGAAGCTGAAGATGAAATTATGCATAATAAGTTGGTTTTGGACTATGTAAGGGTCCAGAGATCGGTCTAACTGATGGAGACACAGGAAAGACAGCGACAATGCAACTGCAAAAGAGGCTTTTATTTAATTTTTTTTCCAGCTAGCTGGGGTCCAAGTCTCAGCCCGTCACAGCAGGCCTTCACCAGGACCCCGAGCCTAAGATAAAGGGATCTTTTATAGTTCAGGATGTTCTCTAGACTGAAACACACAAAGGAAGGGGGGGGTATGAGACGCAAGGGTCCAGCTTTCACCACCTGCTTAGGTCTAGATAAGGGCTCTCAGCTAAGGATTTGGATGACCTTGCCTCGGAGGTGCTGGGCCCTCCCGCTGCGCCCTCCCGTTTTCCACTTATCTGAGACTTCCCAGACTCCTGGTGCCCCTCCTTGAGGCCCTAACAAAGTGGGCTCCGTCCCTGAAGACTCAACAGGGTAGTGATTAAGCTAACTTCCCCAGCATTTCCTAACATGGCGGTGATTATGCTAACTTGGCCTAACAACTACACCATAAAATGCTATGAAAATTTCATGTCTGGTGCTGACAGCTTTGAAGAGATGAATTCAGAGTTGCAGTCAAAGTGGAAGGATTTATTTAACATAGATGCTGCCAACCTGAAATCATTAGCAGCAAAAAACAAAGAGTTGAATGAACAGATTGCAAGATTGGAACAAGAAAGAGAAAAAGAACTGAATCATCTAGAGCCATTGAGAAAACTGAAAGCTTCCTTACAAGCAGATGTTCAAAAATATCAGGCATAGGGGGACCAGCAGTTAGCGTAATGGCTACGTCGCTGGACTCTCACATAGTTGACCTCAGTTCCCGTCCCAGACCCGGTGGCTTAAAAACCA
>NW_006159527.1:817876-823486 GCF_000334495.1 Tupaia belangeri chinensis | reverse complement strand
AGGGATTGCGGCATGACCATCTCCCGGGCGGAGTGATTTCTCACTTTCTGTCTCTCTCTATCTGTCTGGCGAGCGCATGCGTCCTATAGCAAAAAACTCTCCAAAAATAAAATAAAATAAAAAACCAGGCATACATGAGCAATTTGGAGTCTCATTCAGCCATTCCTGAGACCAGAAATTGTTGATAACAAGAAGTCCTCAATTGCAGACTGAGAGAATAAATCATGAAAGAAATGAATTACAGCAGACTATTAATAAATTAACCAAGGGACTAGAGTCTGAACAGCAGCAGCTGTGGAATGAGGAGCTAAAATACACCAGAGGCAAAGAGGCGATTGAAACACAATTAGCAGAGTATCACAAATTAGCTAGAAAATTAAAAATTATTCTTAAGAGTGCTGAGAATTCCAAAGGTTATGAATTTGAAATGAAGTTTAATTCTGAATCTGATGCCAACTGCCTTGTCAAATACAGAGCTCAAGTTCTTGTGTCTTTCAAGGAACTCCTGAATGAAATCGAAGAGGAAATTAATAAGGCTCTCAATTTAAAAATGGGTTTAGAGGATACTTTAGAACAGCTGAATACAATGATAACAGAAACCAGGAAAAGTGTGAGAGCTCTTTAAGAAGAAGTTCAAAAGCTGGATGATCTTTACCAAAAAAAAGTTAAGGAAGCTGAGGAAGAGGATGAAAAATGCGCCAATGAACTCGAATCTTTGGAGAAACACAAGCAGCACCTGTTAACGGCGGCCTCAGTGGAACTATGAATGAATTAGATGCTGTTCAGTGAGAACCAACTAGTTGTGCAGACCACAACTGAAGAAAGATGAAAAGTGGGAAATAACTTGCAGCATCTTTTAGAGATGGTTGCTACACACATAGGGTCTGGGGAGAAACATTCTGAAGAACAGATGATTAAAGCTGATAGAGAATGTGAAGAGCCCCTGGAAAACACTGGAGAGATTACAGACAAGTATAAGAAGAAAGCTGATCTACTTAAGGCTTCCAACGAATGAAGATACATTTTTTATTATATCTTTATAAATTAGTTTATTAACAGAAAATACATATAACTGAAATTATGATAACAATGTTAATCATTTAAATTATGACAATATGGATTGTTATTGGTAGGTGTAAAAAATATATATACATGCCCATAATTAATAAAATTGCATCAAAATTTTTAAAAAAGATTCAAGGTCTTAAGCAGTTTAAATGATCAATGGTATCATGAACAAAGATTTTTCCAGAAATACTTAATTAATATTGGCCTCAGATTATCAGCATGAAAACTGGAAATAGAGCAGACATGCAGACGTTTTCTTTCTTCAGTTTTCCTTAAAACGGACTGGAAAAAAATATGTTTTAGGGAGGTAGTGACCTTGCCCTGTGGAATGCCATGTCAGTTACAGACCAAAAAATGAGTAATGGTGATGTTTCTATTTAAAAAATTAATTCCCCTCAATTAAGGCAAGATTTCATTTTTGTTTTTCCTTCACTTGCAAATTTAGGGTAAAACTATTCTCATACTTTTTTTTTTTGGAGAGATTTTCGCTATAGGGCGCGTGCGCTCGCCAGACAGCCAGAGAGAGACATAGAGACAGAAAGCGAGAAATCACCCCCCAGAGGGGGATGGTCACGCCGCAATCCCTTCTCCTCCATTCTCCTCTCTGGATCTTGGGCATGCACGCACACGCGCCCAGCGTGAGTTTTTTAAGCCACCGGGTCCGGGATGCAAACCGCTGTCGACTACATGGGAGTCCAGCGACATGGCCATTACACTAACTGCTGGTTCCCTATTTTCATACTTTAGTAATATCCAGTGTGGATAATCTCGTCACCCACGTAAGTGAAGATGGTGAAGTGGCTTCGCTGATGTTAGCCCTCGGTAGGTATAACAGCCTTGCCTCTTGGAAACTTGGAAATAAGGAGGTAGTTAGTGTTAATGGGTTCTTCTCACATCTGCTATTAGAAACTTAGTGGGTGATAATGAGGACACTGTTCTGGGTACTTTCTGCCAAATATTCTGAGTGAAACTTGTGGATATGTTCTGAACGAAGCCTCTGGAACAACCCAGGTTTCCTTTATATTTGGAGAGATAAACCTCTTTTTTTTTTTTTTTTTCTAATAACTTGCAGCATCTTTTAGAGATGGTTGCTACACACATAGGGTCTGGGGAGAAACATTCTGAAGAACAGATGATTAAAGCTGATAGAGAATGTGAAGAGCCCCTGGAAAACACTGGAGAGATTACAGACAAGTATAAGAAGAAAGCTGATCTACTTAAGGCTTCCAACGAATGAAGATACATTTTTTATTATATCTTTATAAATTAGTTTATTAACAGAAAATACATATAACTGAAATTATGATAACAATGTTAATCATTTAAATTATGACAATATGGATTGTTATTGGTAGGTGTAAAAAATATATATACATGCCCATAATTAATAAAATTGCATCAAAATTTTTAAAAAAGATTCAAGGTCTTAAGCAGTTTAAATGATCAATGGTATCATGAACAAAGATTTTTCCAGAAATACTTAATTAATATTGGCCTCAGATTATCAGCATGAAAACTGGAAATAGAGCAGACATGCAGACGTTTTCTTTCTTCAGTTTTCCTTAAAACGGACTGGAAAAAAATATGTTTTAGGGAGGTAGTGACCTTGCCCTGTGGAATGCCATGTCAGTTACAGACCAAAAAATGAGTAATGGTGATGTTTCTATTTAAAAAATTAATTCCCCTCAATTAAGGCAAGATTTCATTTTTGTTTTTCCTTCACTTGCAAATTTAGGGTAAAACTATTCTCATACTTTTTTTTTTTGGAGAGATTTTCGCTATAGGGCGCGTGCGCTCGCCAGACAGCCAGAGAGAGACATAGAGACAGAAAGCGAGAAATCACCCCCCAGAGGGGGATGGTCACGCCGCAATCCCTTCTCCTCCATTCTCCTCTCTGGATCTTGGGCATGCACGCACACGCGCCCAGCGTGAGTTTTTTAAGCCACCGGGTCCGGGATGCAAACCGCTGTCGACTACATGGGAGTCCAGCGACATGGCCATTACACTAACTGCTGGTTCCCTATTTTCATACTTTAGTAATATCCAGTGTGGATAATCTCGTCACCCACGTAAGTGAAGATGGTGAAGTGGCTTCGCTGATGTTAGCCCTCGGTAGGTATAACAGCCTTGCCTCTTGGAAACTTGGAAATAAGGAGGTAGTTAGTGTTAATGGGTTCTTCTCACATCTGCTATTAGAAACTTAGTGGGTGATAATGAGGACACTGTTCTGGGTACTTTCTGCCAAATATTCTGAGTGAAACTTGTGGATATGTTCTGAACGAAGCCTCTGGAACAACCCAGGTTTCCTTTATATTTGGAGAGATAAACCTCTTTTTTTTTTTTTTTTTCTAATTCTGTATAATGCTCTTGTAATAAATCATTTTAACTCACAGATGTATGTGCTGGGCCTAATGTAAAAAGGATATTCAAAAGACTTAGCAATTTCTCTCTTATGTGCTTATTTATGCTATAGAAATGAAAATGTATGATTACACAAAATCCTTTATGGGAATGTTTAAAGCAGCCCTATTCATAAACCCAAACTGGAATCTACCCAGTGGATAAACAATGTATAACTGTAAAAATGAAATTTTATTCAGAAATGAACACCTGAAACAATCATTCACATGGGTGAATCTCGATTAATCATATTGAGAGAAAGAAGCCAAACTCCAAAAACTACACACAGTGTGATTTCAATTACATGACATTTTGGAAAAGACAATTTTGTAGAGAGAACATGATCAGTGAGTGGTCCCAGACATTAGGGTGGTCGGAGTGCATGCCCACTACTAGATGGCAGCACGTGGGGAATTTGGGGAGAAGGATGGAATCCATAAATAATGTTCCTTATCTCCACATGGTGTTGACTATGAGTTCTGTGCACCTGTCAAAATTTGTAGAGATGTACTGTACTGTAAAAAGAATGATTTTTTTTTAGTAAATTTAGAAGCAAATTTTAAAAAGGAAGTTCAGAATCATTGAAAATTACATATAGCCAAGACATTGATTTCTGGTTATGAGTATTTGGATTCTTTCAAATCCAAACTTCTTATATCTTTGGATATGTCCCAGCTGAGTAAAGAATGTGGTAAGATCATTCTTTAATGTAATCCTTCTACTCCCAAACTCATCCCAAGATGAACCACCTGGACAGTTTTTTGCTGCTGTGTGTGATAAAATACACATGACATATCATTTAACATTTGAACCATTAGAAGTGTACAATTCTGCAGCTATTAATACAGTCCTGTTGTTTTGCAACCACCGCTTCTGTTTCCAGAACACATTCATCACTCCCACCCAACACACCCATGAGAAAGCCCTTCAAGCTGTTATTACCCATTTCTCCTTCTTGCATCCCATGGCAACCACTAATCTGCTTTCTGCCTCAGTGGGTTTGCCTATTCCAGACATTACATATGAATGGTCATTTACGTGCTGCCTTTTGTGTCTGGCTTCTTTCAGGTAATTCATGTTATCCAGGTTCTTTCATGATCCCTATATCAGCTATATCAGCACTTCCTTCTTACCACTAATATTTCATAGTATTGATAAGCATGTCATATTTATTCACTCACTGATTGGTGGACATTGGGTTGTTTTCACATTTGGATATCATGAATAATGCTATCTGAGCGTTTTTATACATGTTTCTCTGTGGACAAATGTTTTCTCTTTTTTAGAATATGTAGCTAGGCTTGGAATTGCTGGGTCACATGTTATCACTATATTAACATTTGTTAATGGTTTCCATAGTGTATTGGTTATCACGTTTGCCTCACATTATATTAAAATTGTTGAGGAAATCTGGGATGGTTACAACTGGTATTTGTGCCCCACCCCAGAGATTAAACTCCAATTTAATTTGTCTGGTTGTGACTTACACATTTCAAAACTTTTCCAACCATCTTCCCCATCCCCTGATTATTTTAATATATGGACAAAAACTTGGGAACGCATGCTCTAGTATGCGTCATGATCAGATTTTGACACAACTCATCATCGAGGAAGAGTTTAGTAGGGCAAATCTCCAAATTATCCCATAGGGCACTTGATTAATACTCTAGCTTTTTTAAAAAAATTTTAAATAGCAAGATTTACATTTAGAGAAAGGAGATGAAAACAAAAGTAGGAGTTATAATGTCCAAGTTAATGAATGGTTTTCAAATCTCCAAATCACCCGAAGGGCTTATGAGTTCCTTCTCTATAATGTTCCTGTTTGTAAAGTTTAATTTTTCTTAAATAAGAAAAATTTATCGTCATGGATACCTTTACCTATTAATTATGGCAGTTTCTCCTGTGATAGCAGGTGCCCCTGTTAAATGCCCACCTTGTCCTTTCCATCAGCGAGCAAGGAGTCATACAATTGTGTGGATTTTGTTTGCAGGAGTCAAAGATAGAAAGCGATGTCCATTCTGATGTTCAACCTCCCACATCCTGGAACTGTGTCATCCTTCCCTTTCCTCTGAACATCTGTAGCTGCATTTCAGAGCATCACATGAAGGAAAGCTGGCACCTTCCCGAAAGCTGAAGGGGAAA
>NW_006159527.1:808164-817628 GCF_000334495.1 Tupaia belangeri chinensis | reverse complement strand
AAGAGTTTACTCAATGATATGAGAGGATGGGCTACCACTCTCCGTGAATTGCTCAAATATTCATGACTCTATTATACCTAGCCAAACAACTGATTTTCTGATGAAATCAACTATCCATTCCACCTCCGCATATGACCGTTTGGAATGTTGTCCTCTGATTCAATCCCCAGGCCACAATCTAAGCCCTAGTGACTATAAGCTGTGCAAAGTAAGGACAAAGGAAATGGCTATTCCCCTCGAAAGTATTATTAACATAAGTGAAACGAATCAGTTGCTGTCCTTTTTTTTAAAACTGCATTGTCAGATGATAAGGAAATACAATGTTAAAATATAGGTTGAGAGGCCAGCAGATGGCAGGGTGGTTATGTTGGTGGACTCCCACATGGCCCACTGTAGTTTTTTTTTAAAATTTATTTATTTACATTAATTCACTATACATCATTATAGCATACAAAATGAATTTTCCATCCAGAATACACTGCACATTGGCTCAATCAAGCACATAAACATACGTGTTATCAACAAATAATTTTCCATTTCTTATGTCCTGTATATTTTTCTTTCTTTTTTTTTTTTTTTTTTTTTGGCCATCCTTGATTCCCTATCCCTCACCCTCTGCCATGACCCACCCTCCTCCCACATTGTCGCTGGTATCCATGGCTGCTTTCTATGCCTTCCCCCCCATTTAATTGATTTGCTAATGAACTTAATTAGTCTAAATATTTGCAATAGCAAGCGCAGCTGATATATACATATACATGAACCCAAGTATGACTTTAGGCATAAACCTCAGTGAGTAGAATGAGCATACTATAAAGTAGTACCTAGCTGTGGCTATATGGCTTACTGTAGTCATCAAATACGTATTTTTTAAAAATTTTGATAAGAACAGTTTTAGTGGTTTTTTTTTCTCCTGAAACTTTTTTTTTAATTAATTTACATTCATTCCCTGAGCATCGTCACAACATACTAAATGTGGTTTCCCATCTAGAATAAACTGCATAGTGGCTTAATCATGCATGTTATCATCAATAATATTCCATTTTTAGTTTCATATATATGTTTATGTATATATATATATATATATACACACATATATACATATACATATATATATGTTTTAGCCCCATGTCTGACCCTCTGCTCTTTCCCATCTTCTTATTACACTATCTCTGCTGTCTACAATTGTCTTCAATTCCTTTTCCCCCAAAATTTTGTTGATCACACAATATCATAAGTAATCTAATTACTTTCAATAGCAAGTTTGAGCTCTGGACCCAGTGACTTGAAAATCACACTGGCTGTGTGTGCGTGTGTGCATGTGTGCACACCCAAGATCCCAGGAGGAGAATGGAGGAGAAGGGATTGCAGCATGACCATCCCTCCCTAGGGTAATTTTTCCCTTTCCCTCTCACTGTTTCTTTCTGGCAAGTGCACATACTCTGAGGCAGAAATCTCTAATAAATATGTGTGTATATATATACACACACACACACACGCACATATACACACAGATATATACACATGTATATATACATACATGTGTGTGTGTGTGTGTGTGTGTGTGTAGAGTTCCTCATACTTCAGATTATATATTTTGTTACATTTGGAATGAGGGGGACAAAGCATTCATTATGTCATGTATTTTTACGGATACCTGTTCCCACCACAGCAATTACATTAGTGGACATCCATTCAACACAGATTCTACATAAATACCATAATCAGGAAGAACGTCTACTAACCAAAGATTGAGTTGGGGTTCCCTGTCATCGAGTGTAATTGCAGTGCTTCTTGACAAAGAAGTTATTAGTCCTCCCCTTAGCCAAACAACTAAATTTTTATCATCACGAAAGATTCTTTTGTCTCTCAAGTATGTTTTTGTCTTCAAGCTCCCACTATTAGAGCAGTGTTCTTTAATCATGTGTTAGTAATAAAGCAGATTTGTTGATTAGTAAATTTCTGATACAGCCTTAGATTATGAAGACTAACGAAAGTTGAAAGTAGCAGAATTTATTAAAGTACATTGGGTGTGGAAAAGAATGAAATTGTATAAAGACAGAGTCAATCTTCATAATTTTGCTATGAACATTTCCTAATCTCTGTATTTGTTTATAGCTATGGAACAAAGGGTCAGAAGAAAAGAGCTGGTAATTCCTTGGGTTTTCTTGTGATTTTTAGATTTTTGCTTTTCTGTTCCAAGGATTTAGTAAGTGTCACACCTTACTGTTAAAAAAGACATATAAAAACTGTCTACACTGAAACTGGTAAAATCTAATGATTAGGGGAGTGTATCCCGCATGGCTGATGGCACAGTTCAATTCCTGGCCCTGGCAGCTTGACAAATATGCTGAGCTTATGTGTAGATGTGCCCCAAATCCTGCAAGATAGAGAAATGGAAAAAGGATTGCAACATGACCACATCCCACTGGGGGTTGCTTTCTTCCCTTTCCTCTGTCTCTCACTCTTTCTCTCTCTGTCTCTCTCTGGTGAGCACATGAGCCTTGTAGCAATTTTTCTTTCTTTCTTTTTCTTTCTTTCTTTCTTTCTTTCTTTCTTTCTTTCTTTCTTTCTTTCTTTCTTTCTTTCTTTCTTTCTTTCTTTCTTTCTTTCTTTCTTTCTTCTTTTTTTTTTAGGTTTTTGCCGTAAGGTACATGCACTGGCTAGAGAGAGACAGAGAGAGAAAGTGAGAAATCACCCCCCAAAGGGGCAAACACATCACAATCCTTTCTCCTCCACTCTCCTCTCAGAATCTTGGGCACACATGGTTTTCAAGCTGCCAGTCATGTTAACAACCACACCACCTGCTGGCTCCAGCCCTCCAGCAATTTTTAAAAAAGAAGAAATATATATGAATGTAATTTAAAATATATAGGTACATGTTATCTAACCACACATCAGTCCTTATTGATGAGTTGAGAAAGTCAGAAAACAGAAGAGACGGTACCATCAATTACTTTCGGTTTGGAGGGCCAGTATCTGCACCTCGAGTACTGCTGTGCAGTAGCATTTTCTACAATGATCAGCTCTTCTGCACCTGTGCTGTCCAGTGTGGAAGCCACAGGCACGTGGAGCTACTGAGTATGTAGAACATAACTGTCCCACAGAGGGATCTGAGTTTAAGTTACTTAAATGTACTTCATTGTATTTTAATTATTTTAAATTTAGTCATTTTTAAAGTTTATTTCTTATACGAACAAGAGAAATACACAGACACAGACAACACTCGCAAAAGGGTCACCATATTCCATCTCCAGCCTCTACCAGTTCCAGAGCATGGACACACAGGGGCCTGACATACTCTAAAGGGTCTCCAGACTCAAACTCAGAACCTTCCTATTTAATCTACCCCCAAAAGCATTGTGTTTTACTGTTACCACCATCTGGCTCCTATGAATTGGAGTTTAAATAACCACAGGCAGCTAGTGGCTGTCTGCTGATCAGAGCATAGTTTCTCTGAGGTCAAGAAAGCACAGCATGAATGTGGGCAATAAACAGGGATTTATGGTCATCTCTGGCCATCAGTATGCAAATGAACAAGTCCCAAAGGCAGCCATGACAGAAGGTCCCCTAAGAAGAATGTCAAGTCAGTGTTCTTCCTCTAGAGAGAGAATTATCTGTTTTTTGCCTTTTAAGTTTGCCTCCCTGTTCTCATGTCTCTTTTCACCATCTCAAGATTAGAAGATTCAGTCACCTACAATAAATCCATAACATACCAACACATCATCAAATCCATGTGTAAGAAGAGAAATTTGTCTTTACTTTCAAATAATGCTCTCTGCTTTCTCTCTCCCCTGTGAAATCGTGGTGTACCAGCCAGACCTGATCTCCCAGTTATGTTGTTGAACATTCTCCAGTGAGCAATCCCTAGACACCATAAAAGGCAAGGAAACAAATTCTCCCCTCAAGCTTTCAGAGGAGCTACCCCTGCCAATACCTTGATTTTGGCCACTCTTATCAGACTTCTTTTTTATTCATTAGTATTATTACTGTTTTTAATTTTGCTGTAGGATATGTATGCTCACCAGAGAGAGACAGAGAGAAAGAGAAAGTGAGAAAGCAAGCCACCAGGTCTGTGCTCAAACTGTGGTCAGCTATGTGAAAATCAAGCACCTTAACCACCATGCCAACTGCTTGCCTGTCCCCTGTCAGACTTCTGAATTCCAGAACCAGATGAGAATAATTAGTGTTGTTCAAGCCCCTAAATTTGGAGTAATTTCACAATTTATGAATAGCAATGTGTTTTATGGCACTGTCATAGTTTGTGTATAAACCAAGATGTATTAATGAAAATAGCAAAATGAAAATAGCAAAAATCGTTGAATGTCATGATAAGGAGAAAATACTAAACCATAATGAGGAAATTCATACTTCTTTTATTTGGCTTTTTATGTTTGAAGTGCATCACATTCAAATAGAGATATAGGGTTTTTTGGTAACAGAGTTATTTTCTGTTTCTCAAAGAACACTCTATTGTTGCAGAAGAGAATTATAGGACTGATAGTATTTATGATTTCTTGTATCATTTTCCACATCAGAAAGGAATAACTTTTCCATTTGACTCTTGAAAATTAAACTAACAAAACATGATTAACAGGAAAGAAGTAAATAATATTTATTAGTATTTTTTGCAAAGAAGTTCACAGAAAAGAAGTGAATCTCAAAGAAACAGACTAGTACCGATGAGACCAGGAAGTTACCAGTTTCAGTGATCCATCAACATTTGTGGTTGTCTTGCTGCATTACTGAGTAGAATGTTAAACAAAAGTGCCATCTCAACATGGAACCTGGGGAGGGCAAGGAAACCCAAAAGATGCATTCCCTGAAGATCAGCCCCCTAGGACACAGGCCAAGGGGCAGAAGGGAGAGAATACAATCAGAAGGCTGAGTAGTCACTACAGAGAAGGGTCATGCTAGATGCAAAATGCTCCTGCATGAATTATTTTTTGGGGGGATTCTGCCCATTCTCTGAATTCTCAGGCATCATGGGGTCCCTTCATGCATAGCTTTTTTCACCTTATTCCTCTTCATAACCTTTTTATTTTTCAGCTCAAAACTCAGATTGACCTTATCAGAGACACCATTCCACAATCACTGTCTAAAATATTAAGAACAAATACCGCATCAGAATCTCTCCCTATCCTGCACTGTTTTTTTTTTTTTTCCACTATTGAACACAAAATCACCACTAATGTGTTTCATTTATTTCTTAGTTTATTCTCTTCCTGGTCAGCTTTGGTGAGAATTGTGCCTTTGGTTTATTGCTTTAACTTTAGTACATGGAACAATGCCTGACACACAGTGGGTGACTCCAGGAAAACCTGCCTAGGCTTCTAAGCAACAAAGATGGGGCCACATGAGCATCAGTAAAGAAAAAAACCTTGAAATATGCATTGAATATTGTTACCATCTTTACTTTGCTATAAAAGCAATAACCCAGAGCACTGATTTACATGCATTCTGGTATATGTTAATCCTACAATATGGACAACTATTATATTTAGATTAGAAATTATAATTTTAAAACTATAATAACTTTAATAGGTCTATATACATTAGCCATATTTAAGTCTATTGATTCAAAAAGATGCTTAAAAATAAAACAAAAAAAGTACTCAGGTAAGGCCCCATAGCCTGGTAGTTGGGGAAGCTGGGTCCCACATGGCCACCATGGCATTCCACAGTGGTTTGGGGAACAGGATGGGGAGGGATTGGGATTTATTTGCAGTGTGATTGTGCCCTATTTGGGGTAATTTTCCCCTCTCCCTTTCTCTGTCTCTCTGTCTCTCTGGTAAGCAAACAGACCTTCTGTGAACTGCTTGAATTCTTTGTATATTTTGGTTATTAATTTTTTGTCTGATGAAAACTGCAAACATTTTCTCCCATTCTGTAGGTTAATTCTTCACTTTATTGATTTTTTTTTGGCTGAATAAAAGCATGACATTCTTTTTTTTTTTTTTTTTTTTTGAGGTTTTTCACTATAGGGCGTGTGCGCTCGCCAGACAGACAGAGAGAGACATAGAAACAGAAAGCGAGAAATCACCCCCCAGGGGGGATGGTCATGCCGCAATCCCTTCTCCTCCATTCTCCTCTCGGGATCTTGGGCATGCACGCACATGCTCCCGGCGTGAATTCTAAGCCACCGGGTCCGGGACGCGAACCGCGGTCGACTACATGGGAGTCCAGCGACATAGCCATTATGCTAACTGCTGGTTCCCGACATTCTTAACATAAATAGAAAAAACAATTGTAAAATCGATATGAAATCACAAGAGACCCTGAATATTCAAAGCAATCCTGTGCAAAAAGAAAAATGCTGGAGGCATCACAGTACTTGACATCAATATATACTACAGAGTTATTGTAACCCAAACTATTTGGTACCAGAATAAAAAATATATATAGACATATGGTCATAACAGAGAACCCGGAAATAAAACTATCAATATATAGCCAACTGAGTTTGGGCAAATGTCTAAAGAGCATTCCCTGGGGGGAATACTATGTCTTCAATAAATGGTGTTAAGAAAGTTGGTGGTGCATATACAGCAAAACAACAATAAAAGACCCATATCACTCACCCCCTACAAAAACTAACTCAAAATGAGCTAAAACTTAAATGTGAAACCAGAAACCATGAAATCACTAGAACACACAAGAGAAATGCTTCAGGGTATTGATCTAGTAAAAGATTTAAAAAAAAAAATAAGACTTCAAATGTAGGGACAACAAAAGGAAAAAGACAAATGAGATTACATCAAACCAAATATTTCATTTTTAAAATTATGTATTGGTGACTTTAAAATTTTTATATGGCTTAACATATAAACTTTGCCTAAGTGGTCTCAAGAGAACTTTACTTGTACTACATATGATCCAAAAGTACATTTCAATGGATACAAACTGAGGGCAGTTAAGGCTGCCATTAAAATACTGAAGAGTCTGAAAGGTAAAGAAAAGAGCATATCACTTGTCCCAACTAAAGGAAGAACATGAGTATGGTTAGCTACTTTCTTAACTGTTTTTCCAAATAGAAAGTACTGAGGAGGGGAGCAGAAAACATCATTGTTCTTAAACCTCATTTATTAGTTTGTAAGCATTGTTTGCTTAGGAATCAAATACCAAAATTTGATTCATATCTAAATGCCACTTTAAAGTTTACATAGGCCAACCAAATGCTGTTTTGATATCCAAAGACTAATTATAAGCAAGTTTGAGCAAGTAAGCCATGACATGCCACGTCAGCACACAGCTCCTATAAAAGCAAGACAAGGAGTCAGGTTTTCTTGCCAACCAGCAATCAACTCAACATGTGCTAAAGAGCAGTGGGAAATAATCTACTCCAGGATGAATGTTCTACTTTTGACTCTTGCACTAGGTCTGACCTGTGTGGCTGATGATTTCAAAGATGAAATGTCAATGCCTTTGAAGAGGTACTGATGTAGATACATAATTCTGCACTGTTTTAAATATTTAGTTTGTTGTATTGTCTGCTCCTTAAGAGCGTGTGTGTTGTTTGTTGGGCACAGAATTCAGAACTTTATGTTCACTTGCCTTCATGGGAAAAAAGTCAAAGCATCAAAACTGGGCTGAGCTCAGGACAATACGCCATGGTCAAATGTATTCTATCAGCCAATAAATCACAAGTGTCAGTCATACACACAAATGCAGAGTTTTGTCTAACTTCATGATTCTTTCTGTATTCTTAGCTTTGCCCTGAGTAGTGCAATGACCTATGGGGCTTTTTATTATCCAAAAATTGCCTTGTTTTGTTTTCTTTTCCATAAATAGGCATGCACAGAGCAAAAAATTTCCTAACCTGTCTCATGTTAATTGTTTTTTTAAGTTATCAAGATCTGGAATGCTATTTATTTAGCTGCCAACAATAAAGAAAAGATAAGTGAAAATGGGCCACTAAGACTTTACATGTGTTCTGTTTCACATTTAGAAGGTAACAACATTGGAATCACCTTTTATGTCAGGTGAGTACTTGCTTGCAGAGAGCAAATGATTAAGCATCTTAAAAGGCCAAGTGTAAAGAGGAATATTAAGCTTTGAAGATCTGGAAATGCTCACACAGTCAATGACACTTGAATTGAAATTTTTGCTTTTCAGACAAAGAATCAGTAATGTATGGGGAGAAATGTGTGCAATGGCAGCAGAATAAAAAGGAGTATATTGTAATCAGAGCTATGTACTTATTGTGACTGCAATCCATATGAACAGGAATTGAAGGACAGGACTTGTAATTGGAAAGGGACATAATGCTAGTTGGAAGATAATCATGTAGAGCTTCATTAATATGTAGGAACTCCTGGTGGGATACTGACTACAGAAATGACATTCCATGGAAATAACAGGGACCAATGGAAAACAAACAGAGGCTCTTTTGTCAGATTTTACTCTAGCAAGGGAGTTGGCCACCATAACTTGCACTTAGCAGATACTCAAAGATGAGCAGAGGAGAGGAAAAGCTTTAAAAGGAATGAAGGAAAGGTTTCAGGTATGCCCTGATTGGAGGCTGCCCACATGAGGAAGCTGCAGGGACCACTCTGAATGGGGCATCTAATGTGGTGGTCTTTACTTGACTTTGTACAGTTAATCCTAGGTTAGAAGTGGGGGTAAAAATAATCAAATTTGAACAGTTTGTGTTCAATTGTTACTGGAGTTGTCTATGGCTTATTGCACTGTTAGCTACTGGAAGTCTGACTTCCTACAAATCTGACTCGTAGATAGCAGTTTGGCTTCCTAGGCTGGTTACTAGATTGGTTACTTTTGTTTCCTAGACTGGCTACCATAGGTAGCAGGCTGGCTTCCTGGGCTGTTTGCTGCAGATGTGGGTCAGAGTTGGGTCTTACATATGTATAGTCTGGCCATCATCCATCCGTATATTGCCTCTTAGCCATAAGATAGGATTATTCCAAAACTGCTCTAAACTGCTGAGAAAAAGAGTGTGCACCATTAAGAATTTAGAAGCATGGCTTCCTCTCACTCTGAAATGCCAAGTTTCTAGATTTACATAGAGGCAGTGGTAGAAGACAAAAAAAAATTTTTTTTGAGATGTATTCAGAAGATAAAATAGCCATGAAAAGGGAAAAAAAAAAAGTCGTCAGTGGAAATCATACCCTTCCAAGTTATTTGACTCTGGTCTCTCATTTTCTTTGAGCTATTTCACAACTCTAAATTGTAGGTGACTGTTATTAATACAAAGTAATTCTTGTCTGAAGATGTATAAACTCTGTTCTGTCTCACAGAGATTCATAGACTTTCCTCCCTACTGTGGGAGAAGCTACTTTTGCTTCCATTTGCCCATTTTTCCCCCTAATGATCCTTTATTCTATATGTATTTATTCTGTTTGGACTTCTTTTATTTATTTATTTATTTATTTATTTATTTATTTATTTATTTATTTGGAGAGGTTTTTGCTATAGGGCATGTGCGCTCACCAGACAGACAGAGAGAG
>NW_006159527.1:720137-807309 GCF_000334495.1 Tupaia belangeri chinensis | reverse complement strand
GCTGTTTACTAGATTGGTTACTTTTGTTTCCTAGACTGGCTACCATAGGTAGCAGGCTGGCTTCCTGGGCTGTTTGCTGCAGATGTGGGTCAGAGTTGGGTCTTACATATGTATAGTCTGGCCATCATCCATCCGTATATTGCCTCTTAGCCATAAGATAGGATTATTCCAAAACTGCTCTAAACTGCTGAGAAAAAGAGTGTGCACCATTAAGAATTTAGAAGCATGGCTTCCTCTCACTCTGAAATGCCAAGTTTCTAGATTTACATAGAGGCAGTGGTAGAAGACAAAAAAAAATTTTTTTTGAGATGTATTCAGAAGATAAAATAGCCATGAAAAGGGAAAAAAAAAAAGTCGTCAGTGGAAATCATACCCTTCCAAGTTATTTGACTCTGGTCTCTCATTTTCTTTGAGCTATTTCACAACTCTAAATTGTAGGTGACTGTTATTAATACAAAGTAATTCTTGTCTGAAGATGTATAAACTCTGTTCTGTCTCACAGAGATTCATAGACTTTCCTCCCTACTGTGGGAGAAGCTACTTTTGCTTCCATTTGCCCATTTTTCCCCCTAATGATCCTTTATTCTATATGTATTTATTCTGTTTGGACTTCTTTTATTTATTTATTTATTTATTTATTTATTTATTTATTTATTTATTTGGAGAGGTTTTTGCTATAGGGCATGTGCGCTCACCAGACAGACAGAGAGAGACAGAGAGATAGAAAGCAAGAAATCACTCCCCAGGGGAAATGGCCATGCCACAATCCCTTCTCCTCCATTCTCCTCTCAGGATCTTGGGCACGCACGCACATGCGTCCGGCATGAGTTTAAGCCACTGGGTCTGGGACTCATACCACGGTCGACTACATGGGAGTCCAGCGACATAGCCATTACACTGGTCCCTGGACTTTTTTGAACCAGTTATAACATTTGGCTGGTACCCTTATTGGCTGCTAATTTAAATAAGAATTTTAATATTTTTATTTTTTTTTATGCAGAGATTGTGTGTGCTTGCCAGAAGGAGAGATAGAGAGACAGGGAGAGAGAAAGGAGAAAGCACCCTCAAATGAGGCCATCCCATCTCCACCATTTTTCCATTCTGTTGGAATTCTGAGTATGCATGCACTCATACCTGGCTTGTTTTCCAAGTTGTCAATGCCAGGACTTGAATTATATGGTTAGCCATGTGGTATGCAGCTCCTTTGACCACTAGGCTATGGGGCTACCCTTTAATATGTAAATAGTATGTGTCAGGTTAGTCATAGCTTCACACATATTTTTTCCAAACTAGAAGCTATACAAATATACATCAATTTTAAAATGTATAAATAAATGGTGATGTTTTCATAGACTGACATGTTACATAGCAGTGAAAAAGAGCAAATGAATGCTACATATATCGACATGGTTAAAGCTCAAGACATAATATTAAGAAAGTCAGATGCAGGACCAGTAGATGGTATAATAGTTAGATGCTGAACTCTCACGTAGTTCGACTATGATTCGAGTCCTGGACCCATTGGTTTAAAACTTACACTGAGTGTGTGTGCATGCATGCCCCAAATCCCGAGTGAATGGAGAAGGGATTGCAGCATGGCTATCCCCCTGAGGGCTGTCTTTCTGTCTCTCTGGTGAATGCACGCTCCCTATAGCAAAAATCTCTCTGAAAAATAAAGTCAGACCCAAGATTTCATACTGTTTCTTCTGTTTGTGTAAGTGTTGAAAGTTGGCAAACCAGGGACCAATAGATGATGTAGTGGTTCCATCACTGGACTTCCACATGTCTGTGTTTCAAGTCCCAGACCCAGAGGCTTGAAATTCATGCCGGCTACATGTGAATGTGTGCCCAAAATCCTAAGAGGAGAAGGGAGGAGAAGAACCTACAGCATAGCCATCTCCTCTGGGGGATGATTTTTGTGTCTCTGTCTCTTCATTTTTCTGGCAAGCACACATATCCTATGGCAAAAATCTGTCTTAAAAAAAAAAGAGTCAGTGATTAATATACAGAAACAGAGGTCAGAGTGATAGTTTCTTTCCATGGACATTTTTCTTTTTAACTTTAAAAAACATTATTTTATTTAATTGTATTTATTATTTTTTAATTTGACCAGAGAAAGAGAGAGGGAGAGTGAGAAAGCAAGCTGCCAGACTTGGAACTCGAACCGTGGCTAGCCCTGTGAGAGTCCAGCAGTTTGACCACCACTCCACCTGATGGCCCCTTGGTGTACTTTTAATTGGAAAGATTTAGGAAAAACATCTTCTGAATTTCTGGAAATGTTCTACTCGTGATCTGAATGACAGTTACATGGCTACAAATATGTGTAAAAATCAAGTTCCTATTCACTGGCACATTTCCTCCTCAAGGAAAAGGAGGCAAGAATAGATGTCATTGACAGACCAATGCTTATGACATTGACATAAACATGCACCATCATTTCTTTGTTGTGAATGATGTCATCCTCATGCAGTTCACAGATCAAAACAATGGAAAGTTATTTGTTGAAGATGATATATGTAATACCTTTACCTTGATTGATATGCAATACATGTATGCTTTGGAAAAACCATATTGTATGCTGTTAAGAGGTACTAGGATAAACTGTAAAAGTAAGTATTAGGGAATGTAACAAAATATGTAGGTTACTCATCCTGAAACTGCATCATACATAAAGTATTTCGCTGAGTTAGAGAATTCAGAGATTTTTAAAAATTGATTTGAAATTGCTTTTATTTTAAGGGTAATTGCACCTGACAAAAACTTGTCATCAATTCATCAAAAACAGAGGATTACTGGTACACTATATACCGTAAGTGTGATGTGTGATTTTGGATAATTTTATCTTAAAATAGCAGCATAGTATAGTACACTACTACTATCATTATCAATATTACTACTATGTTGATAACAATATCTGTAGAAACAGCTAGCATTCATTGAAGGGTTACTATACAACAAATACTGTTTTGTCAACATTGAATTGTTTGTTTCTCACAAGGTTTTTTTACATACCAGAGGTTTGTAAACAATCTATTTTGTTTCTCACAATAATCCTAAAAGAGAGGCTTTATTATTATCACTGCCAAGAGAATTAAGAACAGGTGCATGTAGATTAAGAAACTTCCCAAAGACACACATGGTGGCTGAGCCAAGATTTCAACCTGGAACGTCTAGACCCTGAGCCCTTATCTTTATATCCAGGCTATTTATCTACGGTTCACAGTAAATTGATTCTGATCTTGATATTTACAGTCTGTTCCATGCAGTCTAGCTTCCTGATCATTCAAGTCCTCAACTTTTTTCTTATGTAAACAGATTAACATAAATGCCAGTAGTGTCATTGCTGAATCTGCATGTTTTCAAAAACATAAAATACATTCATTTATCAGGTTTTGCTCACCTAGAGAGCAAAACATAAACAAATAAAACTGCTGAATAATGCTGAAAGCCTTAAAAAGTTTTAAAATAAGGCTATGAGCAATGTACAAATCAGATTTCTTTTAAAAATAATCTATGTGGGGACCAGCAGTTAGCGTAATGGCTATGTCGCTGGACTCCCATGTAGCCGACTGCGGTTCAAGTCCCTGACCTGGTGGCTTAAACTCACGCTGGGTGTGTGTGCATGCGTGCCCAAGATCCCCAGAGGAGAATGGAGAAGGGATTGCAGTGTGGCCATCCCCCCCGGGGGGTGATTTCTTGCTTTCCATCTCTCTGTCTCTCTCTGTCTGTCTGGAGAGCACACGTGCCCTATAGCAAAAAAACAAACAAAAAAACTCTCAAAAAAATAATCTATGTGGGAAAGAATCTATGTTATGAATGAGGCCTTAGAAAATCTCATTTAATATCATTACTTACATTGAAATTTTAAAATAATTGCAAAATTAAACAGCATTTCACCATAATTATAATATTGAGGAAATTTCAAGAAATATGTATTACCCAGAGTTTTGTTTCACACCATTAGGGACATTAGCTCTGACTCGTACACCTGGTAGTTGGCAAAAGTTCTGAGGATGCTACTTTGCATGTTCCATCATATGGATTCTGAAGTTCATGCACATAAGATATGCTTTTTATTAAATAAGATTAATGACTTGCATTTAAATCTCTCCTATCCTTAATTCTGTCTACACTTTAATATGTTTTCAGTTATATTTGCAACAAACAGAAGTGACAGAATGAAATGAATTAATTGTGCATTCGACATGGAACCTTCCAGTCTACATTCAGTGGTCACATCTTTAGATCTTAATTGATTTCCCACTCATTTTCCTACTTCAATAATATAGTACTTTTCTCTCTCTGGTGGTCACATTTTCTCTTCCAAATTTACTTCTCTCATTCCTTTATCTTCTATGTTTTCTGCCACCGATTTCTCCCTTCCTGCTGTCTCGCCCTCCATGAAGACCCTCAGTACAATTACTGTGGATGTATTAGAAATGGATCTACTGAGAGCAACTCTGAACAATCAAGATGATGCTGTTGTGAATGGCTCACTTTATTTTTGAGTGATAGGTGAAAAGAACTGTGGTTTTTGCTTCTGTAATCAGCGAGATGCTGCCCACGAGATTTATGGGGACATTGAAGATGTCATTGATCTGTAGCCAATAATACCTCTTAGAAAATGTATTAATTCATTTATCATGTGGTTTCCGCAGTGCACAACATTGAAACTATACAAGGGTATACAAAATTAATTTCTCACCAAATACATGCAAACTAATTTGTAACTTAAATTACATGTCACAAGGTCAAAACTATAACTTAAATATCAATAAATGCATATGTTTATAAATTTAGTAAAGGTAATCAGTAAAAAATGTAAGTTCTGGGAGCCAGAAGGTAGCATGGTGATTAAGGGCTCCTACATGGCCAATCATAATTCAAGTCCTGGACTTGGCAGCTTTCTGTCTCACTTTCCCTCTTTCTGTCCCTTTCTTGTCATTGTGTGTTAGCAAATTTAAAGATAATAATAATAATAATAAATAAAATAAATAATCCTTTTTTTTTTAGAGGTTTTCACTATAGGGCGTGTGTGTTCGCCAGACAGACAGAGAGAGACATAGAGACAGAAAGCGAGAAATCACCCCCCAGAGGGGATGGTCACGCCGCAATCCCTTCTCCTCCATTCTCCTCTCAGGATCTTGGGCACGCACGCACACGCGCCCGGCGTGAATTTTAAGCCACCGGGTCCGGGACGCGAACCGCAGTCGACTACGTGGGAGTCCAGCGACACAGCCATTACGCTAACTGCTGGTTCCCAATAATTCTTAAAAAAAAAAAATGGTAAACTCTAAAATGCAGCTCCACAAATGTAGGGAGCAGCCTGAATCTGAGCAAACACGGGACTTTCAGACACATGTAGAAACAAGATTCCATGGGTACTTCAATTTGCAAAGCTATGAATGCCATTAGCATGTGAATACGCTAGTTGCCTGTGTCCAAAACTGCAGAGCGGTTTAAAGGAAGTCATATGTGTTTAGAATTTGCCCAAGAAGATTAGAAAAAAATTATATAGAACTATGTGGCACTAGGGGTCTTTGCATCTTCAGCCAGTTAACATCTGAAAAGAACTGGCTTTGCATTCCACTTCTCTTTCCCCTATTTTCTGCCCTTTAAAAGAATAAACCTGAGGACCAGCAGTTAGCCTAATGGCTAAGTCACTGGACTCCCATATAGTCGACCGCGGTTCATGTCCCGGACCCAGTGGCTTAAATTATTCTATAGGGCATGTGTACTCACCAGAGAAGAAAGAGAAAGAGAGACAGAAAGTGAGAAAGCAAGCTGCCAGGTCTGGGACTCAAACTGGAATTAGCCACGTGGGAGTCCACGGCACCTGCTGGCCCTGAGCCCTTATTTAAGACAGTCCTGTGTAACAGAGATATAAGCAATATATGTAATAATAAATTGTCTAATAGCCACAATATAAGCGCTGAAAAGGAAAATTTAAAATCAGTTCTAATAATATATTCTATTCAACCCAATATACCCAAAATACTATCACTTTAACATGTAGACAATATAATTGAAGTATTGAGATTGTTAAAAAAGAATTATTTAATTTTATTTTTTATTGTTATTTTTAAATTTTGCTATATGGTGCATGCACTCACCAGAGACACACAAACACTCTCTCTCTCTCTCTCTCTCTCTCTCTCACACACACACACACACACACACACACACACACAGAGGAAAAGTGAGAAAGCAAACCATCAGGTCCTGGACTTGAACTGTGGGAGTCCAGCGCCCTAATCATCACACCATCTGTTGGGCCTTGATTAATGAGATTAGTATTTAAACTGCATCAACATCTCAATCCAAACTTGCCATTTCAAATGCCCCCCTGCCACACATGGTAAGCAATCTTTATATTGGAGAGTAGCTTTTCTAGTATTTACCACATATTAGCAGAGAAGTCTCATACATTATATCATGCACGAGATGTAACCACTCTTGTCCTTAGAATTGTCCTCTGTAAAACTGGAACAACACCTGCCCAGTGTCGGTGGTGCAGGCAATAGGGGTGCTGCTGGAGACCATGCAGGAGGTTCTGGTTCGTGTCCCAGGTTTACCTAACATTCTGGGAGCCTCCATAGTCTTGACTGACTTCAGAGCTTGGGGGAGGATCATGGTATGAGGACTCTGTCTAGGGTGTCCCTTTCTCTCTCCCCAAGGAAATAAATAAGCATGAAGAAATTGAACAATACCAAACATCCAGAGTTGTTAGATTGAGGTGTAGGAATGCCTGCTGGAAACGGGATGATCCCAGCCTCATGGATTCCCTATGAGCTGCCTGGTCCCTTTCTGATCTTGGCTGCCTCTGGCCTCCTCTCCACAGCTCCACCTCATACTTACGTCCCTGCACACACCCACAGCACTCTGTCCTCAAAACACTGACTACATTCAGTTTGTAGAACTATGTACATGCTGTTCTCTCTCAAGAATGTTCTTTTTGGATATCTGCAAGGCTTCCTCTCCTTATTCCTCCTGTCACACACCATCAGCTCCCCAGCACAAAATGCCATGTCATTCTATCCAATGCTTCAGAAAGTCCCATTGCTCTCCATCTCTTCTTTTCTCTATTAAAAAATATCTAAAGATTTATTTATAATAGAGCATGCACACATGAGAGAGACAAAGACACTGAGATAAAGGAGACATAGAGAAACCCTTTTCAGGGTGCTGGTCACCCTACAGTCCTCTTCCTCCAGCTCTTCAGGGACCACAATCCTGGAAATGGGTGCACCTTCCAGCTTGTTTTCAGGAAGACCAGACCTGAAACTCCAACCACAGTCAGTATCTGGCATCCAGCTCCACAGTACATGGCACCACAGAGCCTTGAACTTCCTACTCTACTTTAAATCAACCATATAAGTATTATCTATCATCACATTCAATGTCCTATGGTCATTTGTTTCCTTATTTTATTACTCAACAAATGAGAGCTCCATGAGAGTGAAAATCTCTGTCTCGTTTTCTACAGTATTCCCCTTGGCGTAAACATTGTCTGGCATCATGATTATCACTGAACCAATGTATAATAGGATGGATGAATGATGACAAGCAACTCAATCAATGTTAGTTTAATAAGTTCTTCATATCATAACTGAAGAGAAATCATCAAATATATTATATTAGGTTGTCAGAAAAGTCATGATGCATTTTTATGTTTTTCTATGCAAAAATGTGTCATGGCTTGCCCAATGATCCAATAGTTTTATGCCATGCTGATATCCTACTTCTTTTTTTCTTTTCTTCTTCTTCTTCTTATTATTATTTATACATTTAATTGGTATACATCATTTAGACTTTAAAGAGACTTTAAAGTCAGCATGATATTCACCTAAGTACAGTCCAGTTGACAAATACTATACACATCTTCATCTATTTTTTTCCCCAATTTTCCTTTCCTTTGTTCTTCCCCTCACATGCTTTCCTTCCACTTTGTCTCTAGTGTCCATGGTAATTTTTAATGCTTTTATATTCTCTGGACTTTCAGTCTCTATGTCTTTTCCATAGAGTGCGGACAGTCGGTATATGCTAAGTGGAGACATATAGTATCTCTCTTTCATAGCCTGACTTGCTTCACTCGGCAACAGATCTTCCATATTTGTTCACTTTTTATCAAATTCCAGGGCCTTGTTTTTTTTTTTAATGGCTGAGTAGTAGTCCATGGAGTATATGTGCCACACTTTTTCAATCCATTCATCTTTTTATGGACATTTGGGTTGGTTCCATGTCTTAGCAATCATGAATAATGCTGCAATAAATATAGTTGTGCAAATGCTTTTCCAACTGAGCATTCTCCTGACTTTTGGGTAGATACCCAGGAGTGGAATTGCTGGATCATATGGTAGTTCTATCTGAAGGTCTTTGAGAAGCTTCCATATTGTTCTCCATAGTGGCTGGACCAATTTACATTCCCACCAGCAATGTAGGAATGTTCCCCTTTTGCCACATCCGTGCCAGTACTTACCATTTTTTGTTTATTTTAATCTTCACTATTCTTACTGGGGTTAGGTAGTATCTCATTGTGGTTTTGAACTGCATCTCCCTTACAATGAGGAGAGCATTTTTTCCTACGCTTTTTGGCTGTTCATATGTCTTCCTTAGAGAGTTGTTTATTCAGCTCAGTTTCCCATCTTTTAATTGGGTTAAATCATTTTCTTCTGGGCAAGCCACTTGAGTTCCCTGTGTATTCTGGTTATCAGTCCCTTATCTGAGGCATAGCTAACAAAAATTCTCTGCCATTCTGAGGGTTGTCAATTCACACTAATTATGGTAAACTTTTCTGTGCAGAAACTTCTTAATCTGATGTAATCCTTCCTGTCTATTTTGGGAATTATTGCCTGAGTCTTGTTTAAGAAGATTTTGCCTACCCCAATGTCTCTCAGAGTTTCCCGAGTGTTTTCCACCAGCAGTTTTATAGTTTGTGGTCTTACATTTAGATCTTCGATATATTTTGAGTTAATTTTTGTTAATGGTGACAGATAAGCATTCAGATTCATCTTTCTGCAGGTGGATACCCAGTTTTTCCAGTACCATTTGATAAAGAGGTTTTCCTTTTCCCACTGGATTGACTGGTACCCTTTTTCAAAGATCAGTTGACTGTATATTTTGGGGTTTATTTCTGGGGTTTCTATCTGTTACATTGGTCCTTCTGTCTGTTTTTGTGCCAATACCATGCTGTTTTGATGATCACAGCTTTGTAATATATTTTGGGATCAGGGAGTGAGATGTCACCCACTCCACTCTTTGTGCACAGGATGGCTTTGGCAATACGGTGTCTTTTATGATTCCAGACAAATTCTATGATTATCTTTTCTAGACCTGTGAAGAATGACTCTTGTAATTTTATAGGGATTGTATTAAACATGTAGATTAATTTGGATAGGATTGCCATTTTGATTATATTAATTCTGCCAATGCAGTAACATGGGATGTTCTTCCACTTTTTTGTGTCCTTTTCTATTTCCTTTTTAAGGTTTACATAATTTTCCTTATAGAGGTCTTTGACTTTTTTGGTTAGTTTTATTCCTAAGTATCTTATACTTCTTGTGGCTATGGTAAATGGGATTACTTTCTTCAGTTCTGTCTCTGTCTGCCTGTTGTTTGTATATAGAAATGCTACAGATTTCGGGAACCAGCAGTTAGCGTAATGGCTATGTCGCTTACAGATTTTTGCAGATTAATTTTGTATCCTGCCACTTTACTGTATGCATTTATTACTTTGAGGAGTTTTTTCATGGATAGTATTGAGTCTTCTATGTATACAATAATGTCATCTGCAAAGAGAGATAATTTTAGCTCTTCCTTTTCTATTGGAATACCGTTTATTTCCCTCTCTTGTCTGATCCCATTGGCTAGGGCTTCCAGTACTATCTTGAATAGAAAGGGAGAAAGTGGGCGGCCTTATCTTGTACCAGTTTTTAGTGGAAAGGCTTTCAGGTTTTCCCCATTCAGTATAATGTTAGCTATAGGTTTTTTATTTATTTATTTATTTTTGGAGAGGTTTTTACTATAGGGCATGTGTGAGCTCCCAGAAAGACAGAGAGACAGAGAGACAGAAAGCAAGAAATCACCCCCCGGGGGAATGGCCATGCTGCAATCACTTCTCCATTCTCCTATTGGGATCTTGGCATGCACACACAAGCACTCAGTGTGAGTTTAAGTCACCAAATCTGGGACTTGAACTGTGTTTGACTATATGAGAATCCAGCAACACAGCCATTATGCCAGCTGCCGATCTTGTTAGCTATAGATTTTTCATAAATGGGTTTTATTATGCTGAGAAATGGTCTTTCTATGCCAATTTTCCTGAGAGACTTAATCATAAAGGAATGTTGTATTTTGTCAAATGCTTTTTCCACATAAATTGATATGATCATATGGTTTTATCTTTCTTTCTGTTAATAGGATGTACTGCATTTATGGTTTTGCGTATGTTGAACCACCTTGCATTCCTAGAATAAAGCCTACCTGGTTGTGATGAATAACCTTTTTTATATGCTGTTGAATACGGTTAGTAAGTATCTTGTTGAGAATTTTTGCATCTATATTCATCAAAGACATAGGTCTGTAGTTTTCCTTTTTTGTTGTATCCTTATCTATTTTGGGAATGAGAGTAGTGGAGGCTTCATAGAATTAATTTGGTAGGGTTCCTTCCTTTTGGAGCTCTAGAAGCAGTGTGAGTAGAATGGGGGTTACCTCTTCTTTAAAAGTTTTATAAAATTCAGCAGTGAAGCCTTCAGGACCTGGACTTTTCTTTTTGGGGAGATATTTTATTACTGATTCTATCTTGTTGTTTCTTATAGGTCTATTCAGGCTTCTATATCCTCCTGAGTCAATCTTGGTAGATTAGATGTGTCCAGGAATTTGTCCATCTCATCCAGGTTTTCTTCTTTGTTGTCATATATCATAATATCCTCATAATATCCTCTAATGATGTTTTGTATTTGTATTATGTCTGTTGTAATGTTGCCTGATTCCTGTGTTTTTGTTTTTTGTTTTTTGTTGGAGAGGTTTTTGCTATAGGGCGTGTGCGCTCGCCAAAAAGGCAGAGAGAGACAGAGAGACAGAAAGCGAGAAATCACCCCCCAGGGGGAATGGCCACGTCGCAATTCCTTCTCCTCCATTCTCCTCTCAGGATCTTGGGCATGCACGCACACATGCCCGGCATGTTTCAGCCACCGGGTCTGGGACGCGAACTGCGGTCTACTACATGAGTCCAGCGACATAGCCATTATGTTAACTGCTGCTTCCCCTGATTCCTACTTCTGATAATGAGTGATAAATACAAAGAAATTTCAGTCCAAATTTTTCAATGGGAAAAAATATAAAATAAAACCCGAAGGAATTAAAAAACCTGGCATATTTTCCCAGGAATGTTTAGCTAGTATTTACCCCAAGCAAAGTTTATCAGCATAAAAATCTGGAACAAATAAAACATTTTTTTCCTCAGTTTCCCTTGAGATGGATTACAGAGGTTGTTAGTGTGTTTCAGGGAGGCAGGTTACTTTGGTATTGTAAGATATCTCTCTACCTGTTACAAACTACAGATGATCATGGGGACGTCTCTATGTCACAAATTCACTTCCTCAGGCATTAATGCAAGATTGTCTATTCCTCTTTCCTCCACGCAGATTCAGAGAAAAATTATTTTTGATACGTAGAGACAACTGTTACAATGCATGTAATTTTTAAAAAATTTAAAATGTCCCACTTTGTTTATTTTTAAAAAAGAATTATTTATTTAATTTTATTTGTTCATTCATTTATTTCAATTTGACCAGAGAGAGACACACAGAGAGAAAGGGAAAGTGAGAAAGCAAGCCACCAGGTCCAGGACTGGAACTATGGTCAACTATGTGGGAATGTCCAGTGTCTTAACTACAACTCCACCTGCTGGTCCCAGTCCTGCTTTAATTTTGTTTGGAGCTAGAATTTTTACCAAAATTATATAAATACATTTACATACTACTTAAGACCCTGCTGCGTGCAGAGCTCTAGATACCAGGGGACAGGATGGGGTTTATTTTAAATATATATATATATATATATTACATTTAATCACATATATCTTTACACAGTATAACATTTCTTTTTCCAGCATGATTACCATGCATGCCAGTCAAGACAAAGACATTACTATACACATCAGCAACAACAAATAACTTTTCTTTTTTTTGTCAGTTTAAAGTCTTTTTTTTCTTTTTCTTCTCCTGTTCCCCTCCCTTCCTCCTTTGCTCCATTACCCACCTCCATTATTACCCATATCCTTACTATCTCTAGTATCTAGCATTGTGCTTCCTGCTACTATACCTTCCAAACTTTCAATTTCTACCCTAGAGCACAGATAATTGGTATATATTGAGTGGAGACATACAAAGTCTGTCTTTCATAGTTTGACTTGCTTTGCTTAGCATTAAGTCTTCCATATTCATCCATTTTGTATCAAATGCCACGGTTTCATTGTTTTTTTATGGCTGAGTAGTATTACATAAAGTACATATGCCATGTTTTTCAATCTAATCATCTAGTTTTGTATGTTTGAGTTTATTCCATGTCCACTGTGAGGGTTGTCTTCTCTCTCTACTTATTGTTCCTTCTGCTGTGCAAAAGCTTCTTAGTCTAATATAGTCCCATTTGTCTATTTTTGGGACTATAGCCTGTGCCTTGGAGGTCTTCTTTAAGAAGTCTTTGTTTACTCCATGGTCTCTAAGAATTTTTCCTCTATTTTACAGCAGTGTTTTTATAGTTTGACATTTTATGTTTAGATCCTCCATCCATTTTGGGTTTAGTTTTGTTAGTGGTGAGAGATATGGATCTAGTTTCATTCTTCTACAGGTGGATATCCAGTTCTCCCAGCACCATTTACTGTTTTGTTCCTTCTTTGTGAAATAGATGATCATTGACTTCTTCTAATCAGCTTTGATTGTTTCCATGATGGCAAAATAGAAATAGACTTGACCTTCCATCGCATAGGTCTCTGATGTGGCATTAAACTCATACAATGCATTTGATTCCTGTTTAGGTAAGAGAGGAGAGTTAATAGCAGTTCATTAAGACATTAAATGCAGGAAGAACTTATTTAAAAGTCAGAATCACTCCATTATTTAATGTCTTTGGTTCAAATGAACCAAAAAGATTCAGCATTTTAAAAGATAAAATTCTAATTTATGAAATGACTAACCCTGAACTGATTTATGATTCTAAGATACCCAATTTTATTTTTACAAATTCTTCTATTGTAATTCTACTAAATGCCCTCTTATGAGCTATTCCATGTGATAGCAGGAATTAAATACCAGGAGGTTTGCTTGGTAGAAGTTTATAGCTAAAATAACTCCCTTAGATGTCAATCATAGAACATGATTTATATGTGACTTTTGTTACACATTTGAAAAATTTAGGATGAACGATTTTCTTCAGGGAGGAAGAATAATGCTGTGTTTGATCCCATAAAATAAACAAATCCTGCCTAATAAAACTATGTGGAATGCAGAAAATTCCAGAAATAGCTATAAGTCTCTGTCTTTCAAATTTGTTTTGTTTAGCTTTTATTATAATTTTAATCAATATAATAGTTATAAATGTTAATTTAATACAGTGTTGTTTCTCAATACATGAATAAGATATGTAATGGCCAAATTAGGTAATAAATATATCCTCTTATCTCAAACATTTGTTATTACTTCATGTTGTGAACATTCGAACTCCTCTCACCGAAGTATTTCGATATATTTGTTGAATAGTCATCAAATTTCTAACCTTCTGTGTATTGTACTCTAAACTCATTCCACTTACCTAGCTGCATCCTCTTTGCTGTTAACCAAGTTCTTACTATCTCATCACCGCTCTCACCTTCCTAGTTTCTGATAGCCGCATTTACATTCTCCATTTCTGTGCACTTGAATCTTTTAGCTTTCTCTAAAAGTAAGAATACATGATGTTTCTCTTTCAGAGTTTGCGTTATTATTTCACTTAGTATTATTTCTTCTATTTCATTCATATCACAAATGATAGAATTTCAATCTTCTTATAGTGAATTATATTCCATCATGTATTTACGCTGCATATTAAAAATCGACTCATACAGTAGCCAGCATGTGGTATGGTGGTTAAGGCACACTGGACTCCCACATGGCTAACCATGGTTCAGATCCCAGACCCTGGTGGCTTGCTTTCTCTCTCTCTCATTCTCTCTCTCCTCTCTCTGGTGAGCACACATGCCCTATACCAAATGGAAATAATAATAATAATAAAATTAAAGGGGCCAGCAGGTGTCATAGTAAAGGCACTGGACTCTCACATGGTTGACTCCATTTTTAGTCCTGGACCTGGCAGCTTGAAACTCATGCCGGGCTGTGTGTGCTCTAAAATCCAAGAGAAGAATGGAAGAAAAAGGATTGCTCAGTGTCCATCCCCCAGCGGGTGATTTCTCGCTTTCTGTCTCTTTATCTCTCTCTGTCTCTCTGGTGAGTGCATGAGCCCTATAGCAAAAATTTCTCTAATTAAGTCATTAAGATAAATAAATTTATATATTTAAAAAATCCACTCATACATTGTAGGGCACTTGGGTTGGTTCCATAGCTTAGCTATTGTGAATAGTGTTACAATAATCATGAGATTAAAAATAACTCTTTGAGGGAACATTAAAAAAATCTGTGAAAAATAGAATTACTTACCAGTTTATTCTTATGAAGAAAAGTTTTAAAACCATGCAAAGTTTCTCCATAATACATGTTTTGTTTGATCTTTTTGGAGACCCCTTGTACTGGTTTCCTGTAGTTGGAGTGTATAGCTAGCAGTAGGATTCCCGAAACAAAGTAGTTTTATCTTTAGTTTTTGAGAGACTGCCATATGGTTTTTTCATAAAGGCTGAATTTTTAATTTCTTAATAGCATGAGAGTTTACCTTTTCCATAACCTTCTAGCGTTTATAATTTATTGGTTTTTCTGAAAATAGGCTCTCTAACTGAGGTAAAGTCATAGTTCCTTGATGTTTGGATTTGCATTTCCATGGTATCAGTGGTGTTGCACATTTTTTCTTTTACTTATAGGCCACTTGTTTGTTTTCTGTTGAGAACTATCTGGTCAGATCAATTGGCCTTCTTTTTTTTTTTAGAGGTTTTTGCCTTAGGGCACATGCACTTGCCAGAGAAAGAGAGAGACAGAGATAGCTAGAATGGAAGTGAGAAAGGTCCCCTCTGGGGTGATGGCCAAGCCAGAGTCCCTTCTCCTCGATTCTCCTTCTGGGACCTTGGGCATGCACACACCTATGTCCAGTGTGATTTTCAGCCCACCAGGTCCAGAACTCTGTTAGCCATGTGGGAGTCCAGCGATGTAACCACTAAGCCATCTGCTGGTCCCCAGTTGGCCATTTTTAATTGAGTTATTCCACAGTTATTTCTGATGAGCTGTTTGAAGTTCTTGGGTTCAAATTTTCAATCCATTGTCAGATATATATCTTGCAAATATTTTCTCCTACTCTATAGTTTCTTCACTTAGTTGATTATTTCATTTGTTTGATTGTTTGTTTTTTACTTACTATGTAGAAGCATGTCATTCTTCACAGAAGTAGAAAAAAATTATAAAAGCTTTACAAATAAAAAAAAAAAAACCAAATAGCTAAAGCAATTTTGTGCAAAAGGCACGAAGCTAAAGACATTGCATTACCTGACTTCAAAATATGCAACAAAGGGCCAGCCAATGACATGGTGGTTAAGGCAGCTGGATCCCATATGACTGAATAGAGGCTCAAGTCCAGGGCTTGGTGGCTTGAAAAACGCACTGAATAAGTGTGTACCTTAAAGTCCAAAAGGAGAATGGAGGAGAAGATATTGTAGTGTGGTCACTTCTCACTTTCTCTCTCTCTTTCTCTCTCTCTCAATGGTGAGCACATATACCCAATAGAAAAATCTTTTTAGAAAGAAAAAAATCTACAAAGCTATGGTAAACAGAACTTCATGATACCAGCATAAAAACAGACACATCACCCATGAAACAGAGTACAGAACCTGAAAATAAATTTATGTTTATATAACCAACTGATTTTGACAGCTTCCAAGAATATTCACAGTGGAAAAGGCACTTTCTTCAATTAATGATACCAGAAAAATTGCATATCCCCTATGTAGAAGAAAATACACTCTTATCTCTGACCCTTCATAAAAATTAACCAAAAATGTTCTGGAGACTTAAATGTAAGACTGCAAACCATAAAATCACTAGAATAAAACCCAGAGGAAATGCTTAATGGTATTGGACAAGGTGAAGATTTTTTTTCAAGAAGTCAAGGGGCTAGTAAATGGTATGGTGGTTAAGGCACTGGACTTCCACATGGCCAGCCATGATTTCAGTTTCAGACCTGGTAGCTCGCTTTCTCACTTTCCATCTCTCTGGTCAAATTTTAAATAATAATAATAATAGTAAGTATTAGTAGTAGTAGTAAATAAAATTAAGTAATTCTTTCAAAAAAGAAAACGTCAAAGCATGGGGAACTGAAGCTAAAAATAGTCTAATATATTACATCAAATTCAAATCTTTTCTTTTTCAATTATATATTGACTTCCCCCAAATCATTGAAGGACTTAACATTTAAACTTTGCCAAAGTGTAGTCAAGATAACACTTTATTAGTGTTAGATGTGATCCAATGGTACACTGTAGTGGACACATACTTAGTGTAATTAAGTCAGGCATAAAAAGATCAACTAGTTTAAAAGAAAATAAAATAGAAATATATCACTTGACCAAACTAAAGAAAGAACATAACTATGGTTAGCTATGTTTTTAATATTTATCCAAATATAAAATATCAAGGAAGATAACTAAAAACCTTATTGTCCATAAATCTCATTTATTCTGTGGTAAGCATTGTTTGCCCAGGGACCCAATATGAAAATCTGACCCATTTCTAAAAGGCCAATTTAAACTTAACATCTGCCAAAAAAATTATGTTTTGGTTGTTATAAGACCACATCTAAGCAAGTACAGCAAGCAAGTCTTAATACGCCATATCAACACACTGCTCCTATAAAAGGACGCCGAGTAGTCAGGTTCCCTTGCCAACCAGCCAGAAATTCACAAGTGCTAAAGAAAAGTGAGAGATAACTTCTATCAGGATGAATATTCTACTTTTGACTCTTGCACTAAGTCTGACCTGTTTTGCCAAGGATGATGATGAGTTTGAAGAAATCGACACAAGCCACTTCAAAACGGTACCAATGTGAAGTCATAGTTCAACATTGTTAAAATATTTGTAGTTCTATCTACTTTTAACTGCATGTGGTATGTCTGTGTGCATCAATCTCTCTCTCTCTGTATCTCTCTCTCTCTTTCCTGAGTATAGAATACCAAGTTTCACCTTGACTTACCTTCATGTCACAAATCAAAGCTCTAAGCTTGAGGCTAAATTCATTACAGTAAGTGATGGCCAAGTTCAAACTATCAGCTGATAACACACAATTCTTCATCTTAGACACAAATGGTAGTCTTGCTTAATTACGTGGGGTTTTTTTCTGTATTTTTAGCTTTGTTCTCAGATAATGCAATGACAGCAGAAGCTTTTCTTATCCAAATATTGTGTTCATTTTGTTTTGTTTTTCATAAATTAAGCATAAACAGAGCAAAGTGTTTAAGATATCTCATGAGAATGTTCTTTTTAGGCCCACGAAGACTGGAATACCATTTACCTGGCTGCCAACAACATAAAGAAGATAAGTGAAAATGGACCACTGAGATTTTACTTTCGTAAACTTAAAGTGTCACCCTTTAATGAACTAATACTGATCTTTTATCTCAAGTGAGTACTCAATTGCAGAGAATAAATGATTAAACCTGTCAAAAACTCAAGAGATAGAAACACTTGAAGCTATGGAGTTCTGGAAATGTGCGCAGGGTGATGACATTTGCATTGAGGTTTTTATTTTTCAGGCAAATAATCAGTGCAGTGTGAGGAACAAACACATCCCAAGATGCCAGAATAATAAATAACATAAATAACATACGCAGTACATGGTGTAGTGCTTAAGGTGCTGGACTCCACATATGGCCAACCACAGTTTAACTCCCAGATCCAATAGCTTGAAACTCACACTGTGTGCTTATGTGTGTATGCCCCAAGTCCCAGAAAGAGACTAGAGGAGAAGGGATTGTGGTGTGGCCATTTCCCTTTGATGGTAATTTCTCGCTTTCCTGCTCACTCTCTCTGGCTCACTTTAGCAAGCTCACATGCCCTATGGCAAAATCCTTAAGAAGAAAGAAAAAGATAGTGTATTTTGGTAAAAGTTATGAATTTTTTAATGGCTTCCTGTTATAAATGAGTAGAAGGAATTGAAGAACAGAAGTTGTGACCAGAAAATGACGCCAGGTAGTTGAGAATAAGCATGTAGAGCTTCATTAATACATCGGTTACCATTGTGAGTTACTGAATACAGGAGTGATATAATGTGGAAACAATCCAAGGCCACTAAAAAGGGAACATTCAGAGGTGATATATTCAGAACTTACTGTAGCAAGGGAGTCAGTCACCATCACTTCCATTTAGCAGAGACTCAGAGATAGGCAGAAGAGGGGAAAGCTTTAGAGTGGACTAAAGGGAAGACTTTAGGTATTCACTGATTGGATGACATTGGCAGGAGAAAACTAAGGTGAGCCATCCAGATCAGGTCATTGGATATGAGTGGTTATGGGTGCATACTTGCTTTCTTTAATTGGTCTTAAATGGGAGCTAGAGATTGAAAAAGATTTCTGAGATTAATTAAATTCGGAAAGTTTGGGACCAATCATTCTAAAGTTTGTGTTGGACTAGTTGCTTTACATAGTCTTATTTCCTTTAAGTCTGACTTGCAAATAATTGGTTGGCTTCCTTGGTTGGTTACTACATATTGGGAGTGGAGTTATATTTTGCATATGTATAGTCATGCCAGTGTCATTTTGTTTATCCAATCTCTTTGCCATAATATGTGAAATTATGCCCCAAATCCTCTGAACTGCTGGAAGAGACAATATGAGCAGTCGAGCATTTAAAAATAATGTGACTTCCTTTCACTATAAGATGCCAAGTTTCTGGAGTTGCATGATGGCATTGGTAGTAGAGATGAGAAGAAGCATTTAGAGAAAATAGTCATGGCCCTGCAGGTGGTGTGGTGGTTAAGGCACTGGGTTATCACATGACTGACCACAGTTCAAGTCCTGGACCTAGCAGCTTGCTTTCTCATTTCTCACTTTCCCTCACTTCTTTTCTCTCTAGTAAAATAAAAAATTAAATTAAGTTGGGGCCAGCAGGTGGCATGGTGTTTAAGGCATTGGATTCCCACATGACTGACCACAGTTCAGGTCCCAGATCTGGTAGCTTGCTTTCTCACTTACCTTGTCTATCTCTCTATGGTCAAATTAAAAAATAATAATAACAAATTGAATTAAGTAATTTCTTATCTTCCTTCTCTGTCTCTCTCTGGTCAAATTAAAAAATAACAATAAAAAATAGAATGATATAAAATAATTATTTTAAAATATAAATAAAATTTTTTTTGAAAGAAAGAATAGTTTTTAAAAGAAAAAAGTTCAGTGGAAATCACACTCTTGTAAGTTATCTGATTCTAGTCATTTGTTCATCTTGAGCTATTTTACAACTCTAGTTTGTAGATTGTTGGTAACAACACAAATCAATTCTTGTCTAAATATTTATAAATTCTTTTCAGTCCCATCAGAGTTCATAGACTTTCTTCCCCTGCTGTAAAAACAATTAAGTTTTGCCTCTATTTGCCTATTCATTCCAGTGTATGTTTATTCTATACAGATTTGTGCTTTTTTGACTTCTCTTTTAGACCAGTTGTAGCATTTGCCTGATTCTCTTTTAGACTTATGAGTTAAATAAGCTATTTAATATATATTTGTTATGTCAAAGAATAGTTTTAGCATTCTTTATAGTATCCCAAAATATAAACAACCCGAATATACATTAACTTTAAACTACTTAGTAAATGGTATTTTCATAGACTAGCATATTATGCAGCACTGAATAAGAGCAAATGAATGCTACATATAACATGGATGAAGCTCATGGACATGATATTGAATGAAATGCCAAACAATGAGTGAAGGATGTCTGACAAAGAGTTCATATTTCTTCTTCCATTTGAGTGTCAAGACAGGCAAATCAATACATGTAGGTAGACATCAGAAAGGTGCTTACTGGGAGGATTCAAAGGAGATTCTTCTATATTTTTTTAAATGTCTGATACCCTTAGCGGTTTTACACATGTTTACCAATGTAAAAATTAAGCCTTCCATTTACAAATTGGCACTTTTTAATGTATGTTTATTACACTTCATTCAAAAAAGGAAATAAAAACAACCTTTATTGTACAAATCAATGCTCATACTAATGACATATTATAGGCCAGTCAGTTCTGTTTTGTGAGTGATGTTTTCTTTATATACACATTTTCATATACTATGGACTACTTAGGAAGGGCAACAAAATAAATAAATTACCTATTCTAAAAGGCTTCTTCTTATAAAGTTCATGAAGTATAGCTTTGAATCAATGAACACAATGATTTTAAAAATTAATTTAAAATTTATTTGTTTTTAAGGATTAATTGCACATGCCAACTAGTCAACCTCACTACATTAAAATCTGAGGGTATCTGGTACAGCATAATGTGTAAGTATGATCTGTGATTATGAAACTTTTATTTTAAATAGTAGTATAATATTACTGTTACTGCTATTATTAGTACTATGATGATGGTCACCATGATAATGACTGTCAAAATAGCTATGATTGATCCCTATGGTGTGATAACTGTAACATGTGACACTTTGTGAGGCAATCCCAGATTGAAAGGTTCCAAGTTCAAGTCTGAAGACCTCTCTGAGTATACTAGGCAGAGTGTCCATGATCCAGGCTGGCTGAGGGGCTGGTAGCAGGTTTAGACATCAGAACCCTACTTGAAGTGCTGTTTCTCTCCCTCTCTCTCTCTGTGTCTGTCCCTCTCTTTGTCTGTCACTTATGGAAGAAATATAAAAAGAGTTAGCTATCATAGAAAGCTTAACGTGCACCAAGCAGAGTTTTGTGTGCATTCATCTATTTGTTTGTTACCTTAACTCTAAGAGACAGACTTCATTATTATCATTGTTAAGAAAAATAAGGAACAGATACATGTAGATTAAGAAACTTCCCCAAAGACATACATGGTGGCAGAGCCCAGATTTCCTCCCAGAACATCTGGTCCAAAGTCTTTATCCTTAATATCTAGGCTATTTGTCTAGAGCTTTACATAGTCTTATTTCCTTTAAGTCTGACTTGCAAATAATTGGTTGGCTTCCTTGGTTGGTTACTACATATTGGGAGTGGAGTTATATTTTGCATATGTATAGTCATGCCAGTGTCATTTTGTTTATCCAATCTCTTTGCCATAATATGTGAAATTATGCCCCAAATCCTCTGAACTGCTGGAAGAGACAATATGAGCAGTCGAGCATTTAAAAATAATGTGACTTCCTTTCACTATAAGATGCCAAGTTTCTGGAGTTGCATGATGGCATTGGTAGTAGAGATGAGAAGAAGCATTTAGAGAAAATAGTCATGGCCCTGCAGGTGGTGTGGTGGTTAAGGCACTGGGTTATCACATGACTGACCACAGTTCAAGTCCTGGACCTAGCAGCTTGCTTTCTCATTTCTCACTTTCCCTCACTTCTTTTCTCTCTAGTAAAATTGAAAAAAAAATTAATTTGGGGCCAGCAGGTGGCATGGTGTTTAAGGCATTGGATTCCCACATGACTGACCACAGTTCAGGTCCCAGATCTGGTAGCTTGCTTTCTCACTTACCTTGTCTATCTCTCTATGGTCAAATTAAAAAATAATAATAACAAATTGAATTAAGTAATTTCTTATCTTCCTTCTCTGTCTCTCTCTGGTCAAATTAAAAAATAACAATAAAAAATAGAATGATATAAAATAATTATTTTAAAATATAAATAAAATTTTTTTTGAAAGAAAGAATAGTTTTTAAAAGAAAAAAGTTCAGTGGAAATCACACTCTTGTAAGTTATCTGATTCTAGTCATTTGTTCATCTTGAGCTATTTTACAACTCTAGTTTGTAGATTGTTGGTAACAACACAAATCAATTCTTGTCTAAATATTTATAAATTCTTTTCAGTCCCATCAGAGTTCATAGACTTTCTTCCCCTGCTGTAAAAACAATTAAGTTTTGCCTCTATTTGCCTATTCATTCCAGTGTATGTTTATTCTATACAGATTTGTGCTTTTTTGACTTCTCTTTTAGACCAGTTGTAGCATTTGCCTGATTCTCTTTTAGACTTATGAGTTAAATAAGCTATTTAATATATATTTGTTATGTCAAAGAATAGTTTTAGCATTCTTTATAGTATCCCAAAATATAAACAACCCGAATATACATTAACTTTAAACTACTTAGTAAATGGTATTTTCATAGACTAGCATATTATGCAGCACTGAATAAGAGCAAATGAATGCTACATATAACATGGATGAAGCTCATGGACATGATATTGAATGAAATGCCAAACAATGAGTGAAGGATGTCTGACAAAGAGTTCATATTTCTTCTTCCATTTGAGTGTCAAGACAGGCAAATCAATACATGTAGGTAGACATCAGAAAGGTGCTTACTGGGAGGATTCAAAGGAGATTCTTCTATATTTTTTTAAATGTCTGATACCCTTAGCGGTTTTACACATGTTTACCAATGTAAAAATTAAGCCTTCCATTTACAAATTGGCACTTTTTAATGTATGTTTATTACACTTCATTCAAAAAAGGAAATAAAAACAACCTTTATTGTACAAATCAATGCTCATACTAATGACATATTATAGGCCAGTCAGTTCTGTTTTGTGAGTGATGTTTTCTTTATATACACATTTTCATATACTATGGACTACTTAGGAAGGGCAACAAAATAAATAAATTACCTATTCTAAAAGGCTTCTTCTTATAAAGTTCATGAAGTATAGCTTTGAATCAATGAACACAATGATTTTAAAAATTAATTTAAAATTTATTTGTTTTTAAGGATTAATTGCACATGCCAACTAGTCAACCTCACTACATTAAAATCTGAGGGTATCTGGTACAGCATAATGTGTAAGTATGATCTGTGATTATGAAACTTTTATTTTAAATAGTAGTATAATATTACTGTTACTGCTATTATTAGTACTATGATGATGGTCACCATGATAATGACTGTCAAAATAGCTATGATTGATCCCTATGGTGTGATAACTGTAACATGTGACACTTTGTGAGGCAATCCCAGATTGAAAGGTTCCAAGTTCAAGTCTGAAGACCTCTCTGAGTATACTAGGCAGAGTGTCCATGATCCAGGCTGGCTGAGGGGCTGGTAGCAGGTTTAGACATCAGAACCCTACTTGAAGTGCTGTTTCTCTCCCTCTCTCTCTCTGTGTCTGTCCCTCTCTTTGTCTGTCACTTATGGAAGAAATATAAAAAGAGTTAGCTATCATAGAAAGCTTAACGTGCACCAAGCAGAGTTTTGTGTGCATTCATCTATTTGTTTGTTACCTTAACTCTAAGAGACAGACTTCATTATTATCATTGTTAAGAAAAATAAGGAACAGATACATGTAGATTAAGAAACTTCCCCAAAGACATACATGGTGGCAGAGCCCAGATTTCCTCCCAGAACATCTGGTCCAAAGTCTTTATCCTTAATATCTAGGCTATTTGTCTAGATCTGAGAATCAAGCAATTCAGAGCTTGATATTTATTTTCCATTTGGACAACTTATCTATACAATCATTCAGGCTCTCAACTTTCAAATGTAAAGAAATTGACATTAACGAGAGTATCCTCATCACTGAATCTTTGTGTTTTTAAAACATGAAAAATACACTTATTCATGGGACCAGCAGTTAGCGTAATGGCTATGTCGCTGGACTCCCACGTAGTCGACTGTGGTTCGAGTCCCGGACCCGGTGGCTTGAACTCACGCCGGGCGCGTGTATGTGCGTGCCCAAGATCTGGAGAGGAGAATGGAGGAGAAGGGATTGTGGCGTGGCCATCCTCTCTGGGGGGTGATTTCTCACTTTCTATCTCTCTGTCTCTCTCTGTCTGTCTGGCGAGTGCATGCGCCCTATAGCAAAAACCTCTCCAAAAAATAAAATACACTTATTCATTAAGTTCTATTTCTATATAGGGAAAATTGGTATGTAAAAATTACTATTATAAAAGTTGTATAATAGTAAAGTCCTTGGATAATTTTGAATAGCAATGGATTTACACACATGAAGACATTTTCTTAATGTTATTACTACCTACAAATACATTCTTCCATAATAATGCACTTTCAGTTGTCACTGGAAAGACAGTACAAGTTTTTAAAAGTCCTATGAATAAAATATATAAAGGGAGGAGAGCCTAAGTATGGTGAATCTCTCCCCACTCTTAGCTCCAGCAAAGTCTCAAGAAATCCTCCTGTTTCAGAACATGAACAGAATTTCACAGGATTTTTATTTGATCATAATGTGGACAAGAAATGTATTCCTATTCTTTTTGATACTAACCATTTTACTGAATTCGTTTTCATATTCTTTCAGAAAGACGTAGCATGTATTGATATAGATTCTTAAACCCATTTAGATCCAGTAGGGTCTTCAGAATAATATGTAGCCTTCTGATTATGAAAGTCACTGATTGCTTATAGAAAAATGATACGCTCCAGACATTTAATCAGAAAAAGAAAAATGAGAACATGTCTTTCATGTTTCATATCACTCAATAATTTACAGAATGATGTGAAAATGGTTTAGTTATAATTTCAACAAAACTAAAAACCCACTTCAACTGATGAAAAAAAATGAACGTTGACAAATCAAGCATCTACCACCTTAGCTAGTATTCCTGTCCAAATGCTTTCCACTGCATTGAATGTTATAATGAGAAATTCACTACATGTTAAGGTATATTTTAATTAATATGTTCCAGAATTGCACAGTTATACTGGTCAGTGTTCCTATTTCTTTGTTCCTACCCTCCAGGGATCAAAAATGTTAAGTCAAGGTTTTGGTGGCTACTGTAGATTTGAACTGGCATACCACAGTGTGTTCACTAGGTTTTTTATGAGCGTAAACACTAAAATGTTACAGAAAATGTACCATACTTTACTACACACTCTAATCTAAGAGGGTTTAATGTGTTGACAAAAGATGAGATGACTTAAGTATATTTACATTTTGTGCATTTAGATCACCATATGCATAGATATTCTAATGCTAAATTCCTAGACTTTAGTATCTCAGGGTGCTGGATGCTCGGAAGTAGGACAGAGACTTGTAATAGACTAACCACAAAGTACCAGATGCTTCTTACCATTTGTGATCTTGCGATGGAAAGACAAATGGTTTTCTTTCTAATCTAGGTTAAAAAAAAAAATCCATATTACACTTTAGATAACTATACTTAAGATATATATTTATACTGAAATTTTAAAATTATTGATTTATAAAACAACACTTATCACTATTATAACAGGGAGGAACTATCAAAATATTTATATTACAAAGTTTTGTTTAAAACCAATTATCTCTGGCTCATAAACTCAATAATCTGAAAAGGCTCTAAGGATGATACTCTTGTGCATTCCATCACAAGTTCAAGAACCTGGCTATGTTTTTTGTTTGTTTGTTCGTTTGTTTGTTTGTTTTGAGAGGTTTTTGTTACAGGGCACGTGCGCTTGCCAGACAGAGACAGAGAGGTAGAAAGCGAGAAATCACCCCCTAGGGGGGATGGCCACACCACAATCCCTTCTCCTCCATTCTCCTCTCAGATCTTGGGCATGCATGCACACACGCCTGGCGTGAATTTTAAGTCACCGGGTCCGGGACGTGAACCACGGTCAACTACATGGAAGTCCAGTGACATAGCCATTATGCTAACTGCTGGTCCCCAGATTTTTATTAAATAAAAATAATTACAGGCATTTGAATCTCACCTATCCTCTATATAATCCTGTCAATGTGTTACAAGAGTTCAATGTATTCCAAGTCCTATTTGCAGCAACTAGGAATGCTAGAGATGAAAACTGTGTATCTGGCACTGAACCTTCCAGTCTGCATTCAGGTGCCTCATCTGTAGATTAATTCATTTCCCACTGAATTTTCTATCTCAATAATGGTCTATTTTCCCTGCCCAAAGTTCACATTTTTCTCTTCTAAATTTGCTTCTCTTGTTCCTTTACTTCCCATGTTTCTACATCATTTTTACCCTTTCCTGCATTCTCATCTTCTGTCATGCGTCTGGTACAGTTGTCAAGATGTGGAAAAAATGGGTTATCTGACATTTCTAAACTACCAGAGAGGACACAGTGGAGAGGGGTGATTTTCTGTTAGTGGGAGATGTAGCTAAAAAGAACCAAGGTTTTAACATCCATAAGTAGGTCATGCTGCCCATGAGAATAGCTGGAGTATGGAAGAACAGCTATTTTTTTTAATCTATAACCAATAATGCCACTTGAAAAATTCTCATTAGTTGGGCCAGAGGTGGTGTAGTAATTAAGGTGCTGGACTCCCACATGGCCCACCATAGTTCTAGTCCCAGATCTGTCTGCTTAATTTCTCACTTTCTCTCCCTCTCTCTCTCTGTTTCTCTGTGGTGAGTGCATGTGCCTATAGCAAATTTAATGATAAAAATAATAATATTAAATAAAATTTAGTAAATAATGATATTTTAAAGAAGAAAATATGTCATTAGCTCCTCTTCAGGTCCCTGGGATATTCAATATTTAAAACATAAAGATGATACAACCTTATTCTAAATTATTATTTAAATCAGTGCAAATTAGAACCAGCAGTTGTTATAATGGCTATGTCACTGGACTCCCATGTAGCGACCGTGGTTTGAGTCTTGGACCCAGTGGCTTAAACTCACACTGGATGTGCGTGTGTGCGTGTCCAAGATCCCGAGAGGAGAACAGAGGAGAAGGGATTGCAGCTTGGCCATCCCCCCTGGGGAGTGATTTCTCGCTTTCTGTCTCTCTGTCTATCTCTGTCTTTCTGGCTAGCGCACGCACCCTATAACAAAGGCTTCTCAAAAAAAAAAGTGCAAATTATCTTCTAATTAAATTCTAATTTAGGTACATTAGAATAAATATAAATATAATTTAGGTACCAAGAAATATATAAATTTATAGATTGAATAAGAATAATTCATTAAAAATATGTTACAAAGCATAATTCCACAAACACTCTAGATGTAATGCACTATAGAATACTTGTTTTTAAAATGATATATATGGAATAAATTATAAAAATCAAAAGTAGCTCTACTTTGTCATATAAATTGTTATATAAAATTAAATTTAATTGTGCCTTGTTATGTATTCAAGTATTGTCTTTTTATGTCTCATCTTTTTTTAAAAATTTTATCTATTATTATTTTCCAGTTTGCTATAGGGCACATGTGCTCACCAGAAAGAGACAGACAGAGAGAGAGAAAAGCGAGAAAGCAAGCAGTCAGGCTCAGGACTTGAACTGTGGTTGGCTGTGTGGAAGGCCAGCACCTTAACACCATGACACTGGCTGATCCCTAGTCAATCATCTCTCAGGACCAGCAGTTAGCATAATGGCTATGTTGCTGGACTCCCATGTAGTCAACTGTGGTTCGCGTCCCGGACCCGGTGGCTTAAACTCACGCCGGGCGCCTGTGCATGCATGCCCAAGATCCCGAGAGGAGAATGGAGGAGAAGGGATTGCGGAGTGGTCATCCCCCCTGGGGGGTGATTTCTTGCTTCCTGTCTGTCTCTCTCTGTCTGTCTGGCAAGCGCATGCGCCCTATAGCAAAAAAAAAAAAAAAAAAAAAAAGAAAAAAGGTTTTGGAGGGGGCATCTCTTATCTCCCTGAAGTTAAACCCACTGTGGTAAAAATCTTGATGTTTGTGCCAGGTGTACCTGAGCCAATATTCTAAAACAGTCATGTCTAATAAAATTACGGGGTTATCAGAAAAGTCATGACCCATTTTTCTATGCAATAATGCGTTATGACTTTTCCGAAAGCCCAGGATAATACCAGCCACATATGTAACTTAAAATTTTCTAGTAGCCACTTCACAACTTTTTGAAAGGTAAAATTAATTGTAATATTATATTTTACTTATCCCAATATATCCAAATCATTATTGGTTTAACATGTTGTCAGTACAATAAACACACTGATATATTTTAAGACTTTTCTTTCAATAGTTTTTTGTGTGTGGAGATGACACGTCACTGGACTCCCACATGGTCAACTGCAGTCTAAGTCCCAGACCTGGTGACTTGAAACTCATGCCAGGCAAGTGTTCGTGCATGCCCAAAATCCAAGCAGGGGAATAGAGAAGGGATTGCTGCATGGCCATACCCACTGGGATGATTTCTGACTTTTTGTCTCTCTGTCTCTGTCTCCAGTGAGCGCTCACACTCTATAGCAAAAATCTCTCAAAAATAAAAGTAATAATTTTTTCATCTTTTTAGGTTTTGCCTCAGGGCAGGTGCACTTGCCAGAGAAAGAGTCAGAGAGAGAGGATGTGAGAAATCACACCCCAGGAGGGACGACCACAATCCCTCTTCCTTTTTGGGCACACACACACACATCTGGCGTGATTTTTCAAGCCACCGAGTAGAGGGTTCAAACCGCAGTTGGCTGTGTGGGAGTCCAGAACTTTAACCACCACCTGCTGGCCCAATATATTTTAGGCCTTTAAAGTCCTATATGTACTTAAAATCCCGTATATATTCCACATTTACAGCACATCTCTATTTGTATTGCTACACTGCAAGTGCTCGACACGTGACAGGCGGTGGTTATCTGGATTGTGGCTCTTCTAGAATTGACCACGTACTAGCAGAGCAGCTTTGTGCCTCATCCAGCCATTCGCAGCCAGATGTTTTCACCTGTAAAGTTAGAATAATACCACATTTCTAGAGATGCTGTTCAATGCAAATGTTCTAAGGCCTGCAGAGAATGAAGGATGAGCCCAGCTCTGGGTTCCCTAAGAGCTGCCTGGCCCGTGGCTGGGGCATGTCTGCTCTGACCCGTGCCTGGCCCGGCCTGCCTCTGGCCTCCTCTGCACAGCCGCACCTTCCACCCACTTCCCCTCACACACGCAGCGCTCTGACTGTCCTCGTACACCAGGCGCACGCGTTTCTCAGGGACTTTGCACTGCTGTCCCCACTTTCCAGAAGGCTTTCCCTGAGTATCTACAGGCTCTGTCTCACTTCCTCTGTCACACATCACCTCCTCAGCAAGGTCTTCCATAACCCACCCAATACCTCACAGGCCCCCACCTGCTCTTCCTACTTTATTTTTTAAAAGTAGCATATAACCAAGAGAAGTCGATTCTCAAATGTCTTATTCTTTTGTTTAGATTTGTTTTGTTTTGTTTTTCCATAGGGCACATGTGCATGCGGGAGGAAGCCAGAAAGAGAGGGAAAGTGAGAAATCTCCACCACCCCTAGATGGTCGTGCTGCAATCCCATCTCTTTCGTTCCCCTCTCAGAAATTTAGGCACACACAAATACGTGCCCAGTGTTGTTCAGGCCACTGGATTCGGGACTCCCAGTGCATAATCAACCATGTAGGATCTAAGGCTTAACGTCACACCTCCTGCTGGCCCTCAAATGTCCTATTCTTAGTTCTTTCTTCTTCCAAGGATGTGGGAGTTCTTTGAGAGCACGTCTCTGTTTTGTTCTCTGCAATATTTCTTTGACTCAGACTTATTTGTCTGGTTTCATATTTGTCAATGAATAAATGTATAAATGGATGAATTAAGAAGAGCAGGGACTCAATCAAGGTTAGTTTTGAATAACCGTCATATCATAACTGAAGGGGAATTCTCCAATATGACATGGTTTTAAGCCATGGTGATACCCTACCCTTGATAATACATGATAAATATAAGGAAATTTCAGGTCTTAATTTCAACCTACAAATCAAACAAAAGCCACAGTGTCATCTAAGAATATTTTTCCAGTAATCTTTAACTAATAGTGGACCTTGCAAAAGTACATCAAGATAAAAATTAGTAGTGCAGGCCCATCTCAAAGGTACAGATGTAGCAAACTAAGCTATAGAGCTGGAAGCCACATGGCCTACCCCAGGTTTGAATCTCAGTAGGTCTGAAAACATTCAGGGCTTGGCCAGTGTGCCCAAGACCCTGACACTCTGGAGGGCTGGATCAAGGGACCAAGGTGTATGGAGACCCTGTCAAGGGTACTTATATGTAAGTATAAGTCTCTCAGTCTCTGTGTGTCTCTGTCTCACTGTTTCTCTTTCTTTTTGGTGCTCTCTAACTCTCCAGTGTGCACAGACACACTCTCAACCATGAATAAAAAATAAATACAATTTTCTTTTAAATTGGAAATAGAGCATACAGTTTTACCTAGTTTCCCTGTGAGATGTATTCTAAATGACACCGATATGTCTCAGAGAGGTAGGTGTCCCTGCTGTTGCAGGATATCCAGCCTGTCACAGACTTAGGATGAGTTATGACGGTGTTTGTATGTCACAAATTATTTTTTCCAGTATTAAGACCAGATTGTCAGGCCAGCAGGTAGTGAAGGCACTGGATTCCCATGGCCAACCATGGTTCATGTCCTGGACCTGGAAGCTTGCTTTCTCACTCTCTTTTTCTCACTCTCTTTCTCTCACTCTCATTTTCTCTGTCTCTTTCTGGTGAGCACATGTGCCCTATAGCAAAATTAGGGTAATAATAATAATAAATAAAATTAAATAAATAATTATTTTTTAAAAAGACAATAAGACAATATTGTTTGTACTTCTTTCTTTAACTCACAGATGCCGGGAGAACTTATATACAAGTTGTGGAAGAAAACAAGACATTTTGTATAGTCTTTATGGCCAATATAAGTGAGGATGGTGATGTGACTTCTTTGATGTTCGGCCTCGGTGGGTATGACCGCCTCCTCTCTCGGGAGCACAGAGGCAGCATGGCTGGGTTCTCCGCTCATCTGCTGTCCAAAGCCTGGTGGATGACAGTGACAATGCTGCTCAATGCTGCTCTTGTATTTATTGTGTCAGAAAATCCTGGGAAAGCATGTGGACAGCCTCTAAAAGGAGAATATGGTGCAACTCTTTTCCTTTCTATCCAGGGAGATGAGTTTATTTTCCTTTCCAATCGTGCATGACCTTCCCATAATGAAGCAGTGTATTAATAATGTAGACAAGTACGTGCTGGACAGGAGATAGGAGAGAGGCTCAGGAGAGATTTCGCTCCTAGGTATTAACCTGGAACATGAAAATGTGTGGCCACACAGAATCCGGTGTGGGAAAGCTTCAGGCAGCTCTATTAACAAAGCCTAAAACCCGGAATTCACCCGATAGATAAGGAAATGGCAGTACAGCCATGGAGTAAAATATTACCCAAAGGCCAACTCACGTGATTGCGTTTCTAATACCACGCTGAGGGAAAGCAGCCAGACTCAAAGGCTCCACACTGAATGAGTCCAATTACATGATGTTCTTTCTCCACCAGACAAAACTGTAAGCAGAGAAAAGGACCTGTGGTTTCCCGGGCTTAAGGCTATGGGATTTTTCACCTGAAGTGGGCAGCACATGGGAATCAATTAATGACCTTCCTTCCTTCCTTCCTTCCTTCCTTCCTTCCTTCCTTCCTTCCTTCTTTCTTCTTTCTTTATTTCTCTCTTCTTTCTTTCTCTTTTTAGAGGTTTTTGTCTTACGGCATGTGTGCTCACTGGACAGACAGGATCAGAGATATTGATAAGGAAAGGGAGAAGTCACTCCCGGGGGAATGGCTATGCTGCAATCTCTTCTCCTCCATTTTCCTCCTAGAATCTTGGGCACACACACACGTACCTGGCATGATTTTTAAGCCACTACGTTCAGCACTTGAACTGTGAACAGTCATGTGGTAGTACAGACATGTAACCACTACCCCATCTGCAGGATCCTCTTTTTTTGGATTTTGGCTGTGGAAGCACATGAGTCCACTGTGTTTTTCAAGCCTCTGGATCTGGGACCACATAGTAGGCCATATGGGACCCAGCTGCCTCAACCACCACACCACTGGCTGGCCCACCTCTTCTCTATCTTGGATGTAGTAGTAGTTATGGAACTTTGCGACTGTCAAATTTTGTAAAAATGTACTCTGAGAAGTAAATTTGATTGTATGTAAGTGTAAAAGGACTTTTTTTTTTTAAGTTCAGAACCAATGAAAACATAATCCAGTAGACTTAAGGACTCTTGAATAATAGCTCGAAAACAGCTTTGTTACTTCTTCACATATGTCCCAGCAGAGTAAAGAACTTGGTAACACAATTCTCTAATTCAATGGTTCTCAAGTAGTCCCCCAGTGCACCATTTTGGGGAATTTGTTTGTTTGGTTGGTTTTTGTTTTCACTGTAGCAAAATACACATAAAATAAACTTTGACATTTTAGCCATTTGGAAATGTACCACCCGACAGCATTTAGTACATTCATGGTGTTGTGCGACCTCCATCTCTGTCTAGTTCCAGAACCTTCACATCACCTCCCAAGGAATCCCACACCCATTAAGCAGTTATTCTCTGATTTCCCCACCCACCCAGCTCCTGCAACCACTAATCTGTTTTCTTTCTTTCTTCATTGTCTATTCTGTACATTTAATATAAATGTAATCGTTTATATGTTGCCTTTTGGGTCTAGCTTCTTTCAAAGTTAGAAACCTTTGAAACCATTGTCAAGGTTGATTCATGGGGTAGCCAGTAACAGCACTTCTGCTTCTCCCACTGAATATTCCATTGCACTGATGACTATATTGTGTTTGTCCATGCACCATTGATGGCCCTTTGGTCGTGTCCCTACTTGAACATTATGAGTAACACTCTATGAACATGTGGGTCCACATTGGTCTATGGACATACTTAGCAGTGGAGTTGCTCGGTCACACACCATAATTTTATGTTCAACTAATTGGAGGAAGCTGGGGAGGATTTGAACACACTGACACCTGTGTCTGACCTGCAACAAAGGTAAGTTAACTGGTCCGTGCTGTGACCTAGGCTTAGGCATTGTTAAAGATCTACAAGTGACTAATCCACAGCCCAATTGGGGAACCATTACTCTAGGAAGTATCCTTATCAGATTTAACACAAATCCTCATTGCCGAACAAACGTCAGAGATTTCCAGATAATTCCAGGGCGTCTGACTGGTGTCCTTCAGCTCTTCTTTAGTGGATTGTCATTGTCATCAGCAGCTGAACCAGGAGTAACAGCACCAGGATCGGGAACACTTTTCAGATCTACAAGTCACTCACAGGATGTACGATTCTCTTTAGTGTTCCCAGGAGTAAAGTTCAGATTTTGAGGGGACCAGCAGGTGGCTTAGTGGTTAAGGTGCTGGACTCTCACATGGTTGATTGTGGATTGAGTCCTCAACACAGCAGATTGAAACATACTAGGTGTGTGTGTGTGGGGGTGTGCCCAAAATCCAAGAGGTGATTAGAGGAGAAGGGATTGCAGCATGGTCACCCCTCTGGGGCATGATTTCTCACTTTCTGTTCTCTCTGTGTCTCTGACAGGTGCACACACCATATAGCAAAAATCTCTAAATAAATAAATAAAACAGTTTTAAGATTTTGAGAAACTTAGCAATAATTTCCATCTGTAGTAACTTTCTGCTTGAGTGATGTATGACAGCTACTCTTGTGACTGTCAGTGCCCCTGGTAAGTGTCCAACTTGTTGTTTCCGAGAGTGAAGGCCCCAGCAAGTCACCCAGGGGTGGCTGTAGGAGATGGAAATGGTGCCTGTTGTGGTCCCCTGACCCCACACCTATGAACTACAGCATCCTTCTCCTTCTTGTAGCTGGAATCCTGATGCCCAGAAGAAGGGAGTTGAACAGTTTGTAGAAAATAAAGGTCAAAAACTCCTGTAATCCCAAGAGAGGACAGACACATCTTCTGTGAATCCTTGCACATCCATAGGTGTTCTGTTGTAACTGACCTGAGCACTGCCTTTCTCTAGGAATCAGCTCTCCATTCCATCCCTAGCAAATTACCTTAGAACTTCTTCCCTCTGATTCTAGCCAAAGGCCATGACTGGAGTCCTCGAATTTATGAGCGGTTTAAAGAAAGGACAAAGGAAATGGGTGTTCCTGTCAGGAACATTATTAAAATCATTCAAACAGGTAAGCAAGTGTTTTTTCTTAACCAGGTAGTTCATGAGAAACATATAATGCTAAAATATAAATTGACCCGGCTTCAGACAATATACTTTGTGGTGTTTCTAAGTGGAGGAAAAGATTAGTCTTTATTTATTACTCTTTTGTTTTTATTAATATTATTTTTATTGTTATTTTTGCAGATTCCTGTCCCCACAGCAGCAGTTAGGTGTGCGGACCTCTGCTGGACACAGGTTCCATGTGAATTTCATTAATAGGAAAAACGTCTGCTAATCAAATATGAATTTGGGAGGTTCTTGTGCATTCAGTGCTTCTTGCCGAAAAATGATCAGTATCTCTTCTTAGCCAAATGACAGGATTTTACCATTAAGGAAAAAAAAATCCTTTGTTACATGAGTTTATTTTAGCCTTCAGAATCCTATTATTAAATCAATGTTCTTTGGTTGTGTTAGTAATATAACTAATTTGTTAAGTAATGAATTTTTGAGGATTCATTCTTAGAATTCAACTGGAGAGTGGAACCAGCAAGTGGCATAGTGGTTAAGATACTGGACTCCCACACTGTCAACCATAGTTTGAGCCCTGGTGGCTTGAAACTTATGCTGGGCATGTGTGTGTGTGCCCAAAATCCCAGGAAGAGAATGGAGAAGAAGGGATTGTGGTGTGGCCTTCCCCCCATGGGCAGAGGTGATTTCTCACTTTCCCTCTCACTATCTCTGTACATTTCTCTGGTGAGCACACATGCCTTATGGTAAAATCTTATTTAAAAAAAAAAAAGAATTTTGGAGAGAGTTAGAATTTTAAGAATGTCTTAAAGTGCAACGGTTGTAGGATGAGAGTGACGAAGACAGATTAGAGCATCACAATGAGGCCAGGGTCACGCTTATGTCTATATGTGTGTCCATGGCTGAAGAATAAGAGTCATGAGGGGAAAAGAGGGTCATTCACATTCTTTTGTTCATTTCGAAGCTTTAGTAACTGTCAGACCTTATTCGAGAAGATGTATACACACACTACATGTAGACATGGCTATAGGTGTAAAGGTGCACATAATCTAACTGGTAATGAAACATTTCTTATTGTATTCATGAGGTAATGAAGTCAGCAAACCCAAGACACTGTATCACCATCGCCTCATTTTCTTTTTAAGAGAGATTTTTGCTAAAGAGTGCATGTGCTTGCTGGAGAGACGGAGACAGAAAGTGACAAATCACCTCCTCAGGGGGATGGCTACACCACAATCCCTTCTCCTCCATTCTCCTCTCAGGATTTTGGGCACACTTGCACACATGCCCAACATGAATTTTAAGCCGCCAGATCTAGGACTGCGAACTGTAGTTGACTACATGGGAGTCCAGCAACCTAACCATTATGCCATCTGCTGGTCTCACCATCACCTAATTTTACATCTGGGTGATTAACCCCTAGAACCGTGCTGTGGAAGTGAACTTCTACCATGAAGGGAGATTCTGTGTCTCAGTGACCTTATATGGAAGCCAGGGGCCTCATGGAGTGCCTGAGCAATTGGAAATGACTCATGTGAGATAGGGTTCGACTTCAACTTTATTTAAATATATTTAGTTTATTGTAATTTAAATTTGAACAACTACAGGTGCCTAGTGGCTACCTCATCAGTCAATGCTGTTCTAAATTTAGCAGAAGCCAAAGTCCAGTCTTTCCAACATGTCCTTAAGGCTTTTGATACACTACGTGACATGATAACGTCCTTGAGATGTTAACTGTCAACACAGCATACGACACTTTTGAAACTGGTTTTGGAATTAACATTGTCTGGTGAACGCCTGGTCTCTTCCTGCTTCCATGATGGCACATGTTGTTGGGTCCTCCCATGGCAGAAAGCAGAAAGGCAAAGAGCACAATGCTCACTCTGTGGGAAGTCTTTTTAAGGGCCTTGATTAACCTAACCCCATGCAAGAAGGAGGAGCTCTCATGACTTAATTACACAAGCCAGTCCCCTAGACAGCCAGGATGACAGGTGCACGCTGCTGTGCCCACATGTTCAGGCCAGTCTGGGAACCAAACCCTGGTCCCCTACATGGCCCCAGCATTACACGACAGCACCTACACTGTAACTATACTCTCATTAATTATATCCCCCTTGTTAAAGGTTACTCCCAGACTTACAGTATACATCTCTATCACGTCTACCTTTAAGTATTACACTACCGCACCTATAAGAACCCTTTAGCAATATGCAATCATCTGGGACCAACAGTTGGTGTAATGGCTACATCACTGGATTCCCATGTAGTCAACCGCAGTTCGAGTCCCGGACCCTATGGCTTAAACTCACACTGGGTGCAAATACATTCATGCCCAAGATCCCAAGAAGAGAATGGAGGAGAAAGGGTTGTGGCATGGCCATCCCCCCTGAGGGGCGAATTCTCACTTTCTGTCTCTCTTTCTCTGTCTTTCTGGTGAGCACACATGACCCATAGCAAAAACCTCTCAAAAAAAAAATAAATAAACAATATAAAATCATTCCTTGGTATCTGCAGATACCAAAATCCACAGGTGCTCAAGTCCCTTATATAAAATGGCAATGGGGCTGGTCCCATGGCACAGTGGTTAGATGCTGAGGAAGCTGATTCCCACATAGTTGGCTGGGTTTGAATCCTGGCCCTGTTTACATGAACTACTCCCCAGCACCATTACCCTCGCATGCCCAGGATTCCAACAGGATGAAGAAATGGAGAAAAAAGAATTGCATCATAATGGCCTCATTTAAGAGTGATTTCTTGGGACCAGCAATTAGCGTAATGGCTATGTCGCTGGACTCCCACGTAGTCAACCGCGGTTCGAGTCCCGGACCTGGCAGCTTAAACTCACGCTGGGTGCGTGTGCGTACGTGCCCAAGATCCCGAGAGGAGAATGGAGAAGGGATTGCGGCATGGCCATCCCCCCTGGGGGGTGATTTCTCGCTTTCTGTCTCTCTGTCTCTCTCTGTCTTTCTGGTGAGTGCACGCACCCTATAGCAAAAACCTCTCCAAAAAAAAAAAAAAAAAAGAGCGATTTCTTTCTCTCTTTCTCCCTCTCTCTTTCTTTCTATTTCATAAACACACACCCTCTGGCATTAACATTTTTAAAAAGAATAAATACATAAATAAATAAAAAATATTCTATAAGTAGTCATTATACTGTATTTTTGAAATTCTGTATTATTTTTAATTCTTGTATTATCTTTTACTGTCTCTTAAATACATTTGTTCCCTGATTGGTTGAATCCATGGATGTGGAATTTATGTATGCACAGGGCCAACTGTATTTACATTTCCTATTTGTCATTGTTCGCATTACCATTCTCATTCTGTTTTTTTCTTCCCCTGTTATTAAACCTTAACTATGTATTGTTAATGTTTTTGCTTGCTTTACATAATTACCTTTTTTCAGCTTCATTAAGGTATAGTGAATATATACACAATTAATACATGCAATTTCGTGAATTTATACTGTGTGTGTGTGTGTGTGTGTGTGTGTTATCAGCTACCCTTTAAATACCTTTTTTTCAAAATTAGGAGAAAAATAACTTCGCTTTTTATATGCAGGGTCATTTTTTCATATTCTTGTTCTTTCATGTCAATCAGAATTTCCATCTGGTATCATTTTCCATCTGCCTCAGAACTTTTGATGCCATCTCTTGTTTTTCAGTTCACTGGTTATACATCATTTCCACTTTTATTTGAAAAAAGTCTTTATTTCACTTTCATTCTTGAAAGAAAACCAAGTTTGAATATTTTTTTTCTTCCATACTTTAAAAATGCCACTTTAGGGTCATGTGACCAGCATGACTTTTTTTAATTGTATTTTTATTTTTTTAAATTTTTACTCACTGGAGAGAGAAATATCACTTTAATGCCTCTCAAGAGAGGTTGGTTACACTGTAAACCCGTTCCCCCGAGTCTCTGGATTTGGAGCACCTGTGCAGAAAGGCCTGGAATGATTTTTAAGTATTCAGATCTGGTACTCAGACCACTCAGTAGGTCATATGGGATCCAGGCCCCTTAAATTCTAGGCTAATGCTGGCTCCCAGCATGGTTTTTGATGTAGGATCCATTAACATTTTTATTTGTTTATTTATTTATTTTTAATGTTTTTATTTCAATTTCTTTATGCACTCAATCACATATGTCACTTAGCTTACAAAGTGAATATTCCAACATGTATACATTTCTCACCAGTCCAGTTGAGAATACTATATGTGCTATCTTCTACAGATAATAACCAATTTATTTGTCCTATAAATGCCTTACCTCTCTATTTTTCTCCTTAATGTTCTTCCTCAGACTCTCCTCCTTCACCAACCCTTTTCCCACAATGTATCTAGTATTTATAACCATTTTCTATGTTTCAATATCCTCTAGTCATTCAGTATCAGCTATAGAGTGCGAACACTCAGTATATATTGAGTGGAGACATACAATGTCTCTCCTTCATAACCTTCATAGCTTGCTTCACTCAGCAGTAAATCTTCCATATTCATCCACTTTCTGTCAAAAACCAGGGTCTTGCTTTCTTTTCTGTTTTTTATAGCTGAGTAGTATTCCATAGAGTATATGTGCCACACTTTTTCAATCGATTCCTCTGTTCATGGGCATTTGGGGTGGTTCCATGTCTTAGTAATCATGAATAATGCCACAATAAACATCGATGTGCAAGCACTTTTCTGACTAAGCATTCTTCTGTCCTTTGGGTAGATAGAAATGAGAGGAATTGCTTAATCATATAGTAGTTCTATTTGTAGATCTTTGAGGAATCTCCATATTGTTCCCCACAGTGACTGGACCAATTTACATTCCCACCAGCAGTGTAGGAGAGTTCCCCTTTCAACACACCCCCACCAGCACTTATCTTTTTTGTTGTTGTTTAATCTTAGTCATTCTGACTGCGGTTAGGTGGTATCTCATTGTGGTTTTTATCTGCACCTCCCTTTTAATGAGGGATGTTGATCATTTTTTCATATGCCTTTTGGCTATTCATATATCTTCCTTAGAGAGTGTTTTTCCAGCTCTTTCTTTCATCTTTAAATTGGGTTGATCGTCTTTCTTTCGGGAAAGCAGCTTCAGTTCCCTATGTACCCTGGTTATCAGTCCCTTATTTGATGCATAGTTTACAAAAATATTTTCCCATTCTGAGAGCTGTTGATTCACACTAATTACAGTGTCTTTTGCTATGCAGAAACTTCTTAATTCTATGTAATCCAATTTGTCTATTTTTAGGATTATTGACTGTGCTTTGGGGGTCTTATTTGAGAAGTCTTTCCTTACCCCAATTTCTCCCAGAGTTTCCCTAGTGTTTTCCAGGAGTAGTTTTATATTTTGAGGTCTTAGGTTTAGAGCTTTGATCAACTTTGAGTTGATTTTGTCAATGGTGAGAAATAGGGGTTCAGATTCATCTTTCTGCAGATGGATATCCAGTTTTGCAGCAACATTTGCTGAAGAGGTTTTCCTTTTCCCACTGAATTGACTCATACCTTTTGTCAAAAATCAGTCGGCTGTATGTTTGGGAATTTATTTCTGGAGTTTCTATTCTGTTCCATTGGTCCACCTGTCTGTTTCTGTGTCAATATCATGCTGTTTTGATTATCACAGCTTTGTAGTATATTTTCTGGTCTGGGAATGAGATACTGCCCACTCCACTCTTCTTGTGCAGGATTGCTTTGGGAATACAATGTCTTTTATGATTCCAGAGAAATTTTATGATTGTCTTTTCTAGATCCATGAAGAATGTCTCTGACACTTTGATTGGGATTGCATTAAATATGTCGATTAATTTGGGTAGAATTTCCATTTTCATTATGTTAATTCTTCCAATCCAGGGACATGAGATGTCCTTTCACTTTTTGTGTCATTTTCTATTATTTTTTTTAGTTTCTTGTAGTTTTCCTTGTGGAAGTCTTTAACTTCTTTGGTTAGATTTATTCCTAGGTATCTTATACTTCTTGTGGCTATGTTAAATAGAATTACTTTTTTCTGTTCTCTCTCAGTCTGCCTGCTGTTTGTATATAGAAATGCTATATATTTCTGTATGTTGATTTTGTATCCTAAAATTTTACTGCATTCATGTATTATTTTCAGGATTTTTTTCATGGATACTGCTAGGTCTTCTATGTATACAATCATGTCATCTGCAAATAGAAATCATTCACCTCTTCTTTTCCTATTTGATTGCCTTTTATTTTATTCTCTTTTCTGATTGTGTTGGCAAGGACTTCTAGTACTATATTGAAAAGGAGTGGAGAAAGTGAGGATCCTTGTCTTGTACCAGTTTTTAGTAGAAAAGCTTTCAGTTTTTCCCCATTCAGGATGATGTTAGCTATGGGCTTTTCATAGATAGCTTTTATTGTGTTGAAGAATGACCCTTCTATGCCGAATTTGCTGAGAGTCATGATCATGAAGGAATGTTGTATCTTATCAAATGCTTTTTCTGCATCCATTGATATGATCAGATGGTTTTTATCTTTCTTTCTGTTAATATGGTGCATTACATTTATGGTTTTACATATGTTGAACCAACCTTGCATCCCTGGAATAAAGCATAGATGGTAGTGATATATAATCATTGTATATGTTGTTGGATATGAGTTGCTAGTATTTTGTTGAGAATTTTTACATCTATATTCATCAGAGATATTGGTCTATAGTTTTCCTTGCTTGTCCTGTCTTTTTCTGTTTTAAAAATAAGGGTAATGGAGGCTTCATAGAATGAATTTGGGAGAGTTCTACCCTTTTGGATCTTTAGAAATAACGAGCAGAATGGAGATTAACTCTTCTTTGAAAGAAAAATTTTGTGGGACCAGCAGTTAGTGTAATGGCTATGTCGCTGGACTCCCATGTAGTCGACCGTGGTTCATGTCCCGGACCCAGTGGCTTAAAACTCACGCCGGGCGCATGTGCGTGTGTACCCAAGATCCCGAGAGGAGAATGGAGGAGAAGGGATTGCGGCATGGCCATCTCCCCAGGGGGTGATTTCTCACTCTCTGTCTGTTTGTCTGGCGAGCACACACGCCCTATGGCAAAAACCTCTCCAAAAAAAAAATAATAATTTTGTAAAATTCCTGATAATTTCATTGGGACCTGGACTTCTCTTCATTGGGAGGTTATTTATTACTGATTCAATCTCATTGCTTGTTACAGGTCTATTCAGGCTTTCTATGTCCTCCTGAATCAATCTTGGTAGATGATATGTGTCCAAGAATTTGTCCATCTCATCCAGGTTTTCTCTTTCTTGGTGTATAGTTGTTCATAGTATCCTCTAATAATGTTTTGTATGTCTGTTATATCTGGTGTAATGTTGCCTAATTCGATGTCAATTTGATTTATCTAGTTCTTTTCTCTCCTTCTTCATTAATCTAGCTAGTGGTGTATTGATTTTGTTTATCTTTTCCCAAAAAACAGCTTTTACTTTCATTTTTTTTTGTATATGTTGTTTATTTTCAATTTCATATCTTTACTATTTCTTATTTTGCTTTTATCTTTCCAATTCTCTGAGAGGCATGTTAGGTAGTCCATTAACCTTCTTTTCATCTTCTTATGTGCATTAATTGCTATGAACTTCCCTCTTATGACTGCTTTTGCAGTGTTTCAAAGATTATAGAAACTTGAGTCCTCATTGTCATTGGCTTCCATGAATCTTTTGATTTCAGTCTTTATTTCTTCAGTAGCTGTGAAGTCATTCAGAAATAGGTTTTTTTGTTTCCATGTATTTGTGTATTTTTGAGGATTTTTCTTGAAATTAACATCAAGTTTAATTCCATCATTGTCAGAGATTTTATTCCTCTCTATATGGTGTGTTTTCTTCTAACCCTCCCCTCCACTTCCACCTTTCTCCTGGCTCTTGTTGCTTTTAAGAGTTTTGTTTTACAGGAATTTAATTATACATCCTTGTAATATAATTAATTCACTTTTCAAAAATATGGTGTCTTTACCCAGTTCTCAGGCCATGGGTGGAGGCCTTTCACTTTTTCTTCCTGAGCAGCTGGTTAAATCAACTCTTCTACTGCATTTTCTGGATGAGCTGACTGATCGTGTACTATGTTATTTCCATTAGTATACGAAGGTTAAATAGTATTCTTATTTTATTAAATAGAATTAAATTATTGTAGTTGGTTACAAAAAAAATAAGAAAACTAGAAAGATAAGTAAAGGTATAGGCTTGAGCTTTGCCAATTCCTCTTAACATTTTGTCTTTCTCAGTGGCTAACTTTATAAGATCTCTGAAAAGTTTAATTCCATGACTACCAGGTGGTGTAGTGTTTAAAGGTGCTAGACTCCCACATGTTCGTCCATGGTTCGATTCCAGGTTATGGCAGCTTGAAAAATCCCACCTGGCACATGTGCATGTGTGTCCAAGATCATAGGAAAAGAGTGGAGTGGCATGCCATCTCCCTTACTGGTGATTTCTCTTTTCTTCCCACTTTCCTTCTCTTGCTCCTCTGTGGTGAGAGATGTGCCCTATTGTAAAAGCCTAAGAAAAGGAAACGTTTAATTCTCCTCAGAAACAATTTATTCTTTCATTATAAAGACCAACCATTGTCAGAGGCAATACAAAACAAAAATTACATATATATGATTTGCTTAAATGAGACTGTTAGGGTCTAATATGCATATTATGAGCATTCAAACAAATTATTTGGAGAAATATATTGAATCCAAATAACTATTAAATATTTCATGATTAAAAATTAGGCAAAAATTATGCATTATCAGAAGTAGGAATCAGGGATACCAGCAGTTAGCATAATGGCTATGTCTCTGGACTCCCACGTAGGCCACCGCGGTTCACATCCTGGACCCGGTGGCTTAAACACGCTGTGTACGTGTGTGTGAGTGCCCAAGATCCCAAGAGGAGAATGGAGGAGAAGGGATTGCAGCGTGGCCACTCCCCCTGGGGGGTGATTTCTCGCTTTCATGCGCCCTATAGCAAAACCTCTCAATAAAAAAAAAAGACATTTCCATATACATTATCATCAGCAAACAGCTTTTCACTTTTTTGCCAACTAACAGTACTTGCTTTATTCTTCCCCTGGTCCTCTCTCTCCCCCTATTACTAACCCCATATTACCCCATCTTCACTTTCTCTAGTATCTACCATTGCCCTCCCTGCATCTATTCCTTCCCAGCTTTCAGTTTCTGCTATAGAGCACAGACAATCAGTATATATTGAGTGGGGCATACAAAGTCTTTCATAGTCTGGCTTGCTTCACTTAGCATTAAATCTTTCATATTCGTCCATTTTTGTATCAAATGTCAGGGTCTCATTATTTTTTTTTTGTTTTTGTTTTTATGGCTGAGTAGTATTCCATAAAGTACATATGGCACATGTTTTCAATCCAGTCATCTATTTTTGGGCATTTGGGTTGATTTCATGTATAGCAATTGTAAATAATGCTGCAATATACATGGATGTTCAAGTGTTTTTCCAACAGAGTGTTTTCCTACCCTTTGGATAAATACCTAAGAGTGGAATTATTGGATCGTATGATAGTCTGAGTTGTAGGTTTCTGATGAATCTCCATATCATTCTCCAAAGTGGTCGTACTATTTGCATTCCCACCAACAGGGTAGGAGAGTTCCCTTTTCATAACAGCCTTGGCAGCACTTATCATTATCTGTGTTTTTAACTTTAATCACTCTGACTGGAGTTAAGTGGTATCATATTGTGGTTTTGATTTGCATTTCCTTTAGGATAAGAGATGTCAAGCATTTTTTCATATACTTTGGGGCCATTTGTATGTCCTCTTCAGAGAAATGTCTGTAGAGTTCATTTTCTCATCTTTTAATTGGATTGATTTTTTGTGTGTGTATAAGGTGCTTGAGTTTCCTATATATTCTGGTTATTAGTCCCTTACCTGAGATATAGCTTACAAATATGTTGTCCCACTCTGAGGGTTGTCTTATCACTCTACCTATTGTTTCTTTTGTTGTCCAGAAGCTTCTCAGCCTAATGTAGTCCCATTTGTCTATTTGTGAGAATATTGCCTGTGCTTTGGAGGTCTTCTTTAAAAAGTCTCTGACTACTCCAAGGTATCCAAGAGTATTTCTGGTGTTTTCCAACAGTATTTTTTAAAAATATTTTTTCAAGAATATTTATTTAATTTTATTTATTATTTTTTTTTTAATTTGACCAGAGAGAGAGAGACAGAGACAAAGTGAGAGAGAGGGAAAGTGAGAAAGTAAGCCACCAGGTTCAGGACTCAAACCATGGTTGGCCATGTGGGAGTGTCCAGCACCTTCACCACCACACCCCCTACTGGCCCGTCCAGCAGTATTTTTATAGTTTGAGGTTTTATGTTTAGATCCTCAATCCATTATGAGTTAATTTTTGTTAGTGGTGAGAGATGAGGATCCAGTTTCATTCTTCTGCAGGTGGATATCCAGTTCTTCCAGCACCATTTGCTGAAGAGATTTTTTTTTTCCACTGGGCTGTCTTGGGCCCTTTGTCAAGGATCAGTTGGCTGTGTGTTTGGGGGTTCATTCGAGGGTTATCATTTCTGTTCCATTGGTCAGTCTGTTTTAATATTATGCTGTTTTAATTATCACAACTTTGTAATACGTTTTGAGGTCTGGAAGTGAGTTGCCTCCTGTTTATTCCCTTTGCACTATAGTGCTTTGGCGATATGGGGGTCTTTTATACTTCCAGACAAATTTCATGGTTGTTTTATCAATTTCTGTGAGGAATATGTCTGGTAGTTTGTTTGGGATTGTATTAACTCTGTAGATTAACTTGGGTAGGATTGACATCTTGATGATATTAATTCTTCTAATCCAGGAACATGAGTTTTTCCACTTTTTTTTTCTACTTTTTATTTCTTTTTCTAGTGTTTCATAGTTTTCCTTGTAGAGATCTTTGACATCTCTGGTAAGGTTTATTCCTAGATACCTCATTGGTTTTGTGGCTATTGTAAATGGGATTTCTTTCTTCAATTCTATCTGTCCCTTGTTGGTGCATAAAAATGCTATAGATTTTTGTATGTTGATTTTGTTTGCTGCCACGGTACTATATTCATTTATCGCTTCCAGGAGTTCTTTTGTGGATTCTTTTGAATATTCTGTGTATAGCATCATATCATCTGAAAATAGCGATAACTTCACTTCTTTCCTATTTTGATGCCTTTTATTTGACCCTCTTGTCTAATTTCATTGGCTAGAACTTCCAGTATTCTGTTAAAAAAGAGTGGAGAAAGTGAGCAGCCTAGTCTTGTTCCAGTTTTTAGTGGAAAAGCTTTCAGCTTTCCCCATTCAGTATGATATTAGTTATGGTCTTTTCATAGATGGCTTTTATTGTGTTGAGGAATGTCTCTTCTATGCCAATTTTGTTGAGAGTCTTATTTATGCAAAGATGTTGTATATGATCAAATAATTTTTCTGCATCAATTGATATCATCATATGGTTACTATCTTTCCTTTTGTTAATATAATGTATTACATTTATCGTTTTGCATATGTTGAACCATCCTAATATTTCTGGAATAAAGGCCACTTGGTAATGATGTATAATCTTTTTAATATGTTGTTGAATATGATTTGATAGTATCTTATTGAGAATTTTTACATCCGTATTCATCAGGAATATGGACATAAAGTTTTCTTTTTTTGTCATAACCTTGTGTGGTTTTAGAATTAAAATAATGGAGGTTTCCTAGAATGAATTTGGGGGGTAAGGACTCCTTTCTTTTGAATTTTTAGTAATAGCTTAAGGTGAATTGGGGTTAGTTTTTCCTTAAAATTTTGTAGAATTCAGAATTAAAGCCATCAAGGCCTGGGCGCTTCCTTGTTGGGAGACTGATTCAATCTCATTGCTTGTTATGGGTCCATTCAGACTTTTTATTTCTTCCTAATTCAATCTTGGTAAGGTATTCATGTCTGAAAATTTTTCTGTCTCACCTACGTTTTTTAGTTTGTTGGCATATAGTCCCTCATAGTATTCTCTGATGATATTTTGCATTTCTGTTATATCTGTCATAATAATACCTGTTTCCTTTCTGATTCATTTGGTTCCTTTCCCTGTTCTTCTTGATTAGCTAATGCTGTGTCAGTTTTGTTTATCTTCTCAAATAACCAGCTTTTGGTTTTATTTTAAGTATAGTCCTTTTATTCTCTATTTCATTTATTTCTGCTCTAATATTTATTATTTCTTTCCTCCTGGAATTTTGGGGATTTTGTTGTTGTTTTTCCAGCTACTCTACCATTCTTGAGGAAGCCAGATACCCGAGGATAGCTCACGCTGTAGAGCCTTACGGCACCATTCCTACAATGGCGGATCAGCGCGAGACCCACCCTTGATCCAACATTGAATGGAATCTATGATTCCTATTGTTGAAAACTTTAAACTTGTGGCCCTTCTCCCTTTACTTGCAGGTATCACATTTTCAATGGTTCCCCTGGAAGATAACTGTATATAGCAGAGATAGTGTAATGGGAGAGGGGGAAAGGGCAGAGGGTCAAAGATAGGATAAAAAACATATATGTATGTATACATGGTATGAAAGTAGAAATGGAATATTATTGATGATAACATGCTGGTATGGAGGATCTATTGCTGAGTGAAATAAGCCAGGCTATGAAAGAAAGATATTGTATATATCCACTCAATATACACCGACTATCCGCACTCTATAGTAGAGAGCAATAAATCGGAGGACATAAAAACAGTGAAGGTACTTAATGAGAATAGGACAATGTGGAGTGGGGTGAGTGAAGAGAAGAGGATAGAAGGGGATAGCAAGTGAACAATAGAGAGTCAGGACGTTAGTGAGAAATAGAGAGGGCTTATAAACTGTTGATGATGACATGTATAGTATTCTCAACTGGATTGGTATGGGAGGTGTTTCAAGATGGGCAAAGTATTTTGGGGCGCCAAGGCTGCGTCCGACCGCGGGACGTCGCAAATTCATTTGTGTGTTGTGATGGTGTAAAGTGAATAAATAAATTAATTAATTAATTAATTAAAAAAAAAAACTTATACTCCATGGGACCAGCAGTTAGCATAATGGCTATGTCACTGGACTCCCACGTAGTTGACCATGGTTCGAGTCCCGGACCCAGTGGCTTAAACTCACGCCAGGCGTGTGTGTGTGCATGCCCAAGATCCCAAGAGGAGAATGTAGGAGAAGGGATTGCGGCATGACCATCCCCCCTGGGGGGTGATTTCTCGCTCTCTGTCTCTTTCTGCCTGTCTGAAGCACATGCGCCCTATAGCAAAAACCTCTCAAAAAAAAAAAAAAAAAAAAAAGGCCAAAAACAAACAAAGAAAACCCCACACTTTATAACTAAGAGCAAAAAACATCATTTATAATAGAGAGTGGTGCCAATACCCTAAGTTCTGGTCAATCTCTCAAACACTTGAGAGGCTGACCAAAAGAGAAAAAAAGGTTAAATTATTTTCATCTAAACTGGCCACTGTACTCCCACACTTAGGTTCCTATAAATAAGCCAAAATTGTACATGCTAAGTTATAGCCAATCACACTAGCCATACTTCAGTCAATCACAAAAAGCCCACATTTGGGCTGTTTGTGCAACGTACCATCCACCTATAACCAATCCAATTGTTTCTCTATCTCGTTCCTTCACTTTCATTGTTGTGCATCATTTTTCCTTTTCAGAAACTTAAATACCAAGTGAACCACGAGTCTAGCTGGAGTTGTCCAGCCATCTGGAGACAACTGCCCTATTTAAATCATGTTAAAATTTGCTCAGTTAAAACTCTACTCTCTTAAATTGGCTATTTTTTTTTTAACATTGGACTTCACTATATTGAATGTGTTTGTATTATTCTCATGATTATAACAACAAAATTAAGACACACCATATGAAAAGAATCACCATACTCGTGAATGTTTTGTGTATCCTCAAAAGTGTGTCCCCTTGGGTATAACTATGTGGTCAGGTATGTGAAAGGCTTTGGTCATTTCCATCAGCTGTGTGAAAATGAACTTTTAATGACTTTCTAAATCTTGAAGTTGACTTTCTGATGAAGTTCAACTTGGGAAAATGCACGTCCTCAAACAGTGACTTTCCCTCCTGAGTAATAGCCCTCGTACACTCACCAGGAGAATCACTTTGCATTTAGGAGGATGATTTGTTGCTCCTCTGGGTGCATCAAAATGATGTGACAGCAAACAAGGAGGTTGAGACAGTGGGTGACAAAATGATCAGTGTCCACTGGGAGGAGGTGCCCTTCCATCGTGTCCCTCATATAATCTTTGCCAGTCAGACCCAGACTTTCCAGGCTGTCTAACATACTCAGTAACTGACTGACATTTAGAGGATTCTGTACACTGAGCCTTCGGAATGAGAAGGAGGTATGGAGACATTTTCAATATTCCCACTACCATTCTATGCTTCCTTACAGAGTCTATCTTTTCCTAGGTTACCTTTCTCTATTTTTTGTTTTAGTATGCCTGTATTTTAAAAATTTATACCATTTGTCTTTTCCTTTGTATATTTTTTGTTGCCTTGTACATTCTTTCTTTTAGGCTTACTATATCTTATAGCTCTCCAAGTATGACATGCCTTCAGCTGAGTGTTATTGTAAACAATGGCAGACTTGCTTCATTGTATTTTGACCTTTTGGGTTATTTCATAGCAGTATTTGGAAATTCTATTTGATCTGTGAATAGATTTACTATTTCCCATATTCTACATTTTTCTTATTTATTCTCACTACCTTAATGGATACTTATTTACAATTGAAATAATTTACCTCTTTTCCTCTGTATTTCCTTCTCTAGTCCACTATTTTTGTTTTATCAGCATCATTCTACTTTTATAAATAATGTTCCTTATTTCAAATTGATCTGCAAGTGGCCCTTCATATTTACACATTCTGTATCCATGGATTTAACCAACCATGACTCAAAAATATTCCATGTGGATGCTACTGGGCCTGTAGTGGAAGTCACAGTTGGCAGACCTATTATCAGGGGCTCAGGTAAGTGTGGGTCTTGCCTGGTCTTGGGTGGGCGTTAATGTCTCTAGGACCTTGATCAGTAAGTCCAACACTGGGACAGGTATACTTCAGGCTTCAAAGTTGACCCTACATGTCACAGGCCTATTCTCAGGGGCATGGGTAGTTGTGGCTCCTGGTGGTTGTCTAGGTGGGCAGATCTGGATGTGGACTTCAGCTGAGTGGGTCTGGAACTGAATCATAGGGCTCCATCAGGGTCCACTCCCAGGACTGAGATTAGTGGGTACACCTATGGGAACAAAAAGAGCTATGGCATCAGGCTCCTGGGATAAATAGGGCTACTCTTCAGCTGTGGCTGGAAAGGCTGGAACCAGGTAACTTCAGGATCTATGTTTCAAATGAGGCCATTGGGCTGCCCTCTAGGACTACTGACAGTGTGTTTCACGTTGGGCTCATAGGCAGACATAACTGCTCCTGGACTCAGATGTGTGTGCTGGAGCCAAGTTACAAGTCTGCTGGAGAGTCCACAAGCAGGACTAACATTGGTAGTTATTACCCAAACACAGTAGTTATGGCTCCTCCCAGGTTTCTTTTGAATGAACCTTGTGGCAGGACAAAAATCAAATAATTATAAGCAGAATTCATTGCAAAATGAGCTCTTTCAAAGTCTGTAGCCAGAACCCAGATCTGTGAACCTACCACCTGAGTGGGGCCTTGCTGTTTCAGAATGGCTCTCCTTGGTCTCCGGCTCCACTGGGGTCCTTGACCTTTAATGTGGATATCAAAGCTCCTTTCCCAAAAGACTTTTGTTCACAGATGCTGCCTAATTATTGCTGATGTTGCAGATGACACAGAGGGACTTCCTGTTTCATCATTTTTTCAAGTTCATGCTACACTTTTTTATACTGTCACCATTAATACGTTTGGGTATAAATTTGAGCTGTGTTTTCTACTATGTCTTGTTTTCTATTGTTTTATTTTCCCTAGCTAATTTTTTATTAATCATTTTTAAATTATTTCAGCTCAACTTTCTTTCCTATCGCTCCCCCCTACTTTGGCCTAAGTGTGCTTATAGACAGAAAGATCTAGATACATCTAACCACCTACCTATTTATCATCTGTTAAAAGGTATCATGATTAATTTTCTTTTGTCCACTTTCCCTTTCTCTCAATACCTAATGCAAGACTTATTATCTTTTAACCTGATATAGCAAAATATAACTTATGGAACATAAATAGTTTTAAGAAGAAAGTAGGGAACCAGTAGTTAGCGTAATGGCTATGTCGCTGGACTCCCACGTAGTCGACCGCGGTTCGCGTCCCAGACCCGGTGGCTTAAAACTCACGCCAGGCACGTGTGCGTGCGTGCCCATGATCCCGAGAGGAGAATGGAGGAGAAGGGATTGCGGCATGACCATTCCCCCTGGGGGGTGATTTCTCGCTTTCTGTCTCTATGTCTCTCTCTGTCTGTCTGGCGAGCGAACGCGCCCTATAGCGAAAAAATCTCTCTCAAAAAAAAAAAAAAAAGAAGAAAGTATACAGAAATAGGGGAAGGTTTATGTCTTCCTTTGGGAGAGAGTTTGCAAGTTTCTATTGTCGGAGAGATATTAATAATTACATTATGTTATATGGAAGCATAAGAATGAGAGAAGTATTCATGTATACAAATCTGATTTTAAAAAGAGGGACACTGTTATGAATTGAATTTATGAAAATAGTTTTTCTTTTTTCATCTAGGGTGAGAGAAATTTCAATTTGTCAACTTGACACTGCGTCTTGTCTAAGAATAAAAGCCGTGCTTTTGAGAGAAACCCTCCATAAATTTTTTAGGAAAAATTGGCTGTAAGAAGTCCTATGTGAGTTTGAGAAGTATGGAATGAGACAAAGACCTTTATAATCTTTTTGATATCAAGTCACTGACTATGTGACAGACACATAAGCTCAGCAGGCTCCAGCTTCCAGTTTGATAGATCAACAATGATCCAGCCAAGCACTGTGCATTTGGCAGTAGTTGCTTCAGATCTGGCAGCTCCTGACACATTTCCATGAGTCACCTCTTTAGATGTCAGCCTTGATGACCAGATGTACATGAATTTAGAATTTTCCAACGTTCCTTCCTGCCTAACCAGATAATATTACAGTGAGTTTTCATGAGTGATTTTTTTCTTTTCTTCTGATAGTCTTTTCTAGATTTTCACTGAAGTCTCTTCCACAATTTTGTAAATGTTAACTTCAGAGAGATTCCATTTATTTAAAAAGTTTCTGGTCACAGTAATTATTTGACTGATAGCCACAAATATAGTATTATCTTAATTATTTTCCATGCCCTGCATTCTTATTCTACCTCTGGACATCTAGTTGCTCTGTTTTGACCTGTCTTTCTCATGTCTTGTTTTTGTTTGATTTGGTTTGGTTTTTAGATTTTTCTTGCCATATGGCATGTGCAACCACCAGAGAAAATCAGAGGAAAGAAGAAAGTGATAAATCACTCCCCAAGGGGGATGACCATGCCGTTCTTCTCTTCTCCTCTTGCGATTTTGGGCACACATGCACATGCACCCAGCATGTTTTTCAGGCCACCAAGTCAGGGAATTGAATCCATAGATATGGTCATGTGAGATCTAGCAATTTAACACCACAGCACTTGCTGGCACTTTCTCAAAATTTTAAGTGATTTTTCCATCTGAATTTCTGTGTGATTCTTTTATTAAATGCCTAAAGTATTGTGCATTGAGCACTGAAGATTCAGATGGTGTATTTTCCACAATGTGTTATTTACTTTTTCCTCTACTAGTGCTAGAGTGGGGTCTAACATCATTTATCCAATCATAAGCTATGCAGAAATGAGGTTTCTTATATTCATCAGGGAACCTGAGTTTTATCCAGGGTATCTCACCCTGGGCCAAAAGAAAACTACATGAATATCTAAGAGAATTCAGAGAATTGAGCTGGATGATAAAATTAGGAGAGTGTGGTTTCCTAAAGAAAGTGGAAAAGAGGACTAAAAAAGAGACTCTTGCAAATATCAAGGCATAAGGGTGGCCAGTCCTTCATGAAATTGGACAAGAAGTGAATGATCAAAGAGCTTGAACTTGAATCTGAAATTTTCATGCCATGTTATTGTCATTTCCAAACACGAGACTTTGGTTAACCATTATCCACCATATCAAGTAAGTAGCACAACTGCAAACAATAAAGCAGATTATAATTCAAACTAATAAAACAGACTATAAAGTTGTTAAAAGAGGGGCTAGCAGTTGGTGTGGTGGTTAAGGGAGCTGGATAACCACATGGCTGACCACAGTTCAAGTCCCAGAGCTGGTAGTTTTCTCTCTCTCTCTCTCATTGAATTAATAAATAGATAAATAAAGTTAAATTTTAAAAAGTTACTAGAAGAGACAAATGAGAAATGGAAGAATAATACTCTGACATCTTAGATATTCAATAATACTTTGGACATTCCTCCCTTTTGCTTGACAATAAGAATATCTTCATTGTGGTTGAGGTGGATATCAGAGTATGGGTTGTAGTGAAGTCAGAGAATATAGACAATAAAGACAATCTAGAATACAGAGAACAACAAATACAGAACACAGAAAATACAGGTTAGTGAGTTCAGAATTCTTCTCTAGACTTTGTCAGTATGAAGAAGACTTACGGAGAATTCACTGCAAGTCTATTTGGCAAAGATGATGTTTTAGGTGATTAAAAAAAAAACTATATGAGTGGTAGAATAAGTTTCCAAGTGAATGATGTAGTATACAACTCTGACTCCAATAAATATAGTTTAGAGATTAACTTTATGAATTGGAATGTCAACCTTAATGAATATCATTCCTATTTTATTCTGTTTATGAAAGTACTGATTTTATTTGTATGGCAAGCATAGAAAAGTGTTCAGACCCAAATGTAGATTTGGTATATATTTTAGTAAGCAAGACACATGAACTCTTTGAAAACTAGGTTTATCCGTGATTAGATAAGAGACATTTAGGACCTGAAAAATCACAGGAGGCAAGAAGATCCACCTAAGAAATTGTTGCTTTACTTTTTTAATTTTTAATTTTTAAAATTTATTTTATACATTCAATCACAATATGTCACTGCAGCATGTAAAATGAATATGGAAAAATATAGCATTAGAGATAAAATTAAATACAATAGTCTAAAGGAAAAAACTTTATGACATGCAAATCTTTTTTTTTAGGACAAAGATACACTAAAATGTATACAGAAAAATGCAGAGTGCTAACACTTGAATGTCAGCTTTCTTCATAATGTCACCTTTCATACTCTAAGGTTCTCAAGAGTCCCTAGAATCCAGTTATGAAATTGCCACAGCGGGGCCTGAAATACAGGAGAGTGGAGTGTTTCAGCAACCTTCTGTCATACTGAACTGTCAAGCTTCTATTCTGCCATAGGCGCCATTATTTATAATTTCACAATAAAATCTATAAGTTTTGTTGGATACTGCCTTATTTATTAAAACCTATAAACAGCCATTAAGATAATGTTTCCAAGTGATGAAGTTTTTGGGTTTCTTCTCATATCTCAAGTCTGTATTGGGGTCGTAGGGAACTCAACACTTTTCCTGTCATGTATGTACACTTCCTTGATTCGACCTCATCTAAACAAGTGCCTAGATCTGATTTTCATGCACTTGACATTGGCCAATGTTTTGAATATCTTGTTCAAACTGATACCAGATATCGCATCATCCTTTGGAGTAAGGCATTTTATGGGCGATGCCGGTTGTAAAGCAGTTTTGTACATATTCAGAGTTGCCCGGGGTCTTACTATCTGTACCACCTCTCTCCTGAGTGCATTTCAAGCCATCACTATCAGTCCCAGTAATTCTAAATGTGCACAATTTAAATCTAAACCCTCTACGTGGATTTTATCTTCTATTTTTTTCTTCTGGGTCATCAATGTGGTGGTCTATATCCACATAATCCTGAATCTAGAAGCCAATCACAATTTCACTGCTTTTAGTCTTGGCTATTCTCATCCATACTGTCACACTAAGAAGGTTAAAAACCACTACCCAGGGTCATATGCAAGTGTCTTGGTGATTCGAGATGTGCTCTTTGTGGCTCCTATGATCTGGACCAGCATCTACATGGTGAATCTGCTCTACAGACACCATAGGAGAGCCCAGCACCTTCACAGCCCCAGCCTCTCTGCCCAGCCATCTCCTGAAAACAAAGCCACCCACATTATCCTTTTGCTGGTAAGTTGCTTTGTGTTCTTCTATTGCTCAGACAACTTTGTAAGCCTTTTTTTCTATTATATATCTCCTAAAACCCCAAGACTGGAGAAGATTGCTGGAGTTATTTCCTCATGTTACCCAACCATCTGCCCTTTTCTGCTGATGAAAAATAATAAAATTATTTCCAAATATATTTCTTCCCTTTCGAAGTTTAGGTTTACCTTTTTTAGAAGGAGTACTTAATAGTTGATTCATACAGCTTTTTCTCACAACATAGAAATCTCCATAAAGATTTATATGAGCAAAAAAATGCCATATGTCTAATGAGTACTAAACAGGGCTGGTATGAATTAAGATATGCTGTAAATTTTAATAAACAAGAATTTATAATCTTACATTGAATGTATATCTAGATAAAAAATCGATAATTTTCATATTTATTATATGTTTAAATTGTAATATTTAAATATTTTATGTGTTACATGAAATGCATTATAAATGTATTAATAAAAATCATTTTACCAAGGAGTAGCATTACTGGGTCATATGTAGTCCTATTTGTCAATTCTTAAGGAAACTATATGTTTTCCACAGTGGCTGTACTAATTTACATTGCCACCAACAGCATAAATGGATTCCTTTTTAACCACAGCCTCACCAGCCTTGTTCCTTATTTTTTTTAAGAATTGTATTATTTAACTTTATTTATTTATTCATTTTTAATTTGACCAGAGAGGGACAGAGTGAGAGAGAGAGAGGGAAAGTGAGAAAGCAAGCAGCCAGGTTTGAGACTCAAACAGTAGTTGGCTAAGTGGGAGTCCAGCGCTTTAACCACCATGATACCTGCTGGCCCAAGTTTGCTTATTATTATTATAAGACAGAGAGAGAGAGAGGGAAAGTGAGAAAGCAAGCAGCCAGGTTTGAGACTCAAATCATGATCAGCCATGTGAGAATCCAGCGTCCTCAACAACCACGCTCCCTGCTGGTCCCTGTTCCTTATTTTTTTATCATGGCCATTCTGACTGGGGTTAAGTGGTGTCTCATTATGGTTTTTATTTGCTTGTGATAAGAGATATTAAACATTTTTATATACATTTTGGCCATTTGTCTGTCTTCCCCAGAGAGTTGTCTGTATAGCTGTTCAATGGTTGTAAATAACAAGCCATCAAAATTTTTAGAGATTTTTGCCATACTGCATGTGTGCCCACCAAAGAGAGAGAGACAGAGATAGTGAGAGGAAAGGTGAGAAATCAGCCAGTATGGGGATGGCCACACCACAATCCCTTTTCTTCTATTCTCCTCCTAGGATCCTAGGTATACATGCACATGTACTCAATGTGATTTTCTTTTTTTTTCCCCTTTAATTTTTCAAATTCAATTTTTTTTATACATTCAATCACATGTTACTTAGCTTGTAATAGTTATGAATGCCCAATGTGATTTTCAAGCCACCCGGTCTGAGACTTGAACCACAGCCATCCATGTGGGAGTCAAGCAACCTAACCACTATGCAATATGCTGACCTCAGTCATCAAATATTTTAAGAGCTAAAAAAAAAATGTGCTTGAATTTGCGCTTTATTTCAGTGTGGTCTCTAAAAAATTTAAAATTGTATTTAGTGTTTGCATTATATCAATATTTTTTTCTTTTTTTTTAGATGCCAGATGGTATGTTTTCATGCCAGAGAGAGACAGAGAGAGAAAAGAGCAAGAAAGCACCCCCCAGTGGGGCATCACAATCTATTCTTCTCTATTTCTCCATCTTGTTGTGTTTGGGACATACACTCACACATACTCTTTGTGTGTTTTACAAAAGCTGCTAGGGCCAGAATTCCAACCATGGTCAACTTTCTGTGATCTGGCTTTCTTACGTACCAAGCTATAGGACCAGTTCTGCATTATAATTCTTTTAAACTTTGCTGTTCTCAGGAAATTTACTTATGTATTAAACACAAGCATATTTCACACCGCGCATATTCCAGGCAACCCTTTAAGAAATGCATCACCACCAAAACAGACAAAGCACAATATCTAAAGGGTTATATGAAATGTTCACAAGAAGGGAGGACTCTAAGTACTTGTGATGAGTGTTCCAAGGCAGGTTAGGGGAACTAGGAGTTCTGGGAGTTTCACTCCTAAATGCTCAATAAAATGAAATGTGTGTTTCTCAGTGTTTGTGTAAATCTATCCATAATAATAACCTCATCCATGTCATGCTGATGTATTTGTAATTTTAGACTTAATCTGTTATGAAAATTTCAATTAAACATGTCTCTTCACTTTCATTGATTCTCTTTTTCTGATGCTGCTATATTTTATTTTAAAATATTTCACATAACAATACAAATAGAATTTGAATGTTATAGTCAAAACTTAACAACTGGGATTCTTTTAATAATGCTTCATATTAAGTATCTAAATATAGCAAAATAAAACATGATTTAGTCAACATTCTCTGAATTTTTCTATTGTGTGGCTTTTATTAGCATGACATAAAGTCTTAAGTGTAGGCTCTAGGGCAATTGTCTTATTAGAGATATAGCTTTTCTTTGTGACTTTTATATTTTAGATAGTTTCTTTTTGTCACATTTTTAAAATTTCATTTATTTTATACATTCAACCCCATTATTTAGCTTACAAAATGAATATTTCAACAGGTGAACATTTCTCCCTAGTACAGTTGATAAAGCTATAAAATGTCTTTAACAGTTAATACCACATTTCTATGTCCCATTAATGGTTTGCCTCCATAGTTTTCTTCTAAATGTCCTTCCTCAGACCCTCCTCTTTCACACACACTGTCTGGTATTTACATCCATATACTGTGTTTCTATATCCTTTAGTCAATCAATTTCAGTCACAGAGTGTGGACACTCAGCATATATTAAGTGGGGACATACAATGTCTCTCCTTCATAGCCTGGCTTGCTTCACTCAGCAGTAAATCTTCCATATTCATCCACTTTCTGTCAAAATCCAGGGTCTTGTCATTTTTTATGGCTGAGTAATATTCCACAGAGTATATGTGCCACACTTTTTTAATCCATTCATCTGTTCATGGTCACTTGGGTTGGTTCCATGTCTTAGCAATTGTGAATAATGCCGAAATAAGCATCAATGTGCAAGCACTTTTCTGATGAAGAATTCTTCTGTCCCTTGGGTAGATACCAAGGAGTGGGATTGTTGGATGATATAGTAGTTTCTATTTGTAGATTTTTTGAGGAATCTCCAAATTGTTTTTCACAGTGGCTGGACCAATTTACATTCCCACCAGCAATGTAAGAGAGTTTACCTTTCACCACACCCTCAAAAGCACTTATCATTTTTTCTTTTATTAATCTTAGTCATTCTGAATGGGGTTAGGTGGTATCTCATTGTAGTTTTAATCTGTATCTCCCTTACAATGAGGGATGTTGAGCATTTTTTCATATGTCTTTTGGCTATTCATATGTCTTCCTTAGAGAGTGGTTTTTTCAACTCAGAGAGATTTTCACTGTAGGGCGTGTGCGCTTGCCAGACAGACAGAGAGAGACATAGAGACAGAAAGCGAGAAATCACCCCCCAGAGGGGATGGTCACGCCACAATCCCTTCTCCTCCATTCTCCTCTCGGGATCTTGGGCACGCACGCACATGTGCCCGGCGTGAGTTTTAAGCCACCGGGTCCGGGACACGAACTGCAGTCGACTACGTGGGAATCCAGCGACATAGCCATTACGCTAACTGCTGGTTCCCATTCTCCCATCTTTTAAAAGGATTGATCATCTTTTTTCAGGACAGCTGTTTGAATTCCTTGTGTATTCTAGATATCAGTCCCTTATCTGACATATAGTTTACAAAAACATTTTCCCATTCTGAGGGTTGTCATTTCGCACTAATTACTGTGTCGTTTGCCATTCAGAAACTTCTTAATCTGATGAAGCTTGCCTTGTGCCCTATCATGTGGTCAATCTTTGAAAAGGTTCTATGTGGGGGTGAGAAAAAAGTATACCTCATGGTTTTCGAGTGGAAAGATCTATTGATGTCTGTTAAGTTCATTTGACTTATGATATCATTTAGATCTTACATCTCTTTACCTGTTTTTTGTCTAGATGATCTGTCCAAAGGAGATAAAAGGGTGTTGAGGTCTCCAACAATTAGTGTGTTGCATTCCATCTCTCCTTTTCGATCTAACAGTCTTTCCTTCACATGTTTGGGTGCTCCTGTGTTAGGTGCATAGATATTTATGAGCATTATATCTTCTTGATGGATTAACCCTTTTACTACAATATAGTTCCCTTCTTTGTCTCTTTGAACAATTTTTGTTTTAAAGCCTATTTTGTCAGTATTGCAACTTTGGCTCTTTTTTGGTTCCCATTTGCATGAATAACTTTTTCCAGCCCTTCACTTTTAGTCTATGTATATCTTTATCTAAAAGGTACATTTCTTGTAGGCAACAGATAGAGGGTTTCTTTTTTTTATCCATTCGGCCAATCTGTGTCTCTTGATTGGAGAATTTAATCCATTAACATTCAGTACTATCAGTATTTCCAGACTTGTCCCTACATTTAAGTTGACCATTGTCTTGGCTCTCTTTTATTCCTTTATTTCTGGCTTTTCATTCTTTAAGTTTCCTGGAACAGTACTTTCTTCAGAGTTTCTTGAATAGCTGGTCTGGTGTTGGCAAATTCTTTTAGGTTTTCTTTGAGAAGATTTTATCTTTTTATCCCATATGAAGGATAATCTTGCAGGATATAATAATCTTGGTTGAAATTGTTTCTTTCTTAATGCTTTCAATATGTCTTCCCATTCTTTCCTTGCTTGCATTGTTTCCGTTGAAAGGTCCAGTGTTAGCCTAATGGAATGACCTTGGTAAGTCACTTGTCATTTCTCTCTTACCAGTTTCAGTATCTTGTCTTTATCTGTGGTGTTGGCCAGTCTGGCTAAAATGTGCCTTGGGGAAGATCTTCTTAGGCTGATTCTTTTCTTTTTTTTAGGCTGATTCTTTTTGGGGTCCTTTGTATTTCTTCGGTCTGGATGTTTGAGTGCTTCTCTAGACTTGGGAGTTTTCTTCCAGGATTTCATGGAATAAATTTTAAATGCCCTAATTAGTTTTTTCACCTTCTGGGATACCAATTATTTGGATGTTTGAATGTTTAATGGAATCTAGTATTTCTCGGATATTATCCTCATGTTTTTTGTTTGTTTGTTTTTTGTCATCTCTATCTCTTTGGTAATATTTTTCTAAGTCAGAGGTTTTATCTTCTATGTCAGAGATTTTATCTTCAGCATGGTCTAATCTACTTTTAATACTTTAGAGAGAGTTCTGAATTTCCTGTATTACAGACTTCATTTCTAGTAGTTCCATCTGATTCTTTCTAATAATGTCCATTTCTTCTTTCGTATCATGAAAGGAATTCCTAATCTCCTGTAGTCCATTGTCTCTTTTCTGTTCTAGCTCATAGAGTTTTGTCACTATGAATGTTCTAAATTCTTTTTCTGACATTTTGGTAACTTCCTCTATTTTTTCAAGAGATAGAGGGAATTTATTGTATTCTTTTGATGAAGACGTATTTTCTGGTTTATTCAGACTGAGGCTTTTCTTCTACTTAGAGCCATTGGGAGATGTATTCACTTTTGGATAACTTTAAGGAGAGCATTTCTTCGACTAGGAACAAGTGTGTTTCATTTTTGCTTTGGGCTGATGTGTGCCAAAGTCTCTCTTCTGCTGTATTTAGCAATGTGGTCCCCACAGGAGGGGCCTTCTATTCAGGTGCCTGAGGAGCAGTTTCTCCTTTTCCACAGGTGGTTCAATAAAAGGGATGATCCCTAGGAACCTCACAATACTAGGGTAGTTGAGAATTGTGATTCTAGACCTGTCTAATCCCTATGGGTGGGTGGAGGATGAGGAAGACATGACAATAAAAAAAGGAAGAAAAGAATATGAAGGAAAATAAAGAAAAACATCCTACGCCTCACTGCAGTGGCACGCGGTTTTGCCAGGGGTCTAGGGATGGAACTGAGGCTCTGCTGGAGAGCTGAGGCCTGTTCTGTGGGATAAGGAGGAGCAGGAAATTAACAAAAGAGAGAAGAGAAAAAGAAAGCTGCCTACCTTCCTGAGAGGGCTGTCTCTGGGGTTGGGGGAGCTGGAGCTGGGCCTGCAGCAAGAGACTGGTCCTGCCTCGGGGTCCCCTGCTGGTCAGAGGCCTGGGGATGGAACTGGGGCTCTGCTGGAGAGCTGAGGCCTATTCTTCCTGAGAGGGCTGTCTCTGTGGTTAGGGGAGCTGGAGCTGGGGCTGTGGGCACAGACTGGTTCTGCCTCAGGGTCCCCTACTGGCCAAGGGTCTGGGGATGAAACTGCCAGGGGGAATATTTGTCTACAGTTTTCTTGTAGTGTTTTATCAAATTCTACTTAAAAGTAACTATTGTTTACTTTTGGTACTTTTGGGTATCTTTATATTGTCTTTGTTCTTCTCTCATTTCTATTAAGAAGTCAGGTCCAACGTAATGGCTTATGTCGCTGGACTCCCATGTAGTCGACCGTGGTTTGAGCCTCGGACCCGGTGGCTTAAAAACTCACACTGGGCACATGTGCGTGCATGCCCATGACCCTGAGAGGAGAATGAAGGAGAAGGGATTGCAGGGTGGCCATCCCCGCTGGGGGGTGATTTCTCGCTTTCTGTCTCTCTGTCTCTCTGTCTCTGGCGAGCGCACGCACACTATAAGCAAAAACCTCTCAAAAAGGAAAAAAAAGTCAGGTCCTGATTGTTTGTTTGATTCAGATTATATCATGTACATCTCTATGTGGTTTTGGAAGATTCTTATTCTCTTGTTATATTTATAAACCATATTAATCCAGGAATTTTTAAATCCTAAAGTGATTACTATGATTACTTTAGTGATTGGGTGAACTGTGGATTTGTATTTATTTCTAATTCTTTTTCTCTTGGTCCTCATTCTTTCCATTCCCGAAAACTTTTGGTTGAGTGATAAATATTGTGTGTAAGATTTTATTAGCTAAATCTAATGGCATCTTCTTCAAGAGCAGATACAATGGAGATATACTACTTAAAGCTATTACAACACCTTCTCTAATAGATGTTCAGTTGTAGTCTTATAAAAGTACAACTAGCTATGATACACACTTTCTAAGGCTTCCCAGTGATCATTATGAGAAACTACAAGGACTAGTAAAAATAAATCTAATGCTCTACCTTTAAAAAAATGTTTTATGTATTTATTAATTTATTTATTTATTTTAGGTTTTTGTCATAGATCACATGCACTCACTAGAAAAAGGCAGAGAGAAAGTGAGAAATCACCCCCCAGAGGGGATGGCTACACTGCAATCCCTTCTCCTTCATCCTCCTGCTGGGATTTTGGGCACACACAAGCACCTGTCCAGCATGATTTTCAAGTCACCAGGTCCAGGATTCAAAGCATAGCGAACTACGTGGGAGTCCAGCACTCAACACTCTACCATTTTGTTTTATTTTGTTTTGTTTGGAGAGATTTTTGCTATAGGACATGTGCATTTACCAGAGAGACAGAAAGCAAGAAACCACCCCCCACCCCATGGGTGATGGCCATGCTGCAATCTCTTCTTCTCCATTCTCCTCTTGGGATTTTGAGCACACATGCACACATGCCCGGCATGAATTTTAATCCACTGGGTCTGGGATGTGAACCCCGATGGACTAAATGGGAGTACATTAACATAACCATTAAGCCATCTGCTGGTCCCCAAATGCTCTACCTTTTATATAACTCATTCTTGCTAAGGAATTCTAAGTTGTTTAGTCTCCTTTGTAAATATAGATTTAATGTTATGTGTTTGTAAATATGGCTTGTCTTCTGAAACTTTCCATATCTATGAGTTTTAAATATTTTACTTACCTCACATATTCTGTACATTGGCTTTTGACAAGGGAAATTGTTCATCTGAAAATGTAGCAATAGACTTTCACTCATGGAACTTATCGCTCTGATACTGTGTCCTTCATTGATTAAGAGCTATAAGATAGGACAGTCTACTTAATGCTAAATCATAACACCCTGTAAGTTTTAGGCTTTTCTTAAGAGATGTTGTTTATGCCTTTACCAGACACTATAATGTTGTGTGTTTTCCCTCATAGCCAAGAAGCACAGAATGTGAATGTGCATGTACTTGGGAGTGGCTTTTTTTAACAATACACCTATAATCTTATTCCATGAATGTTTGCTTCCTGTTCCAATCACATTAGGTTTAGTAGGTTTAGTAAGTTCTCCTATCAAGGAAATAATACTTCTCTCATGGAACACAGTTATGTTCCACTCAGTTGGGTGCCCCTCTTTCTGTGTTCCTTATGCCACTAAAATGATAGACAGGAAGGTTACTTTATGACTCAGGTCATTGATCCTGTCTAACAATGGGAAATAGGCTTGCTGTTACCATTAGGAGGGATGAAAACTACGTTGTTCCGGAATCAGAAGGTTCAGTGGTGTACCCTTATTATGACTACACCTCGAGATAATTGATAGTTATATTCTTTTTGGATCTCTGATTAAAATTTCTACATATCAATTAGGAGGAGAGGAAATCCAAGAAATAAAATCACATGCCAGCGATGTCAATCCTCTTTTAAAGGAACATAACAGTATTTCATTTCATAGTATTTGCCAAATGGCATAATCTAATTACACCACCACCCACCCCTACAAGGAGACTGGCAATAGTCCACTCACTCAGCATGGTATACTGCTAAGAAAAAGAGCCACCTCTAAAATCTCAAGTTTCGTGTAGTAAGATGAAAACAAACATGGACATTGAGTAAACAATGAACAGGCGGGATCTCTGCTTTCCTGAGATGATCACTGGTCCTGTATTACTTAAATATTATAATTGTTTCAGAGAAATAGCTGAAGTGCCATGGACAACAAGAGCTATTCCGTTTGATTTGCCTGCCACATCATTGGGCTTGGCAGCAGTAGTATTGACCATAATTTCTTCATGCCATAGATGGCTGTGATAAAACTAGATATTGAAAACACAGAAAAAAGCATATTTGATAAAAAAAAACATAATGGCATACCCATGGAAATATGAGTTCATGGCCCAGAGAAGAAAAGCCAGTTGTTTTACATACAAGAAGTTTTAGCATTTCAAACCCATTAATTTGCACCATTGATAGTTGCTTTGAAAGCTTAATGCTAATCACTGTGCAGGTTGACCACAAGATGATCCAAACTTTGAGAGGTGCATCTTCTGATTCAAATATCTAATATCCATCATTTTCTACCATATGCCATTGCTCCATCCCCAATGTTACTACTCTCTTTTCAGAGCTACATGAACATTTTTCTGATAAATCTTTTTTTCAAACATAGTATAATATGATACTAAAAGATCATATTTAAAGAATATTTATTTAATTTTATTTATAGTTATTACTTTTACTTTAAAAGCATTTATTTAACTTTATTTACAATAATAATTATTATTTTTTTAATTTACTACAGGGAATATGTACTCACCAGAAAGAGAGAGAGAGAAAATGGGAAAGCAAGCCGCCAGGTCCAGGACTCAAACCATGGTCGACCATGTGGGAGTCTAGCACCTCAACCACCATACCATCTCCTGTCCCCAAAGATGTTTTCTTTTATTAATTTTATGTTATTTAACTTTATTCATCATCATCATCATCATCATCATTATTTTTAATTTGACCAAAAAGAGAGAGAGAGAGAGAAAGTGAGAAACCAAGCTGTCAGGTCTGGGATTCAAACCACAGGCAGCCATGTGGGAGTTCAGTGCCTTACCACATCACCTGCTGGCTCCAAGAAATGATTTCTAAAACACAAGTTTAGACATATTTCCCTTTGGTTAAGACCCATAATTAAACCACCTGCACTAGTATATCAAATACCTTGATATGGTTAGTTCCCCCAACATGAAATACTCATGTCTTTAAGACACTGCCATAATTATTTGTTCAAATATGTATTTCTTGCATTCAGCTGTCAAGTTTTAGATACCTAAGACATAAAGCAGTGTTTGGTAGAGACTGGGAGAAATGTTTAGCTTAAATAGTACCCAGAAAATATACATATATGCAGATGCATAGACACACACAAACCAGGGAACTTCAAAATGCTTCTAGTGTCGACATGAAATTAAAGTCTGGAGGCCATCAGTGGATAGTAGATAAGACACTGGACTCCCACAAAGCTAACTGCATTTCGAGTCCTGGACTTGGCACCTTGCTTTCTCACCTTCCTTCTCTCTCTCTCTCTCTCTCTCTCTCTCTCTCTCTCTTTTGCAAATCGAAAAATAATAATAAATAAAATTGAATAAATAATTTTAATAAAAGAAGAAGTCTGAATCAGCTGGTCCCATGGTGGTTAAGGCAGCTAGATCCCACATGGGCAATGATACAATTCAAATCCTGAACCCAGTGGCTTGATGGGCATGCATGTCCAAAATTCTGAAAGGAGGGAGAAATAGAGAAGAAGGGATTACAGCTTGACCATCCCCATGGGGGGGGGGCACTTTCTCCATCTCTCTCTATATATTTTTCTCTGTGAGCACACGTATACTCTGGCAACTTTAAAAGAGGACAAGAAGGAAAGAAAAGAGAAAGAAAAAGAAAAAGGAAGAAAGAAAAAAAAAGAAGAAAGAGAAGGTAGTCTGGACTTGTCAACCAAGCAAAAATGTTTGTGCATGGCTGAACTTAAAGATAGACCACCCAGAGCAGTGTCTTCAGATGTCTGTAACCAATGCTCCAAAATGGCATGGTTTGCGGTTCTTTTTAATAGTGAAAAGGAACAAAGGGAAGACAGTAGACAGAAAAAATCTGGATAATATGAACATCTGAAATTGCTCTAATTTGTTCTCAAAGTGGCATTGTTTGATTTTAGTGTTTCTTCTTGTTTGTCTGTTTTTAATTTGCCAGGGGGCATGTGCACTGGACAGAGACCAAGAGAAAGAGAAAAAAGCACTCCCCAGTGGAACATAGTCATAACTCCATTCCTTCTCCTTCATCTGTTGGGATTTGGAGCATGCACCTGAACATAGTTGGCGTGTTTTTCAAGCTACTGGATCCAGGATTCAAACTGCACTGTTGGCTTTGTGGGATACAGCTCCCTTAACCACCAGGCCATAGGGTCAGCTCTTGTTAGTGTTTCAAAATCATACCTGCTAAGGTAAGCATTCAAGGAAATTCTTTTGTGACTGAATCATCACACCAACATTAAAAATTTGAAAATTAGAAACATCTACATAACTCCACTGAAGTCAAGCACAGTATGGCAAATTCACAGTATTTTGTGCCAGCCATGCCTGAGCCCACATTTTAAAATGGTCCTATCCAATACAATTACATGGGCTATAATTAATATATACAGTCACATGTATAATTATTGTTTATTTATTTATAAATGTTCTAGCAATCACATTTTTACAAGGAAAAAATAAATTTTATAACATATTTTATTTATCCTAACACATCTAAAATATTTTCAGTTTAAATGTAGTCAATATAGTAAAGTTATTAATTAAGATTGTTAATGCAATATATTAAGTCTCTAATATCCTGTATACAGTCTATCCTTAAAGCACATCTTGGCACATTTTAAATGTTCAACAGCTACATGCAACAATTGGTTGTTATGTTAGATAGTAGCAATTCCAGAATTTAACGTATTTTAGCAGAGGAGCCTTCCACACGATGTAGCCATTTATTTTATTTATTATTACTCTTCAATTAGACCAGAGAGAGGAAGGAAGATTGAGAAGGTAAACCACCAGGTCCAGGACTCGAACGACAGTCTGCCAAGTGAGAGTCCAGCACCTTAACTACCATGCCACCTGCCAGCCCTGATGTAACCATTCTTGACCTCAGTGTTTTCATCTGTAGAACTGGAACCACACAAAACTTCCAGAGTTGTTAGATTCAAGGGTTCTAATGCCTGCAGGGCACTGAGGCTATTCCCAGGCTTGTGGGCTCCCTATACCTGCTAGGCACATTTACCCTTTCTGCCATCTGGAAGTGCACAACTCAGCAGCCTTTAGTGCAGAAATGACCCCATCTAGTTCCAGAATCTCTTCACCACCCCCACTGATGGGCTTGGCTGCCTCTGACCACCTCTCTACTGTTCCACCTTACACTCCACCTCACACACACACAGCGCTCTGATTGTCCTGAAAACATCAACTACAGTCATATCTCAGGACACTCGTACATACTGTTTTGATATCCAGAAATTTTTTCACTGAATACCTGTAGGACTTTCTCCCCTCATTTCCTCTGTCACACATCACAACCTCAGCAAGACCATGACACCCAGCCAACATCTCACAGACCCCCATGCATCCCCACCTCTGCATCCTGCTGTTTCTAAATACAATATCAACCAATAGAAAGTCACCACCTCAAGTTCCTATTCTTCTATATCTTTCTTTTATTTCCCCCTCTTTCTCTAGGATATGTGTAGTCCCTGGAGACAGACAGAGACAAAGAGAGAAAGAGAAAGCATTCCCACAGGAGAGAGAGATCATGCCTCAATCCCCTCTCATGCCTTAATTTTCCCTCAGGTTTTTGAACACTCACACACATGCACCCAACATGTTTTTTTGAGCCATGAGGTCTGGGACTGGAACCACACTGTTGGTTGTGTGGGATCTATCCACATTCACCACCACACCACTTGGCTGGTCCATTTTACACTGTTATTTATTTTCTTCCTCCTCCCCCAAATGAGATTTGTATGGATGCAAATTCTTTGTTTTGTTCTCTGCAAGATTATCTTTGACTCAAATATTGCCTGACTTCACAATGACCAATGAATCAATGTTTGAAAGAAAGAATGACTGGAAGAATAATAGATTCAAAGAGAAGAATAAAGGAGAAGGGATTGTAGCATAGCCATCCCCCCAGCCAGGAGGTTATTCCTCACCTTCTGTCTCTCTCTCTCTCTCTCCCTCTCTCTCTCTTCCTCTCTCTCTCCCTCTCTCTCTCTTCCTCTCTCTCTCCCTATCTCTCTCTCCAGCAGGTGCACATGACCTGTTGCAAAACCCTAAATAATAATAATAATTAATTTTTAAAAAGAAAGAAAGAAAAGGAAAACAAAAAGACTCCTGTGATTCAATCAAGTCCTCCTCAATAAGGCAGGACCACCTCCCTGTCTCAGAGTCCTCACCTTAATCATGTCTGCAGCATCTCTTTTGCCATGTAAGAGAACCTACCCACGAGTTTAAGAGATTTGCACATGGACATCTTTGAGGCCATTATTATGCTTACTAAAAATAGATAGTGACCCCCAAACACAGTGATGTTGAGTGGTTTTATTGAAATTCAAATACAGAAGGGGAAAGCCAAGATCAAGATGCAAGTTGAGAACGTGCTGGGAGGTGAGGTCTGGCTGTGGAGCAGCTTCACAGAGGGCACCACGTGACAGCAAAGGCAGGTTTGTCTTCATGTGGATGAGCCTGATGGTGTGTCAGGTGCATGAAGGATCTAGATGATTGTATCGCCCTAATGTAGACACCACATGAGTGAACTGACATGGTGAAAACTGACAGAGATGTGACAACAGGGAGGGGCAGCTTAAAGGCAAAACAGAAGTGTTAGGAAATGTTTGAGAGACTCTCTGGCTCATTCTCTGCACATACTCCATGGGAAACATCTGTTTGGACATCCTTCTTACACAGCCTGGGTCAGAGCTACCTTCAGGGATTGCTCATGTGCATAGAGTTAACCAAAATGGTTATTTATTTTCTTTATTTCTGCAGCCCCTTTTTACCCTAATGAGATTATAGAAATTATCTATGTGACTTCAAGACACGACTACTCTGGAGTCATGGCTCACTAATCATTTATAAATTAACAATTTTATTCCAAAACAAGTTTCAGAATTGTTGTATGATATGTTGACAGTTAATAACTCAAGGAAATAGTCATGTCATGATGTCATGTAGCTTATCAAAAGCCTTACCAAAGTGTGAGATGTGTTGGAAAGTCTCAGACCTGGTAGCTGAGGCAGCTGGATCCCACATAGCCTTATGTGGTCCAAGACCCAGAGGCTTGAGAAAAACAATGGGCTCTGTGTATGTATGCCCAAAATCTGAAAAAGAGGGTCAAGTGGAGGAAAAGGGATTGTTGTATGACCATGCCTCACAGTGGATGCTTTTCCATTTTTTTCCTCTCTCCCCTTTCTGTCAGTCCAGGTGCCCTCTGACAAACTTTTTTAAAAAGAAGGGAGAAAGAAAGAAAAAGAGAAAGAAGAAAGAAGGAAGGAAGGAAGGTGTTGGTGTCTTCCTTGGACTTAGCTCAATCTAAGAGGAAGCAGAAAGACAGAGCCAAAGAGACAGAGTAGCAATGGACACAGGTGGCCTGAGTCTAAGCTGCCCAAGCAACTTGTGCCTCCCAGACAAACTGGGTGCCTTTATTTATAGGCCAAAGCGACACTACATACATGTATTCATGACATGAATAAGTTGATATATTATAGACAATAAGAAGCAGGTAACAAATCTATAAGGGCTTAGACATACTGGGCCAGTTGTATCTCTTGGCTACCTCCATATCAAAGAGAAATCCCAATTATCTAATGGAGAGAAGCCTGCAGGTGTGGGGAGGATACTTTCTTGCAAACATCAAAGGGGTGTTGAGAAGCCTAAAGAATCTTGTGGAGGCAGAGCAGGGGTTGGACTTTACTAATTGGGATCAGGATGTTTCCTGAATTCCATCAGATATATCTAGAAAATTCTACCCTTTGCTCCGCTTGCAGTAAGGGCCAAGGAAAGGACAATCTGCAAGGTTCTTCCATAGCCAAAAGGGACAGGTGATATTTTCTCAGAGCATGTCCCCACATCCTCAGGGCCTCTCTTTGAACATGTCCCTACATTTCTCCCTTTTTTGTTTTAAAACCAACATGGCCTAGATTTGCTTGGGGGAATGTCAGCACCAGAAGATACACATAAGCATCAGTTGAATACTACAAGTATGTAGGATAGCCCAAAATATAATGATTCCTATTGTCATTGAGTTAGCAGTTAATTTGGCACACATAGTAATGAACAAATGCTCGGGAGTTGGTTCTTTACTTTGCTCTTTTAGCATCTCCTGAGCATCATTGGCTAATGCTTTGATGTCACCCCAGTTGTTAGTGATGTAGGCAGCTGTAGTGAGGCCTGTATCAGGCCTCTCCTGACCACACCACTTCATGGTGTGGAGAAGTCCAGAACTCACAATAACCCAAGGCCAGCAATTAATAACACTTCCCAGACCTCTGCTAAGTTTCTGCCTTTGCCCCTTGAAGTGATAAAAGCAACCTGAAATTTTGAGAAGCCAGACACCCTGCTTATCTGACCCTTTCTTATTTAGAGTAAACTTTGAGCTTCTTTTTCCTGATAGGATACCCTTAGTCTTCTGAAGCTCCCGCTTCTCCCAAACTCCCTGATAAAAGACTGTGCTTAACCCCATGGTGGCGGGTGGGGGGCGAGGAGACAAGATTCAGAGTGTTAACTTCTCCATGCCCCACTAGCAGATTAAAGAGTTCTCCTTTTCCCACTCTGGAGTGCTGTGTTTTCCTTCCTCAGTGTCTGTTTTCCTGCAACATTTGGTGTGTTGGCCAGCAAGTGAAAATCAGACTGGCTCTTTGTGCCACCGGTCCCTGGGCACTTTACCCCAGGATAGGCACTGCAATGTGGAGAGATAGGCACACCCCTGACTCATTTGTGGAATCCCTCACCCATAGTGCCTGCCCTAAGGTTGAACACTCCTGGATCATTGGACTCCAATTGGAGAGAAGGACCAACTCCCACTCCAGACCTTGATGCATCACCTGTGGTCAACTCTGGTAATTTGGTGAGCCCAGGGGATCTGTTGTAGAGTCCTATCAGTTAGTCCCACTCAGTGTGAGTGGAAGAGGAGACCTGCACTCTCTCCTTCAGTTACAGGACTGGCAGTCAGGACTCATTTGTCTTTGGTTGGTGTGGGGAGGGAATGCATAACCTCTGAGTGAATGTGAATGTGACAAGTGAATGTGTTTGTGGTCTCACCATGCATTGCACTACAGGATATGAGTGGATCTGTTATCTGTGTATCTGTGGTGTTTCCATCAGGCTAAATGGAAGAATTACATACCGAGGGACCCCCTTCCCTCTCTGCATGTGTAATCCGGTGGAGGTTTTATATCTGATTGCTTATTGCCAAGGAAACACACAAAGTCTGCAAGGGGCATGGCCAGACAATGCCTGAATGGTCTCCCCTTTGGGGGAGACACCCATCCTTTGTTTTGTGACATCGTTCATGGGAGGGGGACACAGGGGCAGTTGGGAGGGCTTTCCCTGTAGAGGTGGATAGGCAAAGTAGATGTCAGGTCGCAAGTTTTGTCCCCGGAAGCTGGGACATGAATTCCTCTTAACTGTGATGAAAAATGTCCTCCTGGAGCCTGTCTTGACTTTCCTACAAAGGCTTTCCCCATGGAGAAAAACCTGCCCACTCTGCCTGGGAAAGGAGATGGTAGTCTTCAGTCTCTACCTAGACCACCTTCTCTCATCAACTAGTTCAACAGATGTCTGCTCCCTTTTCCTTCTCCACTCCGTGTGCCATCCACCACAGGAGTATTCCCCTTTAGTGCTGGAGTATCAGCCAGTGGAGGGCCAAGAAGAGGGACCCCAGAGGCTGTGATCCTCCTGATTGCAGCCTTTGGTTAAGGTCCCCCTAAAAAGTTTAACGAACTTATCACCTACTCTGCCTAGCCCTTTAAGCAGCCCCTCTGAAAGAACACCTTGCAGCTTCCAAACCGCTGGATTAAGACTTGCTGCCAAGAGCTGTGTCCCTCCAGAGTCTGTTAATCGAGCACTTTCTCCAGCCAGTGATCTCCTGTGCCCATTGGGAAGTGTAGGCATTTAATAACTGGTTAAGTCAGAGAAATTCAGGGTACAATGGAAAACCTCAATACAAATCTTCCAAACCCACTGTGCTGGATTTTATGCTGACCAATTTTAAAAAGAGTTTCTCTGGTGATTATGGAGTTAAATTGAAACTGAAGAGGTCGCAACATCTGTGTGAAGTTGAATAGCCCTCTTTTAAGGTGGGCTGGCCATCAGAGGGAACTCTACACCTGCCCACAGTATGGGCCATGTACAATACTGTTGCTGGCACCCCAGGCCATCCCGACCAGTTCCCTTATGCTGACTGCTGGCTGCAAGTCACCCAAGTCCTTCTGCCTTGGGTGCAGATTTGCACTAGAGGGCAAAATCAATGTACTATTCTGGCCCCCCATGTCATGCTGCACTTGCCCACTTCTGGCCAAAAGAAACCTGCAGCTCCAGCCTCTATTTTGCAAGGCATTTCCAAAGAGAAGCTATTAGCAGCTTCACCTCCCCCCCCCATGCCCCTGTCCTGGCTGAGCAAGTGATTGAACCCCCCACACACAATATATCTCACTGGACCCAGAGGAGGAGAAGCTAGAGCAGCGAGAGGGACCAGAGGAAGCCCCACCCACTCAGAGGAGAGATCACCAGCAGTCACTCATTCCACATCCCCAATTCTGCCTCTCCCACTGTCACTGGACTAGCTGCTGCAGCCCAGAGCAACCTCACTCTTCAGATGCCCTTGCAAGAAACCCAAGGGCCTCCCCTGATAGGTGCAGTTGGGGCTATTACAGAGGGCAGAGCAATCCTGCCAATGATAGAGTTCATGGAGTCTATACTCCAGACTCATCAGACCACTTGGGATGAGTGCCACCAGCTCCTCTTCACTTTGCTTAAAATGGAGGAATGGCTGCAAAGACATGGCTGCAACAACATGCCCCCAATGACATGGTAGACACTGAGGCTTGGGCCAAAGATGCCTTTCCCAGTGAAAAATCTGACGGATTTTCACACCGAGGATGGCTGCACCCATCTCAGTAAATACAGAAAGACGCTCCTGCAGGGGATGAAGACCAATGCAAACAAACCTAACAACATGACAAAAACAACATAAATAATTCAAAAGGCAGATAAGCGGCCAGGGCAGTTTTACAAGAGGCTATGCGAAGTGTACCAGACCTATACTCCGTTTGATCTGGAGAGCCCCGAAAGCCAGCAAATGATTAATGTTGCATTTGTAGCCCAGTCAGCTCCTGACATCCACAGGAAACTCCAAAAGCAGAATGGGTTTCCTGGGATGAATGTCACCCAGCTCCTAGACATTGCTAATTGAGTGTCCATAAATGGAGATCGAGAGGGAAAAAAGGAAGTAGACTGGCGCATGAAGCAGAAAGCAGCCCTGCTGGCCGCCATCCTCAGGCAATGGGATGCCCTGCCTGATTCGAGTGAAGGGTCGAAAGTCAGCCAACCCAAGCTTAGACTGACTCAATGCACATACTGCAAGGAGGGTGGGCATTGGAAGAATAAGGTGAAGGTAAACCAGGGAAGCTCATTGAGAGCTTCCAAGACTTACCACCCAGAACTCCCAAGTGACCTCCTGACTATGATGGAACCAGAATAGGACTGACCAGACTTCATGATCCTAGGCCCCCGGAATCCCCTGGTCAATGTCAAGGTAGGGAGCCAACTGATGACATTTATTGTAGACATTTATGGCTCCCACATCAGGCCGAAAAGCTACTATCATAGGAGCCCCTGGAAACACCCAAACCCAGCCCTTCTTGTAGACAAGAAGCTGCCAACTATGGGGGCACTTGGTTACTCACAAGTTCTTGTACCTGCTCGACTGCCCAGTGCCATTGCTGGGGAGGGACCTGATAACTAAACTTAGAGTGCAAATCAGCTTTGACTCATCTGACTTGGCCGCTTTAACCATCAGCCCTATCAAAATACTGGCTGTGTCAATGCCCTGGGAGGAAGAATGGTGAATGTTTGCTCTTGAGGCACCTGGTGGAGACAATGAGGTACTCTCTTCACTTGTTAAAGACTTCCCTGCAGTCTGGGTGGAGGGGAAACCACCAGGAATGGCAATCAAACACCCACCTATAGTGGTCGAACTGACACCTCAATGCACACAGCCTGTGCACTTCTGCCAGTACCCTGTAAGCTGGGTGCTAGACTGGTTATAAAGAAACACATCAACAGGCTCTAAGAAGCCAGGATCCTGGTCGAGTGCCTGTATCCCTCAAACATTCCCTTTCTCCCTGGGAAAAGGGAACCTCTGGTGATTATCAGCCATTTTAGGACTTGCAAGCTGTGAACACCTCCACAGTGACCTTACATCCGACTGTACCAAAACCATATACTTTGCTAAGTGCTTTCCCAGCAGACTCTGAATTGTTCACTTGTCTGGATCCCAAGGACGCTTTCTTTTGCCTGCAGCTGGCAGCTGGCAACCATTATTTTCCTTCAAATGTGAAGATTCAGACACCCAAAAGAAAACGCAGTACATGTGGTGCAGGGTCCTTCAGGGTTTCAAGAATTCTCCAACTTTGTTTGGAGAAGCATTTGCTGCCAATTTAGAAAATTTCTCTAGCCAAGAGACTGGATGCACACTATTCCGATATGTTGATGAACTTCTGCTCTTGGAGTGACCCAAGAAAATTGCTAGAGGAAACTTGAGAGCTACTACAGCTCCTGCCCCAGGCTAGGTGCAAAGTCTCAAGAAAAAAGGCCCCACTCTGCTGCACCCAAGTGCGATTTGGGGATTTGCTCTGACAAAAGGACATCATGCGTTTGGGCATGAATGAAAACAAGTAGTATGTGGACTGCCTCAACCCACAACCCAGAAGCAAGGATGCAAATTCTTGGGAGCAGCGAGATTCTGTAGAATTTGGATCCTGGATTTTGCTGAAAAGGCTAAGACACTGTATGAGCAATTAAAAGACCCAGAGGGAGCCTGCTTTGAATGGGACCCTGCCAAGAGCAGGCTTTCCAGGATCTTCAGTCAAGCCTCAGGAAAGCCCCAGCTTTAGGACTCCCAGATGTCACTTGGGAATTTAATCTATTTTTATGTGAAAAAAGTCAGACAGCACTAGGAGTTTTGACTCATTCCATTGGGCCTCAGGGAAGGCTTATTGCCTATCTGCCTAAAAGACTGGACCCAGTGGCATCTGGATGGCTTTCTTGCCTATGAGCTTGTGCTGCCATGGTTGAATTGATTAAAAAGGCAGAGAATTAAACCTTGGGCCAAGTTATCGATGCCCAGGTCCCCCATTCAGTGACCACACTGATGAACACAAGGGGATATAAATGGCTTGCCAGCTCTAGGAAGGCCCACCACCAGGCCTATTGATTGGAAATCCCTGAATTAGACTTCAGATCTACAGACTAGCTTCCTCCCAGCCATGCTGTTGCCTCCTGACCAAATTGTGAAGAAGCCCTCAATGAGGTTTTTTCTGGGTGTCCTGACCTTGTGGACAAACCACTGAAGGCCCCTGATCTCACTCTTTTCACTGACAGTAGCAGCTACATGGAGGACGGGACTCGATATGCTCTCTATGCAGTTACCTCTCAAGACACAGTGATCGAGGTTGGGGCACTTCCCCAAGGATAGTCTGCTCAGCAGGCTAAAATCTGTGCATTAATCCAAGCCTGATTTAGATTGACAGCCGGTAAGAGGGTAAACATTTACACAGACTCATGTTATGCATTTTCTACCTTGCATGTTCATGGGGCATTATACTGAGAGAGGGTACTCCTCTTGGCAGAGGGAAAAACAGTCAAAAATGGGACCAGCAGGTGGCGTGGTGGTTAAGGTGCTGGACTCTTCCACATGATTGACCATGGTTCAAGTCCTGGACCTGGCAGCTTGCTTTCTCTCTCTCTCTCTCTCTCTCTCTCTCTCTCTCTCTCTGGTCAACTTCAAAAAAATAAAATGAGGGAGCCAGCAGTTAGTGTAATGGCTATGTCGTTGGACTTCCACGTGGTTGACTGCAGTTCATGTCCCGGACCCAGTGGCTTAAAACTCACACCAGGCGCGTGTGCATGCGTGCCCAAGATCCCGAGAGGAGAATGGAGGAGAAGGGATTGCAGCGTGACCATCCCCCCTGGGGGGTGATTTCTCGCTTTCTGTCTCTATGTCTTTCTCTGTCTGTCTGGCGAGCACACATGCCCTATAGCAAAAATATCTCTCAAAAAAAAAAAAGAAATAATAACAATGAATAAAATTTAAATAATTATTTTTTAAAAACAGTAAAAAACAAGGAGGAAATCTGCCAGTTATTAGAGGATGTCTGGGAGCCAAAAGAAGTGACAATCATTCATTTCAGGGGACATCAGAGGGGTGAAGACCCCATCACCTTGGGAAATCAGCTGGCAGATCAGACAGTCAAAGCCTTCACCAGTTAGGGCCCCAAGGCTTTGCCAATCAGGCCCCTACTGCTGTGACTAAAATGTTGCCACTCACAAGCCTCCCAAAAGGCCCTGCCCTGTACACCTCCAACAAACATCTCTGGGCAAAATCGGAGGGAGCAACCTTGGAAGAAGACGGATTGTGTAGAGACTGCCAGATAAAAGAATATATATATATATATATATATATACCTCAGTCTCTCTGATATTCATTGGTAAAGCAGCACCATGAGTTGACTCACTGGGGAAAAACTAACTTAGAGAACATGTTAAGCCAATACTACTTTTTGAGTCACCTGCCATCAATGTGTGCAACTGTGAGCATGAGGTGCAAGAGCCGTAGCATGCGGGGGTCCAGCCTCGGCGGGGGTGGGTTGAATCGTCGGAGGTGGCGCTGGAAAGAAAGACTGAGGCCTCGATGCCTTTTTCATGCACGTCCTCAGTTGGACACTCTTCTGAGATCTCTCTCTGAAGAGTGACAAATGCTAGGAATCATCATGCCTTTTTATTGAAAATGTGATACTTGCAAGTAAACGGGTAAGGGGCTACGTGTTCTAATTATCAATTCATAAAATCTTAACAATAAGGATCATAAATTTCATTCAAGATTTGATTAAGGGCAGGTCTATTAATGATCGATACAATTCAACAATTGTTTGATTGATGAAAGCAGGTTCTTGGTAACTTCAAGAAGTGCAGTTTCAGGAAACAATTCCAGCAAGCAGAGTTAATTATCAGCCAATGTTCAGCAGCAGCCGTCTTGTGATTACTAAAAGAAAATCTCAAGTATAGATATTAGTTCTTATGGATATCAATAAAGAATGATACTTATATAGTTCTATAGGGATCTAAAATTTAATTAGAGGAATCCTAATATATCTATCTATTGTAAAGGGATGAGCCTACTGTTCACTTGGTGAGAATAAGAGGAAACTTTAAACAGCTTTTCCAATTAGCAGTACTGGTTTTTCTTAAGTCAAAAGTAAAGTGACTAACAAGCTAATGAAAAACTTTAAAATGGGTTTATGGTACCTAAGTGTTTTGTTGTGGATTCACTTGTGTAGCCTATGGCACCACTGTTATGTATTTTGTTTGAACATTAGTTACCATGGGGTGAGAGTGTCCTGGGCCAGTTTCAGCCTAGTCCTATTATATGTAAAAAGGTTATTTATGTTAAATGTGTCTTGAAGGGCCTTCCAAAGGTCAAGAAGATTTCTGCCTAGATAGAACTTCAGCATACCCTCCATTGTGATCGCAGGGATGAAGCATTGTAATTAACAGTAGGTGCTCAAGGCAAAAGGGAGCGGGTCGGGGGCACTTTCGGGAAATCTTACCACATACTCAAAACGTATGAAAGAGTTATGTATTTCTTTTATAGTAGTATATCAGGGAGTCAGAGGTGGGGTCGCTTCCCAGCAAGTCTACCACAGTCTCCGGAACATACAGGAAGCGGCCTTGCCAACATGCTGAGTCGACCCAAGCTTTGCTCATAGGTGGGGGGGGGGCGTAAAGCAGCAACCTTGCCAACGTGCTGAGCCGACCAAGGCTGTGCTCAAAGGTCAAAAGCTCAAACAGATCCTGGGGCCCCACCGGGTCAGACTCCTCCATGAATCCAAGTTGCAGACATGGAGTTTCAACATGAAATGTTTTCCCTCTTGGGTGGAACCTGTTACTACTTCCTTCCTGTGGTATGGGAATTTCTATAATGTGCTTCTTCTACCATTGTATTTTGGGAATAAGCAATTTGTTTTGATTTCACAGACTCATGACTAGGAGTGCCTTGAAACTAAACGTTTGAGATGGTGCTGGAAGAACTCTAGACTTTAAAATTATTGGGATAATTTTATATGTAAGTACATAAATTTGGGGTGCTAAGGACAAAATGCTTTGGTTTGGGTTTCCCCCAAAATTCATGTGTTAGAACTTGTCTGTCATGTTGAGATGTTAAAAGGAAAATTAATACCTCCAGGTGTTGAAGGGTGAGTTCTTGGGAGTAATTAAGTAATTATGGTGTGACCTCTGTAATTGACTCCTAGTCGGTTTATAAGGAGAGGGTGAGACCAGAAGAGAGACACCCATGTGGAAATAAAAATTATGTATTCTGCCTTTTATTCCCACAAAATGCAGACTTGTGGGAAAAAGAAGTGACAATCTGCAAGATACTCACCGTAAATGGCCTATGGGCCTAGGACCTCTAAACTGTGAGCTGAAAAAACCTCTATTCTCTCTTTTTTTTGAGAGATTTTCGCTATAGGGCTGTGCACTTGCCAGACAGACAGAGAGAGAGAGACAGAGAGACAGAAAGTGAGAAATCACCCCCCAGGGGGGATGGTCACGCCGCAATCCCTTCTCCTCCATTCTCCTCTCAGGATCTTGGGCACGCATGCACACATGCCTAGCGTGAGTTTTAAGCCACCGGGTCTGGAATGCGAACTGCGGTCGACTATGTGGGAGTCCAGCGACATAGCCATTACACTAACTGCTGGTTCCCAAAAAACCTCTATTCTCTTAAAGTACCTAGACTTGGGTGTTTTGGGTTATTAATAATAGAATAGAATAGGGAAATTTTTTTTAACCTAAGTGCTCAATGGTGGATGAATGTTTGTGGGTTTTTTTAATGTGAAATATACACACAATGGATTATTATTTAGTTATAAAAAAAGGAAATTCTATCATTTGTGACAATGTGGAGGAACCTCAAGAACATAATACTAAGTGAAATATGGCAGGTACTTGTCCCGACCCGGGGGGACAGCCGAACAGGTTTCCTGAGTGAAGGAGTGAGAGCCGGGACAAGCGGCGTAGTGTTACAGCATGGAGACGACAGTGTCGTCCGTTTATTGTGGGCAGCACGGTACAGCACAGAGACGACGCAGTGTCACGTCATCTACTGTGAGCAGCACGGAGACGACGTGGTGTCACAGCTCTTCAGGGTCGTCCGGAGACGATGTAATGTTACAACTCTTCAGGGTCTCCCAAGTCGTCTGGAGATGATGCAGTGTCAGCTCTTCGGGATCTTCAGGGTCGTCTGGAGACTGCACGGTGTTTCAACTCTTCAGTCTCTTCAGTTGTCGTCTTCCTGGTCGTTGTCGTCGTCTCGGTCGTCTGTGTCGTCTTCTCAGTCATCTGTGTCATCTTCTTGGTCGTCTGTGTCGTCTGGCTACTGTGGGCCAGGCATCGTGGTTATATACACTCTGGTGGGTTGTAAACGGTGGGTCGTGATTGGTTGTAAACAGTGGACTGTGATTGGTTGTAAACGGTGGGCCCTGATTGGTTGTTAACGGTGGGTTATGATTGGTTGCTTTTGGACCAATCATGAGGTGCCGGATATGCAAATTTGAGGGATTCTAGTGACCAATCAGAGCAAGGTTTCAAAGGTCAGGTTTTTGGAAGGGAACCAATCATGGTAATTGTTTGCTCTCTGAGAAACCTCGGCAGACTCGCTGGTGCGCAGCTTCCCACAGGTACTGAGTGAGAGATACCACATGTTCTCACTCATTACTGGGAAGTAATAGATTTGATTGCATAGAAGTGGAGAATGAAACGGTGGCTACTTGCAGGTGGGACTGGAGGAATGTAGGAGAGATGGAGAGAACTTGGTGAACAGATACAAGAGTGCAAGTAGATAATTGGCAATAGAGTAATTTAGAGACAATTTATTGTGTTCATAGTGTTCAAGCATAAAACATTTATTAATAATGAATGTTTGACATGGTGAATGTGTTTACTGCCTTGATTTTAGAATTATATACTTTATACATATATCAAACAACCACACAGAACCTCATTAGTACTTACAATGATTATGTGACAATTAAAAATTGTAGTAAAGGCAAAACAAAAAAGATTCAAAAGACAAATACTCACTACAGCTATTTGTGGAATTTCCCGCACATCTGATTTTTTTTTTCACTTAATAATGTACTTTGTAATGTACAGATTATGTCATTTACTATGGCAAATACTGTGTATATAATACTATTGTGTCCTGTAAAAAGAGAACTCACTTAGCATTAAAAGATATGGAGGGGGGAGACCAGCAGGTGGTGTAATGGTTACATGGCTAGACTTTCATGTAGTTGACCTAAGTTTGAGTCCCAGATCCAGCAGCATTAAACTCATACCGGACACAAGTGTGTGCATGCCAAAATCCTGAGAGAAGAGTGGAAAAGAAGGGATTGTGGCATGGCTATCCTTCTGGGGGGTGATTTCTTGCATTCTGTCTCTCTGTCTCTCCAGTGGGTGTACACATCCTATAGAAAAAATCTCTCAAAAAATGTCTCTTTAATACAGGATTACATGATTTTCCAATTTTCCAAATAACAATTTTCTATAGTCAGATTTGTGCTGTGGTATATTTATAGTATATTCTAATAATTAAAATTATTCTCTGTATGCCATTATATAAAATCAAGTAGCATCTATTTTTTTCAATGAGACTAGCAGTAAGTGCATCAAAAATATGCTTTGGAGCTCATGAAATAGAGCTTGTTTGAAGAGAATTATATTAAATGAATCACAGCCAAGAAACAGTACTATGTACCAGATACTATTTGAAGAGCAGGTGAAACTTATTGAGAAAATTGCATAGTCACCTCTAATTCAACTATTCCAAGAGAACATTTTTGTATGGACATCTTTTTATTTTCTTTTTCTTATGCATGATTTTTATATATGGCTATTTTTCTTTCCATAAAAGTGGTATTACACTGTATACACTGTTTTGTATATATATGAAAGTATATGGTTAACATTTCCTCATGTCAATAAATATTCTTCTATGGGAAAAAATAAAAGAAAGAAAGAAAAGAAAAACATGCTGGGTATGTGTGGGTGAGTGCTCCAAATCTTGAAAGGAGAATGGAGAAGGGATTGCAGTTGCAGTTTAGCCTTTCTTCCCAGGAGAGGAGTTCTGACTTTCTCCCACCTTTGTCTTTCTCTGGCACGTGCATGCACTCTATGGAAAAAAAATCTTTAAAAAAAATTTAAATTAAAAAATTTACCCAACATGAAATTTTTTCATTTAAAAATAATTTAATTAAAAAAGATATGTTTAAGTAATAGAACTCTCCTCTTTCATAATCAGAAAATTGAGTGTGTTATGAGTTTTAGCCCACATTGTAAATCTACATGATGAAAGACCAAGTCTACTTCTATTTTGGTGTCAAAGAAACTACAGAAAGACCATATTTGTGTGTGTGTAGGTGTGTGTATACAAACATACATGTATAAATGTACACATGATATATACATAAATATACACATGAATAATATACACAAATAAATATATTCATTTATAGTTACAAGTTTTCTGATGACACTTGAGTCACATATCCCTCCATATTTACCAAGCATCATGCTATGTCTTAATCATATGAAAGTTTATAGTTGAAAGAAAGAAGGTAGATATGGAGCATTGATCAGACTCAGGTTTATTTTTTCAGACTATTATTATTTTTTTAGTCTTATTTTTAAAAAGAAAACATTCTATTGCTATTCCTCATTTGGCCTATAAAGAGAATTTACCCAACATGAAATACTTCTCAGACCAGTCCAGTTGAGAATACTATACATATTATCATTAATAGGTAATAAACCATTTCTGTGTCCTACAAATGTTATGCCTCTCCATTTTTTCCTCTTGATATCTTTCTCTATATTTTTCTCTTCCTCCTCAAGTACGTTTTTTAAAAACAAATCAGTCTACTTTCTATGTCAGGTAGTTCCCACAGGGGGCGCATGTCTCTCTCCCTGTGATCTTAGTGGCCTTTGGCAGCCATTGCTCTCATCACTGAGTTCATTTGGCTCCAAAGTGGTGACAGTCTAATCCATTACTCCTGATTCAGGCAGCAGCTAGAACTAGTTCATGATAGACTTGGTTCTTGGTTACCCAAAAGAATGAATCATTCAGGTAAAATAAAATGGTACATGACTTTTTCCCACTTTATTTATCATTTTTAATCAGCAAAATAGCTCCCTTCAATCTTTTTTTTTTTAATGCCAGAGAGACAGAGAGAGGGAGAAAGTATCCCCCAATAGGGGCTGATTATGCTACAAAACCTTCTCCTCTATTTCTCCATCCTGTCAAGATTTTAGGCACATATGCACATGCACCTGATGTGCTTTTCAAGCCACTGGGGCTAGGACTCAAACCATATGAACAGTCATGTGGATTCCTGCTCCCTTAATCACTAAGCCCTGGGTCCAGTCCAGTTTTCTTCCATTTTTACTCATGTTTTTAAATTTTTGACTTTTTGGTTTTTTGTTTGTTTTTGAGAGAGATTTTTGCTATAGGATACATGTGCTTGCTAGAGAGACAGAAAGACAGAAAGTGAAAAATCACTCCCGAGTGGTAGATGGCCATGCTGCAATCCCTTCTCCTCCATTCTCCTCTGGGGACTTTGGGCATACACACACATGTGCCCAGCGTGAATTTCAAGCCACCAGGTCCAGAACTTGAACTGTGGAGTCCAATGACATAACCATTACACCATCTGCTGGTCCCCAAATATTTACTTTTTAGCATCACTATGAACTAACCAACTTAAACGTATTTAATGGAGGCCAGCAGTTGGTGTGGTGGTTAAAGGTGCTGGATTCTCTCATGGCTGATCATGGTTCAAGTCCTGGACCTGGTAGCTTGCTTTCTCACTTTCCCTTTCTCTCTCTCTCTCTCTCTCTCTCTCTCTCTCTCTCTCTCTCTCTCTCTCTGTCTCTGGTGAAAATGAAAAAATAATAATAACAAATGGAATTAAATAAATAAATAATTACTTTTAAAAATGTATTTAATGTTTTTCTATATATTTAAGTTATGATCTTTACTGTTCATAGTGTTTCATCTTTGTTGATTGGGAGCTTAAACAGGTTGGGCCAAAGTCCTTTGCAAAGAAATGTGTGCATCATTCCACAGACTGAGGTTAGAACAGTAAATAAAGGGTAAACTTCTCAAAAGTACTGAGAGAAAAAACTAAGGAAGAAATAGGATGTACTTGGCCGTGTGTTCTATAGTGAAAACGGAGCAGGGTAGGGAGCAACTGTGTTGGTGTGTTCATAATATGAGAGAGGACAATTATGGGACTGTGTCTCTGATAAGATGAATTTGAGTGCCCACCTAAAAATAATTTTTAGAAAGTCCAGCTGTGGGGTCAGCAGATGGTATAATGGTCATTATGTCACTGCACTCCCATAGACAACCGCAGTTCGAATTAAGCAAGACCCAGCGGGTTAAAACTTATGCCAGGCATGTGTGTGCGGGTGCCCAAAATTCTAAGAGGAGACTGGAGAAGGGATTGCAGCTTGTCCGTTCCCCTGAAGGTGATTTCTCACTTTCTGTCTCTGTTTCTTCAGCAAGTGCACATGCTCTATATCAAAAATCTGTCTTAAAGAAAAAAAAAAGAAAGAAAAAAAAAAAACTAGCTGCAATTTGGGTATCAGAACTAGTGGCTTGCTTTCTCTCTTTCTCTCTCTCTCTCTCTCTCTCTCTCTCTCTCTCTCTCTCTCTCTCTCTCTCTCTCTCTCTCTCTCTCTCTCTCTCTCTCTGTGTGTGTGTGTGTGTGTGTGTGTCACATGTGCCCTATAGCAAATTTTGAAATAATAAATAAGCTAAATAAATATTTTTTAAAAAGAAGGCTATGGGGGCCAGGAGGTGCCATAGTGTTTAAGGCATTGGACTCCCAAATGGTTTGAGTCCTAGACCTGGTAGCTTAAAACTCAGGTTGTGCACATATGCGTGCGTGCCCAAAATCCTGAGAGGAGAATGGAGGAGAAGGAACTGAGTTATGACCATGCCCCATGGAGGTTTCTCACTTTCTCTTTCTCTGTCTCTCTCTGTGTCTCTGGTGAGTATACACACCCTATAGCAAAAAACTCTCAAAAAATTTAAAAGGCTATGAAGATGGATAAAACAGATACACAGATGCCTGAGAGCACACAGGATGGGGAGACTTTCACACATGTAGGAGTATTTTGCATCTGTGCAAAGAACAAGCTAGAGCCGAACGATGCCTCCTCCATAGTGTCCACTCAGCCTTCTCATTTTAATCTCTCGTCTTCCTGGCTCTCGATCTGTGATCTCATAGGCTGACATTCAGAGATTGCACTGATCAAGTTTTCTGGTCCTCTGCAGGTTCCCTGCTGAGGTGGCTTTTGTTAAAAATTATTTTATTAACTTTATTTATTTATTTTAATTTGATCAGAAAAGGAGAGAGTGAGAGTGTGAGCAAGAGAGGGAAAGTGAGAAAGCAAGTCACCTGGCCATGTGGGAGTCCAGCACCCTTAACCACCACACCACCTGCCAATCCTGAGGTGACATTTTTGTCCAACATGCCACTGAGTGATGCAGTGAGAGGACCACCCATGTAGACTGATCATGAATCCTGAAACTATCCTGGCCTTCTCAGCAATAGGGAAGGCTCCTCTTTCCAAACCACACCTGTTTACCTTATTCCTAGAGTCCACTGAGTTTCCTTAAGATTATTCTCCAATCTGTACCCACCATCTTGCATTTCCTCCCCTTTCTAGTCAGTGATCTTAGAATTGTTGTGTTCCATTGGAGGAGATACATGTCCTTTTTGTATTTCTCCTGTGTCCCTGAATTGATACCTGGGCCTCTAGTGGGACAATGGCCTCTTCTTATTGTTTTAAATACCCTTCCTGAGGAATGACTTTTTCCTGCAAATGATATTTACAGTGATAGTGGGTAGGGTACTTTGGGTCTCACTGTATAAGTTCTTCATCCATTGCTGGGAGCAGTGGATACTGATTAGGACCAGTAACAGCCCAAAGGGTCAAGGGCTGGAGAGAGCTGACCCACAGTTCCTAGCAAGTGCACACATGAGGGAAGGACCAGCAAAGACTGCCCACCATTTCTAGTGAGTGCACTCGAGCCCCACAGGCTCTGTGAGTAGGAAACACTCTCTTGCCTTGGCAGATGTGACCAGGATCTGCTCACTGTCTCATGATTGTGTGTGTGTCCTGACCATACCACAGAGTGTAGCAGGGGTGGCAGCACTTCAACAGCTTGTGTGGATGTGCTAGGATGTCCATGGGTCCTCAAGGAAGTGGGGACGTAGGGCCCATTTGCCCTCATGATAGGGGTCAGTTCAGCAGTGACTCGGTTCTCAAAATGGCACTGTGCTATAGATGTTAGGAGCCAGTGGGTAGGCAGGGTGGCCCAGGAAGTGGGCCCAGTTGGGGCCCTGTGGGTGTTCATCCACTGGAAATACAGCCTGTGGGTTTCAGTAATCTCCCACCACTTGGCTCAGGACCATGGGTACTGCTTGGCCCTCACATGGCTAGGTTTTTTGTTTGTTTGGTCCATGGTAGCAATGAAAACTGATAGGGGCCACTCACAGTTTTTCAAAATTTGAGAGTTTCTCCCAGGTCCAACAGATTCCAGTCAGTTTTTTGTCACTGTTGTTTTACTTCCTCCTTCAAGCTGTTATCCTGAGTCTTCATGCCTCAAAAGGCTTTGACCATTTCCTTGACAAATTCCAGTCTTCTCCTTTAGGCCCATGACTTGAAGTGAATCTAGTTATACACCGTTTTGTTCCTTCTTTGGGTAAGAGATGACCATTGGTTTCTTCTAGTCAGTTCTGATTGCTTCTACGATGGCAAAATAGAAATAGACTTAACTTTCCATCACAGAGGTCTCTGATGTGGCATTCAACTCATACAATCCATTCAATTCCTGTTTATGCAGGAGAGGAGAGCTAATAGCAGTTCAATAAAACAGAAAATACAGGTAGAACTTACTTAAATGTCAGAAATCACTCCTTTATTTAATGTATTTAATGTCCTTGATTCGAATGAACCAAAAAGATTCAGCCATTTAAAAACTAAAATCTAACTTATGAAATGACTAATCCTGAGCTGATTTATGATTCTAAGATTTCCAATTTTATTTTTCCAAATACTTCAATTGTAGCTCTACTAAATGCTCACTTATGAGCTATTCCATGTGACAACAGGAATTAAATTTGCCTGGTAGAAGGTTATAGTTAAAATAACTCCCATACCCATTAATCACAGAACATGTTTAACATGTTGCTTTTGTTACATGTTTGAAAAATTTAGGATAGATTATTTTCTTCAGGGAGGAAGAATAATGCTGTTTGGTCCCAGAAAAAAAAAATCCTGCCTAATAAAATATATAGAATTCAGAAAATTCCATAAATAACTATAAGTCTTTGTCTTTCAAATTTGTTTTGTTTTGCTTTTATTGTAATTTTAATTCATATAATAGTTGCAAATATTAATTTAATACAGTGTTGTTTCTCAATACAGGAATATAATAAGTAATGGTAAGATTATATAAATAATAAATAAATGTATCCACTTATCTTAAACACTTATTATTACTTTGTGCTGGAAACATTCAAACTCCTCTCGCCTATTTTTTTTTTTTTTAAGAGGTTTTTGCTATAGGGCACGTGCACTCACCAGAGAGACAGAGAGAGACAGAGAGACAGAAAGTGAGAAATCACCCTCCCCCCCAGGGGGATGGCCACACTGCAATCCCTTCTCCATTCTTTTCTCGGGATCTTGGACATGCACGCACAGATGCCCGGCGTGAATTTAAACCACCGGGTCCAGGACTTGAACTGCAGTCGACTACATGGGAGTCCAGCAACATAGCCATTATGCTAACTGCTGGTCCCAACCTAAGTTTTTTGATATACACATTGAATAGTCACCAATAATAGCTAGTCTGCTGCATATAGTACTCTAAACTCATTCCACTCACCTACTTGCTTTCTCCTCACTGTTAACCAAGTTCTTATTATCTCACCACCGCTCTCACCTTCCTAGTTTCTGATAGCCGCATTTACATTCGCCATTTCTGTGCACTTGAATCTTTTAGCTTCCACTAAAAGTAAGAACACTTGGTATTTCTCTTTCAATGCCTGTGTTATTATTTCACTTAGCATTATTTCCTCTACTTCACTCATATCACAAATGACAGGATTTTAATCTTCTTATAATGAATTATATTCCATCATGTATTTACGCTGCATATTAAAAATCGACTCATACAGGAGTCAGCATGTGGTGTGTTGGTTAAGGTGCTAGACTCCCACATGGCCAACCATGATTCGAGTCCCAGACCTTGGTGGGCTTGTTCTCTCTCTCTCTTTCTCTCTTTTTTTTTCTCTTTTCTCTGGTGAGCAAATGTGCCCTGTAACAAATGAAAATAATAATAATAAATAAAATTAAAGGGGCCAGCAGGTAGTATAGTAAAGGCATTGCAATACCACGCAGTTGACTGCATTTGGAGTCCTGGGCCTGGTAGCTTGAAACACACTGGAATATGAATAGAGAAAAAGGGATTGCAGAGTGGCCATCCCCTAGGGGATGATTTCTTGCTTTCTGTCTCTTTATTTCTGTCTCTCCAGTGAGCACATGCACTCTATAGTAAAAATCTGTCTAATTAATTAATGTTTAAAAAAATCCACTCATGGGAACCAGCAGTTAGCGTAATGGCTATGTTGCTGGATTCCCACGTAGTCGACCGCGGTTCGTGTCCCGGACCCGGTGGCTTAAAACTCACGCCGGGCGCGTGTGCGTGCGTGCCCAAGATCCCGAGAGGAGAATGGAGGAGAAGG
>NW_006159527.1:709615-719954 GCF_000334495.1 Tupaia belangeri chinensis | reverse complement strand
ACTCTCACATGGCTGACCACAGTTCAAGTCCTGGACCTAGTGGCTTACGTTCTCACTTTCCCCTCTCTCTCTCACTACCATTCTGTCCCTCTCTGGTCAAATTGAAACAAATAAATAAATAATAAATAAAGTTAGATAAAATAATTCTTAAAAAAAAATTAACTCATGCATTCATGGGCACTTAAGTTGGTTTTGTTTTTGTTTTTGTTTTTGTTTTTTTTTGAGAGGTTTCTGCTATAGAGCACATGCGCTCGCCAGACAGAGACAGGGACATAGAAAGTGAAAATCACTCCTCGGGGGGGATTGACACACCACAATCCCTTCTCCTCCATTCTCCTCTCAGGATCTTGGGTATGAACGCACATGCGCCCAGAGTGAGTTTTAAGCCGCTGGGTCCGGGACATGAACTGCGGTCAACTACGTGGGAGTCCAGCAACATAGCCATTATGCTAACTGCTGGTCCCATTAGGTTGGTTTCATAGCTTAGCTATTCTGGGTAGTGTTACCATAATAATGAGATTGAAATGATCTCTTTGAGAGAACATCAAAAAATCTGTGAAAAAAAATAGAACTATGAGTTTACATTGATGTAAAAAAATTTAAAACCATGTAAAGTTTTTCCATGATGTATGCTTTCTACCATCTCTTTGGAGACCCTTTGTCCTGGTTTCCTATACTGTGAGTGTATAACCAGTAGAGGATTACCGGATCATAAGGTACTTCTATTTTTAGTTTTTGAGAGACTGCCAAGTGGTTTTTCACAGAGGCTGAATTTTTAATTTCTCAATACCGCGAGAGTTCACCTTTACCACAACCTTGCCGGGATTTATAATTGATTGAGTTTTCTGAAAATAGGCTCTCTAACTGGGGTGAAGTGATAGTTCCCTGATGTTTGGATTTGCATTTCCATGGTATCAGTGGTGATGTACGTTTTTTCATGTACTTATAGGCCGTTTGTCTTCTGTTGAGAACTGTCTGGTCAGATCAATTGGCCATTTTTTAAGAGGTTTTTGTCTTAGGGCACATGCACACACTGGAGAAAGACAGAGACAAGGAAAGTGAAAGTGAGAAAATGCCCCAACTGGGGGGATGGCCATACTGCAATCCCTTCTCTCCATTCTCCTTCTGGGATCTTGGGCATGCATGCACACACGCTCAGTGTGATTTTCAATCCACTGGGTCCAGGACTCAGACATGTGGGAGTCCAGTGATTAATCACTACACCATCTGCTGGTCCTCTGCTGGAAATTTTTAATTGGGTTATTTCAGGATTATTGCTGGTGAACTATTTCAAATTTTCAATCCTTTGTCAGATATATAACTTGTAAATATTTTCTCCTTCTCTATAGCTTCTTCACTTAGCTGGTTGTTCCATTTGTTTGCTTGCTTGTTTGTTTGTTTGTTTGTTTTTTACTTACTATGCAGAAGCATGGCCTTTTTCACAGAAGTAGAAAAACAATCATAAAAGTTACATAAATCAAAAAAGATTCCAAATAGCTAAGATAATTTTGTGCAAAAAACATAAAGCTAAAGACACCACACTACCTGACTTCAAAATATGCAACAAAGGGCCAATCAAAGGCATGGTAGTTAAGGCGGCTGAATTCCACATGGCTGAATAGAGGTTCGAGTCCTGGGCTCAGTGGCTTGAAAAACACACTGGACATGTGTGTGCTTGAAAGTCCAAAAGGAGAATGAGGATAAGGTATTGTGGTGTGGCCACTGGAAGATACCTTCTCATTCTCTCTCTCTCTCTCTCATTCTCTCTTTCTGTCTTAAGGGTGACCACAAATACCCAATAGCAAAATCATTTTACAAAGGAAAAAACGCTACAAAGCTGCTGTAAGCAGAATTTCATGATACTGGCTTAAAAAACAGACACACCCAACAGAGTAGAAAACCTGGAAATAAATTTATGTTTATATAGCCAACTGATTTTGACAGAGTGTTCACTGGGGAAAGGGCACTTTCTTCAATGAATGATACCAGAAAAATTGCATGTCTGTATTTAGAAGAAAATACACCCGTATAAAAAAGTAAACCAAAAAATGCTTTGGAGACTTAAATGTAAGACTGTAAACCATAAAATCATTAGAGTAAAACACAGGGGAAATGCTCAATGAAATTGGTCTAGGTTAAGATAGTTTTTAAAGAAAAAGTCGAGGGTCTAGCACGTAATGGTGGTTAAGGTGCTGGGCTTCCACATGGCCAACCATGGTTCTAGTCCCTAATCTGGTGGCTTGCTTTTTCAGTTTCTGTCTCTTGGGTCAAATTTTAAATAATAATAATAATTTAAATTCAGTTAAACAAATCATTCTTTTCTAAAAAAAAAAAAAGTCAAGGCATGGGTAACAAAAGCAAAAATAAAGTCTTACGGGATTATATCAAATTTAAAACTTTTTCACTTTAATTATATATTTACTTTTCCAAAATTATTGCAGGACAACTTTGCCAAAGTGTTGTCAAGATTACACTTTATTAGTGTTAGATGTGATCCAATGGTACACTGTAGTGGACACATACTTAGTGTAATTAAGTCAGGCATAAAAAGACCAACTAGTTTAAAAGAAAATAAAATATAAAGATATCACTTGACCAAACTAAAGAAAGAACATAAGTATGGTTAGCTATGTTTTTAATATTTATTCAAATACAAAATATTGAGGAAGAGCACTGAAAACCTTATTGTCTAAAAATCTCATTTATTCTGTGGTTAAGCATTGTTTGCCCAGAGACCCAATATGAAAATTTGACCCATTTCCAAAAGGCCAATTTAAACTTAACATCTGCCAAAGAAATTATGTTTTGGTTATTATAAGATCACTTCTAAACAAGTACATCAAGTAAATCTTAATACGCCATGTCAAAACACTGCTCCTATAAAAGGACGCCGAGTAGTCAGGTTCCCTTGCCAACCAGCCAGAAATTCACAAATACTAAAGAAAAGTGAGAGAGAACTTCTATCAGGATGAATATTCTACTTTTGACTCTTGCACTAAGTCTGACCTATATTGCTGTGGTTGAGTCTGATGGAGAGGGAACAACGGTACCAATGTGGAGGCGTAATTCAACATTGTTAAAATATTTGTGGTTCTATCTGCTTCTTAACTGTGGTGTGTGTGTGTGTGTGTGTGTGTGTGTGTGTGTGTGCGTGCATGTGTGTCCATCTCTCTCTCTCTGTCTCTCTCGCTCTCTCTTTGCTGGGTACAGAATAACAAGTTTCACCTTGACTCACCTTTTTGTAACAAATTAAAGCTCTAAGCTTAAGGCTAAGTTCATTACAGTAAGTGAAGGCCCAGTTTCAACTATCAGCCGATAATACACAATTCTCTATCTTAGACACAAATGTAGTCTTGCTTAATTATGTGGGGGTTTTTTTTCTGTATTTTTAGCTTTGTCCTCAGATAATGCAATGACAGCAAATGTTTTTCTTATCCAAAAATTGTGCTTCCTTTGTTTTGTTTTTCATAAATTAAGCATGAACAGAGCAAAGTGTTTCTTAAGATATCTCATGTGAGTGTTCTTCTTAGGATCTAAACATCTGGAATACCATTTACGTGGCTGCCAACAATGAAAACAAGATACGCGAAAATGGACCACTGAGATTGTACTTCCGTAAATTTAAAGTGGTGGGCTTTAATCAACTAAAAACAGCCTTTTATCTCAAGTGAGTACTCAATTTCAGAGAATAAATGGTTAAGCCTGTCAAAACTCAAGAGATAGAAACACATGAAACTATGAAGTTCTGGAAACGTGCACAGGGATGATGCCATTTGCATTGAGGTTTTTATTTTTCAGGCAAATAATCAGTGCAGTGTGAGGAACAAACACATCCCAAGATGCCAGAATAAGAAATAATGTAAATAACATACCCAGCACTTGCTGTAGTGCTTAAGGTGCTGGACTTGCCACATGGCCAATTGCAGTTTAAGTCCCAGATACAATAGCTTAAAACTCACATTGTGTGCTTATGCACCTGTGCCCAAAATCCCAGAAAGAGAATAGCGGAGAAGGGATTGTGGTGTGGCCAACCCCTTGAGGGGGTAATTTCTCACTTTCCTGCCCACTGTCTCTCTCTGTCTCTCTTCAGCAAGCACACATGCCCTATGGCAAAAACTTTAAAAAAAAAAAAAGGAAGGAAGAAAGAAAGAAAGAAGATAGTGTATTTTGATAAAGTTATAGTTTTTTTAAATGACTTCCTGTCATACATGAGTAGAAGGGATTGAAGAACAGAAGTTGTGCCCAGATAGTGACACAGGGTAGTTGAAAATAACCATGTAGGCCTTCATTTAAACATGTGAAACCATTGAGTTACTGAATACAGGAGTGACACAATGTGGAAACAATCCAAGGCCACTAAAAAGGGAACATTCAGAGGTGATATATTCAGAACTTACTGTAGCAAGGGAGTCAGTCACCATCACTTCCATTTAGCAGAGACTCAGAGATAGGCAGAAGAGGGGAAAGCTTTAGAGTGGACAAACGGGAAGGCTTTAAGTATGCCCTGATTGGAAGCCATTGGCAGGAGAAAACTGCGGTGAGCCATCCAGATCAGATCATTGAATGTCAGTGGTTATGGGTGCATAGTTGCTTTCTTTAATTGGTCTTAAATGGGAGCTAGAGATTGAAAAAGATTTCTGAGATTAATTAAATTCTGGCAGCATGGGGCCAATCATTCCAAAGTTTCTATTGAACTAGTTATTATAGATAGTCTGATTTTCTTTAAGTCTGATTTACAAATAATTGGTTGGCTTACTAGGTTAGTTACTACGTATTGGGAATCTGAGTTATATTTTACATATGTATTGTCATGCAAGTGTCATTTTGTATATCCAATCTCTTTGCCGTAATATGTGGAATTGTGTCTAAACTCCTCTGAACTGCTGGAAGGGAGAATATGAACAGTCAAGCATTTAGAAATAATATGGCCTCCTTTCATTATAAGATGCCAAGTTTCTAGAGTTGCATGACAGCAGTGGGAAGAGAGATGAAAAGAAGCATTTAGAGAGAATAGTCATGAGCATTTAGAGGATAGTCATGGTGGTGTGGTGGTTAGGGCACTGGATTCCCACATTGCTGACCACAGTTCAAGTCCTGGACCTGGCAGCTTGCTTTCTCCCTTTCCTTCCCTCCCTCCCTCTCTGGTCAAATTGAAAAATAATAATAAATTAATTTGAGGACAGCATGTGGCATGGTGGTTAAGGCATTACTGGATTCCCACATGGCTGACCGTGGTTCAAGTCCTCGATCTGCTGGCTTGTTTTCTCACTTACCCTCTGTCTTTCTATGGTCAAATTAAATAATAATAATAAACAGAATTAAATAAAATAATTTCTCATCATCCCTCTTTGTCTTTCTCTGATAAAATTTAAAATAATAATAATAACAATAAAATTATATAAAATAATTCTTTTAAAATTTAAATAAAATTTTTTGAAAGAAGGAATAGTCTTTAAAAAAAGATGTTCAATAGAAATCATAATCTTATACATTACCTGATTCTAGTCATTCATTCTTCATGAGCTATTTACAACTCTAGAATGTAGATAGTTGGTAGCAATGCAAAACAATTCTTGTGTAAATATATGTAAATTCTGTTCTATCCCATGAAAGGTCATAGACTTTCCTTCTCCACTGTAAAAAATTCAAGTTTTGCTTCCATTTGCCTATTTATTCCAGTGTCTGTTTGCTCTATATAAATTTGTGCTTTTTTGACTTGTCTTTTAGAACAGTCATAACATTTGCCTGATTCTCTTATAGACTTATGAATTAAATAAACTATTTAATATATATTTAAGAGTTATGTCAAAGAATATTTTTAGCATTCTATATAGTATCCTGAAATAGAAACAATTCAAACATACATTAACTTTAATATACTGAGTAAATGGTCTTTTCATAGACTGGCATATTACACAGCTATGAATAAGAGCAAATTAATGCTACATGTTAACAACATGGATAAAGCTCATGGACTTGATATTGAGTGAAAGAGGCCAGACAGAATTTATAGTTCTTCTATAAATACAGGCAAACCAATACATGGAGGTAGACTTCAGAAAGGTGCGTACTGTTAGACTTTTTACTGGGAGGATTCAAAGGAGACTCTACTATATTTCTGAAAACGTTCTATGTCTGAAACCCATGGCAGTCTCACAGGTGTTTACATTTGTAAAAATTAAGCCTTCTATTCACAAATTGGCATACTTTAATGTATGTTTATTACATCTCATTAAAAAAAAAAAAAGGAGGGACCAGCAGTTAGCGTAATGGCTATGTCGCTGGACTCCCACGTAGTCGATCGCGGTTCGAGTCCCAGACCCAGTGGTTTAAATTCACACCGGGCGCGTGTGCGTGCGTGCCCAAGATCCCGAGAAGAGAATGGAGGAGAAGGGATTGTGGCGTGGCCATCTCCCCCGGGAGGTGATTTCTCGCTTTCTATCTCTCTGTCTCTCTCTGTCTGGTGAGCGCACGTGCCCTATAGCAAAAACCTCTCCAAAAAAAAGGAAATGAAAGCAACCTCTATTGTACAAGCCAATGCTTGAACTAATGACATGATACAGGCCAGGCACTTCCATTTTGCGAATGGTGTTTTCTTTATACACACATTTTCACAGACTAAGGAATACTTAGGGAGGGTGACAAAATAAATAAATTACCTATCCTAAAATCCTTCTACTTGTAAAAGCTCATAAAGTATAGCTTTGAATCAATAAACACAGTGATTTTTTAAATTAATTTAAAATTGCTTTGTTTTCAAGGACTAATTGCACATGCCAAAAATTCAGCATCATTACATTAAAATCTGAGGGTATCTGGTACCGCATGTACTGTAAGTATGATATGTGACTGTGAAACTTTTACTATTAAGTAGTAGTATAATACAATATAATATTTATTACTGTTACTGCTATTATTATTACTATGATGGTGACCATGACAATGACTGTTGAAATAGCAATGATTGATCCCAACTATGTGGCGGCTGTAACATGTGACACTTTGTGAGGCAATCCCACATTGAAAGGTTCCTAGTTCAAGTCTGAAGAGCTCTCTGAGTATACTAGGCACTGAGTGTCCATGATCCAGGCTGGCTTCGACATTAGGACCCTACTTGAGGTGCTGTTTCTCTCTCTCTCCTTCTGTCTCTCACTTTTAGAAGAAATACAAAAAGAGTTAGCTATCATAGAAAGCTTACTATGTACCATGCATTGTCACAGAGCTTTGTGTGCATTCATTTATGTGTTTCTTACCTTAGCTCTAAGAGACAGGCTTCATTATTATCATTGTTAAGAGAAATAAGGAACAGACACATGTAGATTAAGAAACTTCCCCGGGCCAGCAGGTGGCGTGGTGATTAAAGGCGCTGGATTCCCACATGGCCAACCGTGGTTTGAGTCCTGAACCTGGTGGCTTGCTTTCTCACTTTCCCTTTCTCTCTCTGTCTGTCTCTCTCTCTGGTCAAATTTTTAAAAAAATAATAAAATAAAATAATCATGAATTGAATTAATTACATAAATAAATAATTATTTAAAAAAAAAAAAAGAAAGAAACTTCCCCAAAGACATACATGGTGGCAGAGCCCAGATTTCCTCCCAGAACATCTGGTCCAAAGTCTTTATCCTTAATATCTAGGCTATTTGTCTAGAGCTGAGAATCAAGTGGTTCAGAGCTTGATATTTATTTTCCATTTGGACAACTTACTATACAATCATTCAGGCTCTCAACTTTCAAATGTAAAGAAATTGACCACTAACGAGAGTATCCTCATCACTGAATCTTTGTGTTTTTAAAACATGAAAAATGCACTTACTTATTAAGTTCTGTTTCTGTAGAGGGAAAATTAATTAAGTTGTATAATAGTAAAGTCCTTGAATAATTTTGAATAAGGTTTGAGCAATGGAAAGACAAACTTTTTTTTTTGTAATCTAGGCTAAAAATATCCATATTATATTTTAGATAACCATACTTAAGATGTATATTTATACTGAAATTTTAAAATAATTGATCTATAAAATATCACTCACCACCATTATAACAGGGAGGAAATATGAAAATATTTATATTACAGACGCTTTTGTTTAAAACCAATAAGGGCATTATCACTGACTCATAAACTCAATCATCTGAAAAGACTCTAGGGATGATATTCTTGTGCATCCCATCACAAATTAATAAACCTGGCTATAGTTTTTATTAAATAAAAATAATGGCAGGCATTTGAATCTCACCTATCCTGTATATAATCCTGTCAATGTGTTACAAGAGTTCAATGTATTCCAAGTCCTATTTGCAGCAACTAGAAATGACAGAGATGAGACGAACTGTGTATCTGGCACTAAACCTTCCAGTCTCCATTCAGGTGCTTCACCTCTAGATTATAATTCTTTTCCACTGGATTTTCTATTTCAATAATGGTCTAGTTTTCTCTGTTCAAAGTTCACATTTTTCTCTTCTAAATTTACTTCTCTCTTGTTCCTTTACCTTCCATGTTTTCGACATTGATTTTTCCCCTTCCTGCTTTCTCACCTAATGCCATGCCTTCTGGTACAGTTGTCAAGATGTGGAACACATAGGCTATCTAACATTTCTAATCACCCGGAGATGACACAGTGGAGAGGTGATTTTGCGTTAGAGGGAGATGTAGCTAAAAAGAACCAAAGTTTTAATATCTATAAATAGGCCATGCTGCCCATGGGATTAGCTGGAGCATGGAAGAACAGCTTTTTTTTTCTCATCTATAACCAATAATGCCACTTGAAAAATTGTCATTAGTTGGGCCAAAGGTGGTATGGTGGTTAAGATGCTGGACTCCTGCACGGCCAACCACAGTTCTAGTCCTGGACCTAGCTACTCACTTTCTCACTTTCTCTCTCTCTCGCTTTCCTCTCTCTGTCTCTCTCTGGCGAATGTATGTGCCCTATAGCAAATTTAATAGTAATGATAATAAATAAAATTAAATAAATAATTGTTTTTCTAAATAAAGAAAAATTGTCATTAGCTCCTCTTCAGGTTGTTAGGATGCTCAATATATAAAACACAAAGATATACGACCTTATTCTAAATGACTATTTAAATAAGCACAAATTAACTTCTAATTAAATTCTGAATTATGAGTTGATAAATATAATTTATATACCAAGAAATATATAAACTTATAAATTGAATAAGAATAATTCATTAAAAATGTGTCATAATACATACATAATTCCACAAACACTCTAAGTATAATGCATTATAGAATACTTGTTTTTAAAATGGAGAAAAAGTATTTCAGAAAAAAATGACGGTGTACTTGTTACTAGGTTTTAGCTTTGTCCATATATATATATTTTTTTTAGTATAAAAATCAAAAGTAGCTCTACTTTTTCATATAAATTATATTATATAAAATTAAGTTTAATTTAATTGTTCCTTGTTATGCAGTCAAGTATTATCTTTTGGTGGCTGAATTGATCATTTTTTTCTTTAAAAATTTATTTATTATAATCATTATTTTCCAAAGTGCTCACCAGAAAAAGACAGACAGAGAGTGAGAGAAAAAAGTGAGAAAGCAAGCAGTCAGGCCCAGGACTTGAACCACAGTCAGCTATATGAAAGTCAAACACTTTAAACACCACACCACCTTCTGGCCCCAAGAGTCAATCATCTTTATTTTATTTTATTTTATTTCCCCTTAACTTGTTTTTTTTTTCCAATTTATTTATTTGCATTCATTCACTGTATATCATTACAGCATACAAAATGAGATTTTCCATCCAGAGTACACTGCATATTGTCTCAATCAAGCACATCAACAAACATGTTATTCTTAGCAAATGATCTTCCATTTCTTGTTTTCTGTATGTTTTGCTTTTTTCCCCCATCCTTGGTTCCCTATCTCTTACCCTCTGCCACCTCCTATTCTCCTCCCACACTGTCTCTGTTATCTGTTTGCTTTCTATACCATTTCCCCCCCTCATTTTATTTAATCACCAAAGACCCTAATCAATCCAAATACCCTCCTAGCAAACACATGTGACACACACATTTCCATGAGCACAAGTCTAACTTTACGCATCCTATAAAGTAGCACCTAACTGGGGCTACATATCCTACTGCAGTCATTGAATAGATATATTTTTTTTTCCTGAAACTTTTTTTTGTAACTCAATTTACATTCCTTCCCTAGGCATCATCACAGCACACAAAATGCGATCTCCCATCCAGTACACACTGCATAGTGACTCATTCATGCACATTACAAAAAAAATAAATTTCCAATTCTAGTTGCTAGAATTATTTCCACCCCTCTTTCTGACCCTCTGTCCCTTCCCACCCTCCTCTCACACCACCTCCA
>NW_006159527.1:706018-707685 GCF_000334495.1 Tupaia belangeri chinensis | reverse complement strand
CCCCGGCCGTCTCCCACTCTCCTCCCACACTGTCTCTGGTATCTATGTTTGCTTTCTATACTTCCTCCCGCACCCACATTTTACTGAGTCACTAAAGATCTTAATTAATCTAAATATTTTCATAGCAAGCACAGCTTTAACTGAAATATAAACATTACCATGAACACAAGTCCAACTTTATGCATAAGCCTCAGTGAGTAGAATGAACATCCTATAAAGTAGCACCTAGATGGGGCTATATATCTTACTGAAGGCATCAAACAGGTATTTTTAACGCATTTTTTTTAATTTCAAGAAAAACAGTTTTAGTTTTTTTTCCTGAAACTTTTTTTTAACTTAATTTACATTCTTTTCCTAAGCATCATCACAGCACATAAAATGTGATTTCCCATCCAGAATATACTGCATAGTGGCTTAATCGTGCATATTATTATCAAAAATTTTCCATTTCTAGTTTCTAGAAATTTTTTTACCCTCTATTTCTGACCCTCTGTCCTTTCCCACCCTCTTCTGACACTATCTCTAGTGTCTACAGTTGTCTTCCATTCCTTTCTCCCCACCAACATTGTATTGATCACACAATTTCTTTTTTATTTTTTCTTGTAGAGGTTTTTGCTATAGGGCGCTTGCGCTCGCCAGACAGACAGAGAGAGACAGAGGAGACAGAAAGCAAGAAATCACCTCCCAGGGGGGATGGTCACTCCGCAATCCCTTCTCCTCCATTATTCTCTCGAGATCTTGGGCACACACACACACACACACACGCCCGGGGTGAGTTTTAAGCCACCGGGTCCGGGACTCGAACCACAGTCGACTACATGGGAGTCCAGCAACATAGCCATTACGCTAACTGCTGGTCCCCACACAATTTCTTAAATAATCTAATTACTTTCAATAGCAAGTTCACTTGGTACTATTAAAACCAGTTTTAATTTAAATCAAAGAAATCCTAAGGAACTTTGGTTAAAGCCAGGAAACAGGTTAGGATTCTGTTCACATGGTAGGTACAGGAACCTATCCATATCTCAAGACAGGACACAAATCCTTACAACCAGATAACAAAGTCTACAAGAAAATCAGCAATATTTTAGTCAAAAGTCATAAAATTATACTTCACCAATTCAGTCTCATGTACTTTATCTTCTGTTGTGGTTCGATTTTTCCAGTTAAATTCTGGGACATAATATTCAACTCCAGACTTGTTCCTACAATTAAGCTGGTCACTTTCTTAGTTTTTGAACTCTTATTTCTGTGTCTGTATTTAATTTTCCTCATATAGCACTCAATTGAGAACTTCTTGCAGATCTGATCTGGCGCTGGTAAATTCTTTCAGGTTTTGTTTATCTGAGAATGATCTTGTCTTTTCTTCCCACATGGAAGATAATCTTGCCAGGTACCGTACGTATTCTTGGCTGAAATTGCTTTTCTCTTAACACTTTGAATATATTTTCCCATTCTTTCCTCGCTCGCATTGTTTCAGATGAGAGGTCCATTGTTAACCTGATGGGATATCCTTTGTGAGTAACTTGATGTTTTTCTCTTGCCAATCTTAGTATCTTGTCTTTGTCTGTGGTTTTGGTCAACCTGGCTATAATGTGTCTTGGAGAAGATCTTCTTGGGTTGATTCTATTTGGGGTCCTCTGTATTTCTTGGGACTGGATCTTTGA
>NW_006159527.1:692995-705911 GCF_000334495.1 Tupaia belangeri chinensis | reverse complement strand
ATGGTATCTAGTACTTCTCATATATTATTCTCAAATTTGGGGGCCATTTTCTCAGTCTTTGTGGTGGATTTTTCTAGGTCAACAATTTTCTCTTCTACTTCTGAGATTCTATTTTCTGTATGATCTAGTCTGCTTTTAATACTTTCAAGGGAGATTTTGACTTCCTGTATTATAGCCTTCATCTCTAACAGTTCTGTTTCTTTTTTATCTATTTTTATTTACATTTTTTAATACTTTCAATCACATTATTTAGCTTACAAGGTGATCATTTCAATATATGAACATTGCTTCCTGTCGAGTTGATCAAAATATAGCAACACTACCTCCCTGTCTCAACAATGCTGTCTTTGTATCCCTCCTCCAAATGTTCTTCCCCAGGCCCCCCTCCTCCACATACACCACATCTGGCATTCACATCCACCTCTTGTGTTTGTACATCCTTTAGCCTGTCAGTTTCAGTTATAGAGTGCAAACATTCAGTATATATTAAGTGGGGACATACAGTGTCTCTCCTTCATAGCCTGGCTTGTTTCTTTTTTAAAGTATGTAATTCCTCTTTTAGATCTTGTAAGAATTTCCTCACCTCCTGGAACTCATCAACTTCTTTCTCCTTTCTCTTCTGCAGTTCATTGTCTCTCTTCTCTTCCATCTCTGTTAGCTTCGACATTATGAATGCTCTAAATTCTTTATCAGACATTTCCATGATTTCCATTGAACTGCTTGTGGATGAAGAGGAGTTATTCTTTTCCCTTGGAGGAGAGGTATTTTCTTGCTTTCCCATATTTCTTGTGGTCCTGCGGTGATTTCTAGTCATCTGAGGAGTGGAGAGATGAGAAAAAATAAAACGAAAAAGAGAGAAAAACAAACAAACAACAACAAAAAACAGAAAAAAAAGGCAGGGAAAAAATGAAGAAAATTATAATTATTGTTTTTCTTTAAAAAAAAAAGCACAAAATAGAAAACTGCGCAGTGCACTTGACTACTTTGCAGGAGCCATGAGAAATCTTCTGCTGAAGGCTTTGCCTCTCCTGCCTGGGTGGGAGGACCAGAGGGATTATTAACAAGACAAAAGGTGGAGCTGAGAGCAAGAGAAAAACTTTGCCTTTAAGAAATGTTTAAAAAGGAAAAATTATAAAAAATGAGAAGACGGAAACAGGAGAGACAGAGACACAGAGACAGAGATAAAAGGCAAGATAGAGGGGCTTCCTACCATGCTAGCTTATTTTCTGGAGGCTGAATTATCAGTAGGAACTCTTCATTTCTCTTTTACCCTGAAATGACTACTTTGCAGGAGCCATGAGGAATCTTCTCCCTGAGCCAATATTCTAAAATAGTCATGCCCAATAGAATTCTTGGGTTGTCAGAAAAGTCATGATGCATTTTTGCATAGAAAAAGACATCATGACTTTTCCAAAAACCCAATATAATGCAAGCCACGTACATAATTTAAAATGTTCTAGTAGCCACTTCACAATTTTTTGAAAGATAAAATTAATTGTAATACTATATTTTACTTATCCCAATATATCCAAAACATTATTGGTTTAACATGTTGTCAGTACAGTAAACATACTAATGTGTTTTAAAACTTTTCTTTTGATAATGTTTTGTGTTTTGAGGCAGCAATGGCATAGCATTTACTTTGCTGGACTCCCACATGGACTACCACAGTTCAAGTCCCAGACCCAGTGACGTGAATGTCATGCCAGGCATGTGTGTGTGTGTGTGTGTGTGTGCCCAAAATCCCAGCAGGGAATGGAGGAGAAGGGATTGTGGCATGATCATCCCCCTGGAAGTCATTTATGACGTTTTGTCTGTCTCTGTCTCTCTGGTGAGCTCACATGTGCTACAGCAAAAATCTCTCCAAAAAATAATAATAGTAATAATTTTTTACTGTCTTTTTAAGTTTTGCCTCAGGGCAGGTGCACTCACCAGAGAGAGAGACAGAGACAGAGAGAGGAGATGTGAGAAATCCTCTGGGAAGGATGGCCTCAATCCCTCTTCCTCCTTTCTCCTCTCAGGATTTTTGGGCACACACACACACACACATGTACCCAGCATGATTTTCAAGCCACTGGGTCCAGGGCTCAGTCAGCCACGTAGGAGTCCAGCACCTTAACCACCACACCACATACTAGCCTGTTTATTTTAAGCCATTAAAGTCCTATATGTACTTAAAATCCCATATATATTCCACATTTACAGTACATCTCAATTTGTATTGCTACGCTGCAAGTGCTCAACACGTGACAGGCAGGGGTTATACTGGATTGTGGCTCTCCTAGAATTGACCACGTACTAGCAGAGAAGCTTTGTGCCTCATCCAGCCATTCGCAGCCAGATGCTTTCACCTGTAAAGTTAGAATAATACCACATTTCCAGGGATGCTGTTAGGTTCAAATGTTCTAAGGCCTGCAGAGAATAAAGGATGAGCCCAGCTCTGGGATCCCTAAGAGCTGCCTGGCCCGTTGCTGGTCCTGGCTGCCTCTGGCCTCCTCTGCACAGCCACACCTTCCACTCGCTTCCCCTCACACACGCAGCGCTCTGACTGTCCTCGTACACCAGGCGCACGCGTTTCTCAGGGACTTTGCACTGCTGTCCCCACTTTCCAGAAGGCTTTCCCTGAGTATCTACAGGCTCTGTCTCATTTCCTCTGTCACACATCACCTCCTCAGCAAGGTCTTCCATAACCCACCCAATACCTCACAGGCCCCCACCTGCTCTTCCTACTTTATTTTTTTTAAGTAGTATATAACCAAGAGAAGTAAATCCTCAAATGTCTTATTTTTTTGATGTTTTTATTGTTTAGTTTTTTTTTTGTTTTGTTTTGTTTTTGCCGTAAGGCACATGCGCTTGCCAGAAGAAGCCAAAGAGAAAGAGAAAGTAGAAACCTCCAGTGCCCCCAGATGGTCATGCTGCAATCCCATCTCCTTTGTTCCCGTCTCAGGATTTTAGGAACACATAAATACATGCCCAGTGTGTTGTTCAAGTCACTGGATCCCGAACTTGCACCGCATAATGGACAATGTGGGATCCAACTCAACACCATGCCAGCTGCTGGCCTTCCAATGTCCTATTCTTATTTCTGTCTTTCTTTTCTTCTTCCAAAGATATGGAAGCTCTCTGAGAGCAACATCTCTGTTTTGTTCCCTGCAATATTTTCTTTGATCCAAATTTATTGTCTTGCTTCATATTTATCAATGAATAAATGTATAAAGGATGATGTATATGTATAAAGAAATGTATATAAAGAACGGAGGCTCAATCAAGGTTAGTTTTGAATGATCTCATATCATAACTGAAGGGGAATTCTCCAATATGACATGGTTTTAAGCCATGATATATCCTACCCCTGAGAATACATGATAAATACAAGGAAATTTCAGGTCTTCATTTCAATCCATAAATCAACAAAAGCTCAAACTGAGAGGCAAGCAGCTGAAACAAGGCACAGTGTCGTTTACAAATATTTTCTCAGTAATCTTTCACGAATACAGGGCCTTAGAAAAGTTCATCAACATAAAAATTGGGAATACGAGCCCATTCCAAAGGTACAGACAGTAGCAAACTGAGCTGTAGAGCTGAAAGCCACATGGCCTACCCCAGGTTCAGATCTTAGTAGACCTGAACATATGCAGGCTTGGCCAGTGTGCCCAAGACCCTGACATGCTGGAGGGCCCGATAAAGGGATCAAGCTCTGTGGAGACCCCACCAAGGGTGTTTATATCTCTCTGTCTCTCTGTCTCACTATTTCTCTTAATTTTTTTGTGCTTTCTCACTCCCCAGTGTGCATGAACACATTTTCAACCATGAATAAAAATAAATATACTTTTCTTTTTCATTGGAAATAGAGCATACAGTTTTACCTAAGCTCCCAGCGAGATGGATTCCAAATGACACTGATATGTCTCACGGAGGCATATGTCCCTGTTCCTGCAGGATGTAGGTCCTGTTAGACACTTAAAATGAGTCATGATGGTGTTTCTATGTCACAAATTAACTTTTCCAGCATTCAGAACAGATTGTCAGGCCAGCAGGTAATTAAGATACTGGATCCCATGGCCTACCAAGACCTGGTGGCTTGCTTTCTCACATTCTCTTTCTCTCTCACTCTCTGTTTGTCTTTTTTTGTCGAGCACATATGTCGTATCACAAAATGTGAAAATAAACCATTATAAATAAAATAAGTAATTCCTTTTTTTTAATTAAAAAAAAGAAGACAATATTGCTTATCCCTCTTTCTTTAACTCACAGACTCCGGGACAAGCTATGTACAAATTATCGAAGAAAACGACAGATACCTTATGATTTTTATGGCAAATATAAGTGAGAATGGTGATGTGACTTCTTTGATGTTCGGCCTCGGTAGGTATGACCGCCTCCTCTCAGGAGCACGGAGGCAGCATGGCTGAGTTCTCCTTTCATCTGCTGCCCAAAGCCTGGTGGATGACAATGACAATGCTGCTCTTGTATTTATTGTGTCAGAAAATCCTGGGAAAGCATGTGGACAGCCTCTGAATAGAGAATATGGTGCAACAATTTTGCTTTACATTCAGGGAGATAAATTTATTTTCCAGAGACATTGAAAGGGAAAGTGAGAAAATCCCTCCCAGAGGAGATGGCTATGCCACAATCCTTTCTTCTCCTAGGATCTTGGGCACACATGCACACACACACCCAGCATGATTTTCAAACCACCAAGGTCCACAACTCAAACCCTGGTTGGCCATGTGGGAGTTCAACAATATAACCACTATGCCACCTGCTGGACCCTCTTTTTGGATTTGGGGCATGGAAGCACATGAGTCCACTGTGTTTTTCAAACCTCTGGGTCAGGGACTGCACAGTAGGTCATATGGGACCCAGCTGCCTCAATCACCACACCACTGGCTGGCCCACCTCTTCTCTGTCTTGATATAGTAGTGGTTTGGGGACTTTTGCATTTGTCAGAATTTGTAAAAATGCACTCTCAAAAGTAAATTGGATTGTAAGTATAACTTTTTAAAAATTGTTTAAAGTTCAGAACCACTGAAATTAACATAATCCAGCAAATTTAAGGATTCTTGAATAATATCTTGAAAACAAATTTGTCACTTCTTCAGATATGTTCCTATAGAGTAAAGAACTTGGTAATATAATTTTCTAATTCAATGGTTCTCAGATAGTCCCCATAATGAACCACCTGCACCATTTTGGGGAATTTGTTTGTTTGTTTGATTTGTTTTGTTGGTTGATTTTGTTTCCATTGTGGCAAAATATACGTATAAACTTTGACATTTTAGCCATTTGGAAGTGTACCGTCTGGCAGCATTTAGTACATTCACAGTGTTGTGCGACCCCAATCTCTGTCTAAAGAACCTTCTCATCACCCCCCAAGGAGTTGCACACCCATTAAGCAGTCATTCTCAGTCTCCCCTCCCACTGCCCCTGCAATCACTAATCTCTCTTCTCTCTCTCTCTACATTGTTTATTGTGTACATTTACTACAAATGTAATAATTTATATGCTGCCTTTTGGGTCTAGCTTCTTTCAAATCAGAAACCTTTGAAACCATTGTCAAGGTTGATTCATGGAGTAGCCAGTAACAGCGGTTCATTCCTCCTCCCACTGAATATTCCATCGTACCGATGACCACACTGTGCTTGTCCATGCACCATTGATGGCCCTTTGTTCATGTCCCTATTTGAATATTATGAGTAACATATGAACATTCATGTCCACATTGGTTGGTGGGCATACCTAGCAGTGAAATTACTGGGTCACACACCATAACTCTATGTTGAACTAACTTGAAGTTGGAGAGGATTCGAACTCACTGACACTTGTGTCTGACCCACAGCAAGGGTAGGTCAACTGGTCTGCAGTGTGATCAGGCTTAGGAACTGGCAAAGATCCTCAAATGACTAATACACAGCCCAATTTAGGAGCCACCACTCTAGGGCACATCCTGATCAGATTTAACACAAACCCTCATCACCGAGCAAGTGTTTACAGAGATTTCCAGATTCTGGAGCATCCAACTGGTGTCCTTCTGCTTTTCTTTAGTGGGATTGCCATGTGGAGAGAGTTGTCAGGAACCAAGGCAGGAGAAACAGCATCCATGATCAGGAACACTTTTCAGATCTCCAAGTCACCCATAGGATGTACGATTCTCTTTAGTGTTCCCAGGAGTAAGGTTCAGATTTTGAGGGGACCAGCAGGTGGTTTCGTGGGTAAGGAGCCCACCTGGTCAACCATGGTTCAAGTCCCAAACCCAGTGGCTTGAGAGTGTGTGTGTGTGTGTGCACATGCGCACACGTCTGCACCCAAAATTCCAAGAGGTTATTGGAGGAGAAGGAGTTGCAGCATGGCCATCTCCCTGAGGCATAGTTTCTCACTTTCTGTCTGGGTCTCTGACAGGCACATACACCCTATAGCAAAAATCTCTAAAAATAAATAAAAAAATAAAATTATTTCTGATTTTGAGAAACTTAGCAAGAATCTCCATCTGCAGTAACTTCCTGCTTGAATGCTGTATGGCACCTCCTCTTGTGACTGTCAGTGCCCCTGGTAAACGTTCCACTTATCCTTTCCACCCCAGAGCAAAGACCCCAGCACGTCACCCAGGGGTGGCTTCAGGAGGCGGAAATGATGCCTGTTGTGGTCCCCTGACCTCACACCTATGAACTGTGGCCTCCTTCCCCTGCCTGCACCTGGAATCCTGAGCTCCAGAAGAGGGGATTTAGTAGTTTCTAAAAAACAAAGGGCAAATAACTCCTTTAATCCCAAGAGAGGACAGCCACATCTTCTGTGAATCCTTAAACATCCATAAGTGTTCTGTTGTAATTGACCTGAGCACTGCCTTTCTCTAGGAATCAGCTCTCCATTCCATCCCTAACAAATTACCTTAGGAACTTCTTCCCTCTGCTTCTAGCCAAAGGCCATGACTGGAGCCCTCGAGTTTATGAACGGTTTAAAAAAAGGACAAAGGAAATGGGTGTTCCTGTCGGAAGCATTATTAAAATCATTCAAACAGGTAAGCAAGTGTTTTTTCTTAACCAGGTAGTTCATAAGAAACATATAATGCTAAAATATAAATTGACCCTGCTTCAGACAATATACTTTGTTGCATTTTTTAAGTGGAGAAGAAATTGATCATTATTTATTCATTTTTATTTTTGTTAATATTATAACTTTTTTTTTTCAGATTCCTGTCCCCACAGCATCAGTTAAAAGAGCAGACCTCGGTTGAACAAAGATTCCATGTGAATTTCATTAATAGGAGAGATGTCTGCTAATCAGAATGAATTGGGGGTTCTTGTGTACTCAGTGCTTCTTGCCCCCAAATTTTTTAGTATCTCTTCTTAGCCAAATGACAGCACTTTTACCACTAAGAAGAAAATCCTTTGTTTCATGAGTTTATTTTAGTCTTCACAATCCTATTATTAAATCAACATACTTTTGTTGTATTGGTAATATAGCCAATTTGTTGATTAATGAATTTTCTATTAGAATAAGAACTTTGAAGAGAGGAGCCAACAAATTATGTAGTGGTTAAGATGCTGGACTTCCACAAGGCCAACCACAGTTCAAGCCTTGAACCTGGTGGCTTGAAACTCACGCCAGGCACTTGTGGGTGTGCCCAAAATCCCAGGAGGAGAATGGAGAAGGGACTGTGGTGTGGTCATCCCCCCAGGGGATGATTTCTTATTTTTCCCTCTCACTGTCTCTGTATGTCTCTCCAGCAAGAACACATGCCCTATGACCAAAACCTTAAATAAATAAATAAATAACTTTGGAGCAAGAATTATAAGAATGTATTAAAGTGCATTGGTTGTGGAATGTGGGTGACAAAGACAGATTAGATCTTCGCAGTTAAGCCAGAATCACTCCCTATGTCTACATGTCTCCAAGGCTGAAGAATAGGCGGTCATGAGGGAAAAGCAGGTCATCTGCATTCTTATGCTCATCTTGAATATTTAGTAACTGGCAGACCTTATTCTAGAAAACATATGTACACACCATATGTAGATGTAGCTACAGACATAGAGATGTATGTAATCAAATTGGTAATTAGACATTTTCTTATTCAGGAGTCAGCAAAGTCAGTAAACACAAGACACTTTATCACCATCGCTTAATTTTCTTTTTAAGAGAGATTTTTGCAATAGGGTGCATGTGCTTGCCACAGAGACAGAAAGTGAGAAATCATCCCCCTGGGGGTATGGCTACACCATAGTCTCTTCTCCTCCATTCCCTTCTTGGAATTTTGGGCACACATGCACATGTTCCCAGCGTAAGTGTTAAGCCACCATGTCCAGGACTTGAACCATGGCCAACTACATGGGTGTAGCAACCTAATCCTTATGCCTTCTGTTGGTCTCACCATCACCTAATTTTATAGCTGGGAGATTAACACCTAGAGCAGTGCTGTGGAAGTGAACTTCTACCACAACGGGAGATTCTGTGTCTCTGTGACCTGATATGAGACCTCATGGAGCAAGTGGAAATGATTTGTATGACACAGGGTTCAACTCCCAGTTTACTTAAATGTATTTTCCTTATTGTAATTAAACAGGTACAGGTGCCTAGTGACTACCTCATTAGTCAGTGTGGATCTAAATTTACCAGAATCCGAAGTCCAGTCTTTCCAACGCATCCTTAAGGCTTTTGACATGATTACATGACATGATTACATCCTTGAGATGGTAACTGTCCACACAGCGTATTTCACTTTTGAAACTCATTTTGGAATTACCATTGTCTGGTGAAAGCCTGGACTCTGCTTCCATGATGGCACATGTAGAATCCTCCTGTGGCAGAAAGCAGAAAGGCAAAGAGCACAATGCTCACTCTGTGGGAAGCCTTTTTAAGGGCCTTGATTAACCTAACCCCATGCAAGAAGGAGGAGCTCTCATGACTTAATTACACAAGCCAGTCCCCTAGACAGCCAGGATGACAGGTGCACGCTGCTGTGCCCACATGTTCAGGCCAGTCTGGGAACCAAACCCTGGTCCCCTACATGGCCCCAGCATTACACGACAGCACCTACACTGTAACTACACTCTCATTAATTATATTCCCCTTGTTAAAGGTTACTCCCAGACTTACAGTGTACATCTCTATCACACCTACCTTTAAATATTACACTACTGCAACTTTAAGAACACTTCAACAACATGCAGTCATCCCTTGGTATCTGCAGATACCAAAATACACAGGTGCTCAAGTCCTTTATATAAAATGGAAAAGGGGCTGGTCCCATGGCACAGTGATTAGATGCTGCTCAGAGGAAGCCAGCTCCCACATAATCAATTGTGTTTGAGTCCTGGCCCTGTTGGCATGGAAACATCCCCATATGCCCAGAATCCCAGCAGGATGAAGAATTGAAGGAAAAAGGATTGTAGCATGACTGGCCTCATTGGAGAGTGATTTCTTTCTCCTTCTCTTTCTCTCTCTCTGTTTCGTTCCCTCTCTTTCTCTCATATGCACACAGTCTCTGGCATTAACATTTTTTTTTGGAGAGTTTTTTTGTTTTTGTTGTTTTTTTGCTATAGGACATGGGTGCTTGCCAGAAAGACAGAGAGAGGCAGAGAGGCAGAAAGCAAGAAATCACCCCCCAGGGGGATGGCCACACCACAATACCTTCTCCTCCATTCTCCTCTTGGGATTGGGCATGCATGCACATGCACCCGGTGTGAGTTTAAGCCACCGGGTCTGGAACTCGAATCATGGTCAACTACATGGGAGTCCAGTGACATAGCAATTATGCCAACTGCTGGTCCCAGGCATTAACATTTTTAAAGAACAATAGATAAATAAGTAAAATGGCATAGTATTTGTGTGTAACCTACCCGGCTCCTCCTGCATGCTTTAAAATATATCTAACAAAGGATTACTGAGAATACCCGATAAAATGTAAATGCTCTGTGGATAGTCATTATACTGTATTTTTGAAATTTTATATTATTAATTCTTGTATTATTATCTTTTACTGTCTCTTAAATATGTTTGTTCCCCGGTTGGCTGAATCCATGAAATGTGGAATGGTTGTATACACAGGGCCGACTGTATTTACATTTCTTAGTTGTCATCGTTGCATTATTATACTCGAACACGTTTCTTCTACCCTTGTTATAAACCTTAACTATGTATTATGAATATTTTTGTTTTATATAATTACCTTTTTTCAGCTTCATTGAGGTGTAGTTAATATACACATAATTAATGAAAGCAATTTGGTGAGTTTATACTACCTTCTGTGTGTGTGTGTGTGTGTGTGTGTGTGTGTGTATGTGTTATCAGTTATCTTTTAAATATCTTTTTTCAAAATTAGGGAGAAAATAACTTTCCTTTTTATATGCGCATTAGTCATTTTTCATGTTCTTTGTTCTTTCATGCCAATCAAAATTTCTATTGGTTATCATTTTCCATCTGCCTCAGAACTTCTGTTACTGTTTCTCACATTTCAGTTTCACTAGTTACACATCATTTCAACTTTTAAAGTCTTTATTTCACTTTCATTATTGAAAGAAAACCAAGTTTCACATCTTATACTTTAAAAATATCACTTCAGTGTCATGTGACCAGCAGGGTCTTTTTTTTTTTTTCTTTTTCTTTTTTTTTTTTTTTTTTTTTTTTTTTTTTTTTTTTTTTTTTTTTTTAATTTTTGCTTACTAGAGAAAGAAATCACCCAACTCCTGGCCAGAGAAGTTGGCTACATGCAATCCCATCCCCTCCAATCTCTTCTCGGGATCTGGTACACACATGTGCAGAGGGCTGGAGTGATTTTCAAGCCTTCAGGTTCAGGACACAAACAGCCCAGTCGGCCATGAGGAATCCAGCCTCCTTACCTTCGACAAGACCTGCAGACCCCCAGCATTGTTTTTATGTAGAATCTGTCAACATTTTCAGTTTTGTTCATCACTGTATAGTGTGTTTTCCCTTAACTCTCTACTTCCACCTCTCTTCTAGTTCTTTTTTTTTTTTTAGAGGTTTTTGCTATAGGGCATGTGCACTCGCCAGACAGAGAGAGACAGAGAGATAGAAAGCAAGAAATCACCCCCGGGGGGATGGCCACGCCACAATCCCCTCTCCTCCATTCTCCCCTCGGGATCTTGGGCACGCACGCACACGCGCCCAGCGTGAGTTTTAAGCCACCGGGTCCGGGACGCGAACCGCGGTCGACTACGTGGGAGTCCAGCAACATAGCCATCACGCTAACTGCTGGTCCCCTAGTTCTTGTTGTTTTTAGGAGTTTCTCTTCATCAGCAGTTTACAGAAATTTAATTATACATCCTTGTAATATAATTCACTTTTCAAAAAAATGCTGTCTTGATCCAGCTTTAAGGCCATGAGCGGAGGCTTTTCACCTTTCCTTTTTGAGCAGCTGGTTAAATTAACTTCTTTGCTCTATTGCATTTTCTGAATGGGCAGTGAATGATCATGTATTATGTCAGTCCCATTAGTATATGAAGGTTTAAACAGTATTCCTACCTTATGAAATAGAATTCAACTATTATAATTGTTTGCAAGAAAGACTGGAAAGATAAATAAAAGTATATGCTTAATCTTTACCTAATCCTCTCAACATTTTCTCTTTCTCAGTGGCTAACTTTATAAGGTTTCTCAAAAGTTTAATCCTAGGATACTGTTTAAAGGTACTGGACTCCCACATGGTTGACCATGGTTCAGTCGCAGACCTAGTGACTTGAACATCACACCTGGCACATATTCATGTGTGTCCAACATCACCGGAAGAGTAGAGGGGAAGGCATTGTGGCATGCCATGTCCCCTAGGGGTGATTTCTCACTTTTCTTCTCTCTTTCTCTTTCTCCTCTGTGGTGAAAGCATGTAACCTATGGGAAAAACCTTTAAAAAATAAAAGAAAAGTTTAATTCTCTTACAAAACAGTTTATTCTTTCACTATAAAGACCAACAGTTGTCAGAGACAATACAAAACAAAAATTATATACATGTGATTTGCTTAAATAAGACTATTAGGGTCTAAGATGCAAACTATGAGCATGCAAATAAATTACTTGGGTAATTTTCTTGAATCCAGGTAACTATAAAATATTTCATGTGGGAAGCTGCACACCAGCGAGTCTGCCGAGGTTTCTCAGAGCAAACAATTACCATGATTGGTTCCCTTCCAAAAACCTGACCTTCGAAACCTTGCTCTGATTGGCCACTAGAATCCCTCAAATTTGCATATCCGGCACCTCATGATTGGTCCAAAAGCAACCAATCATAACCCACCATTAACAACCAATCAGGGCCCACCGTTAACAACCAATCAGGGCCCACCGTTTACAACCCACCAGAGTGTATATAACCACGATGCCTGGCCCACAGTAGCCAGACGACGATGACGACGACCAGGAAGACGACCAGGAAGAGCCTAAAGAGTTGAAACACCGCGCAGTCTCCAGATGACCCTGAAGATCCTGAAGAGCTGACACTGCATCGTCTCCAGACGAACTGGGAGACCCTGAAGAGTTGTAACACTACATCGTCTCCGGACGACCCTGAAGAGTTGTGATACCGCGTCGTCTCCGTGCTGCTCACAGTAGACGACACGACCCTTAAGAGCTGTGACACTGCATCGTCTCTGTGCTGTACCGTGCTGCCCACAATAAACAGACGACACTGTCGTCTCCGTGCTGTAACACTACGCTGCTTGCCCCGGCTCTCACTCCTTCACTCAGGAAACCCGTTCGGCTGTCCCCCCGGGTCGGGACACCTGGCGCCCGAACAGGGACGGGACACCTGGAACCCGAACAAGGAACTTGAATACGAAGGATCCAGTGAAGATCATCCGAGGAGGGGACAGCAGAGAATCGTCCGAGGAGGGGACGGCAGAGAATCGTCCCGAGAGGGGACGGCAGAGAATGGTCCCAAGAGGGGACGGCAGAGAATCGTCCCGAGATAGGA
>NW_006159527.1:665509-691144 GCF_000334495.1 Tupaia belangeri chinensis | reverse complement strand
AACAACCAATCAGGGCCCACCGTTTACAACCCACCAGAGTGTATATAACCACGATGCCTGGCCCACAGTAGCCAGACGACGACGACGACGACCAGGAAGACGACAACTGAAGAGCCTGAAGAGCTGAAACACCGCGCAGTCTCCAGACGACCCTGAAGATCCTGAAGAGCTGACACTGCATCGTCTCCGGACGAACTGGGAGACCCTGAAGAGGTGTAACACTACATCGTCTCCGGACGACCCTGAAGAGCTGTGATACCGCATCGTCTCCATGCTGCTCACAGTAGACGATGCGACCCTTAAGAGCTGTGACACTGCGTCGTCTCTGTGCTGTACCGTGCTGCCCACAATAAACAGACGACACTGTCGTCTCCGTGCTGTAACACTACGCTGCTTGCCCCAGCTCTCACTCCTTCACTCAGGAAACCCGTTCGGCTGTCCCCCCGGGTCGGGACAATTTCATGTTTAAAAATTAGGCAAAAATGATTTCACATGGAAATTCAAAGAACTTTTCATAGTTGGTGACTGATTATTGGTAAGATAGACCAAAAGCTTCTGCATTTTCTTATGGGACTCTAGAACAAGGGATAGCATCAGTTGTCTTCAGGATAAAATCAAAGCTCATTAGCTCAGAACACAAGGCCTGTCGCAAGCTGGTTCCAGCCAAACATTCCTTCCATGTGCTGTGCACTGTGAACCACATCTCTTTCCCCTTCCTGTCCCATTTGCCAGCTGTCATCTGAGCTTTAATACCCAAATCCTACACTTCAAAACCCTCCTTCTGTAGGAACTCCTCCTGAAACATTTTAGTAGCCCCATTTACCTCTAAGATTTAGCCAGCTTCTCCTTTGTGACCCCAAAGCAACTGTTACATTTCTCCTTTAAGGCAGTCATGATATTTAACATGATGATATTGTTGTGATGTCGATGACAGATGCAGTTAATCACAAACCTGCAGTGTGCTGCATGTTCTGGATACCCACGTGTGTGATTTTTCATGTATCCTTGTCAATAAACTTTGGCAGGACATCAACTGAGAAAACCAGGGGAACATCCAGGTGAATGTGGAAATGTCCTCAAAGTAATAATAATGGATTGGGTGTCTCTGGAGACACAATAAAGCACAAGATAGAGGCAATCCTTCACTCATGTGGTTATATTCTGGCAGGAAACAACAGTAAAACTAATTAAAAGTGATTTTTACAATATATTTTTAGAGAGCATTTTGGCTATATGGCATGTTTGCTCACCAGAGAGACAGAGAGAAAGAAAGCAAGAAATCACCCCCTAGGGGAGATAGTCATGCCATAATCCCTTCTATTCCATTCTCCTCTTGGAATTTTGGGTATGCACTCACATGTGCCCAGCGCGAGTTTCAAGTCACCAGATCTGGGAATCAAACTATAGTCAGCCATGTGGGACCCAGTACCTTAATCACTACACCACCTGCTGGCCCACAGTAATTTTTAAATTATATATGCAATGGGTGTTCTACGGATTTATGAAAGGATATAACAGTAGACTATGATCTAACCTTGGGGAAGTGAAAATGTCATGGACAACCATCTTATTAAAGTAAAAATTTTAACTTTATGCCAAAATCATAAGATCAATTAAAAGTTGCTAGACAAATGGGAAGGACAATAAAATTCCAGGTGGAATAATGTAAGATCATTTCTGTAGCAATAATCTCACTCAGATTTAGAAAGTATTGAATGTAAAATGCCAGTGAATTAAAAAGATAAATTAACACATCCAGAGCTATGTAATTAGAATAACATCTTTGGACTGTGGTCTCAGATGACAGATCATTAATTTTTTTACCTGTCATTGTATTAAGAAAAGTTGTAGAGACACTCGTACATAAAAAGTAACCTCTTCATGAAGCAATTACAATTGGCTGGAAGTATGCAGTTATTAAATTTGGAAACCAGCATGAACCCTGAATTTGCATGTTGTAAAAAAAACACCTAACCCCAGTCAGAATGGCAAAGATTAATAAAATAAAAAATGGTAAATGCTGGCGGAGATGTGGTGAAAGGAGAACTCTCCTACTGGTGGGACTGTAAATTGGTCCAGCCACTGTGGAGAACAACACGGAGGTTCCTCAAAGACCTACAAATAGAACTACCATGTGATCCAGCAATTCCACTCCTAGGTATCTACCCAAAGGTCAGGAAAATGCTTAGAGAAGCGCTTGTATAGCTGTTATCTATTGTGGTGTTATTCACGATTGCTAAGACATGGAACCAACCCAAATGTCTACAAACATGAATGGATTGAAAAAATGTGGCACATATACTTCATGGAATACAATTCAGTCATAAAAAAAAAAGACTCTGGCATTTGATAGAAAGAGGACAAACATGGAAGATTTATTGCTGAGTGAATCAAGTTAGGCTATGAAACAGAGACATTGTATGTCTCCATCTAACATATACCAACTGTCCACACTCAATGCTTATCTAAAAACTAATAAAAGGTTGGAACAGAGATAATGTTGAACCCTGTCTCAGACTATCAATGTCACATTAATCTATAGCTACATGTATAATAAAAAAGTTTCATTCATGTTCTCCAAGATATATTTTTAATAAAAATGTTACTATTTGTGCTTAAAAAAAAAAAAGTCCCTGTGCTTTCCCTCTATAGAAACTCCTCTGTTTCTACTTTATTCTAGCTGTCATTTAAATTTCATTTTCCATAGCTCTGTCAGAAAAGTCAGGAATCCAGCCTATCCCATTGCTATATTTCTAGAATTGTGCAGAGTTTCTGACAATTTATGGACTTGAGTATTTTTGTTGAATTTTTAGTGGGATAAATATATAAATTTATAGCAAGATAGAACCCAGCCTAGCTATTCAATGAAAAACAGAGATCTGTAAAAGAGAGGTGCTCAAAACTTGGAGAGGAGAGGTTCATTAGGATGTCTCTAAATTCATGGATCACTAAAAATGGACTCTACTGTGAATATGTGTGTAATTTATAGGGAACACACATAATCTAAGAACAATACTTGCTGGAAGTAGGACTTTGAGTTAGTGTACGTCTTGAAGCCTCTAAGTGAGCTGTTCCTCTCCAAGACTGCAGCTCTTCCTTCCACCCAGGTTCAGCCTGTGTGAAGAACCACCAGCAGCTCCAAGACAGGCTGGGAGGTCTAAATGGGACACCAAATGGTCTCCAGGGCAGTGAGGTCTTCACTGAGAAAGTGAAAGAGCTAGTGCAGCAGGAGTAGACACAACAGAGAAGGATGTGCCCCTGCTCTGTGTAGAGAAGAAAAAGGAGACTAGACTCTGGATATGCTCCATAGGCGCCTATCCTATGAGATAGGAGTGAGAGGAACACTCACCTTATGTCTTTCCTTGGATAGCCTGACTTGTCCCAGATACAACTCACAGAGATATTCAGGAAGAAGGATCCAATGTTCTTCATTGGAAACAGATACTTGTAGATGTGATCAATGAGTTCAGAGTGCAAGACAGAAGAGGACTGGCAAACATCTACCCAACACAGAGGCTATCTCGAAGACAGACATATAACTTGGCAGATAACCAATTTACTGCAGCTGAAATATGGGGCATGGGACAAAACTGAAATCAAGAAATGATTGTGTCTCTGCTCCTGATAAGAAGTGGGGATCATGTGTAACTTCTTACCTGAAACAACATACCAAAGAAAACATATGAAACAGCAGTAGTTTTGAGACATTGAATTTTGGGCAGCGGAGGGCAATAATTTCTCAGAGACATGGAAACAAATGAGGTGAGCCCTGAGAATGCACAACATTACTGTTATGAGAAAGTCTCCTCCCTTGGGACCAGCATTTGGCATAATAGCTATGTTGCTGGACTCCCATGTGGTCAACCGTGATTCAAGTTCTGGACCTGGTGGCTAAAACTCACGCTGCGCGCATATGTGTGTGTGCCCAAGATCCCGAAAGGAGAATGGAGGAGAAGGGATTATGGCATGGCCATCCTCCCTGGGGGGTGATTTCTTGCTTTCTGTCTCTCTCTGTCTCTCTGGCTAGCGAATGCACCCTATAGCAAAAATCTCTCCAGAAAAGAAAAAAAGAAAGTATCCTCCCACAGCATGGAGAGGGTGAACATGCATGTTTATATAGAATTAAAACAAACAAAAGACCTAATTAACCCAACTATAACTATCTGCTACCAACTCATGTCAAATATAATTTGATTTAAAGAGATTAAAGGTTAAAATGAAGAAAAAGATATACAGTGCCAATATTAATCAAAAGATAGTTGGGTATGCTAAGTGAAATTGGCCAGTCATAAAAAGATTAACATTGTGCAGCTCCACTCAATTGAGACACTTAAAACAGTCAAATTTTCAGAGATAGAAGATAAGAATGGTGGTCCCTATGGACTAAGAGGATGGAAGAATAGGGAATTATTACTTATGGGTATAGAGTTTCACTTTCACAAGATGAAAAACGTAATGGAAATAGTTTCACTAAATGTAAATTTACTTAACACCACTGTAGGTACACTTAAAAAGGATTAAGATGATACATTTTATGTTACATATATCTAACACAATTTAGAAATAAGAACTCTTGGGATTAGCAGGTGGAATGGTTTTAAGCTGGAGGACTCCCACATGCTGCCCAGTCGCAAAATAAAAATATAATAATAATGATAAATAAAATTAAATAAATAATTCTTTAAAAAATAAATACTCTTACAAAGCATGTAAATAGCTCTACAGTGACAGTCACGTGGTAGAATATGCATGTCAGGTTTTGCTTATTTTAGTGAAGTACTAAATCAGTAAGGCCTCTTCCAAAATCACTTGGATTTTTTTCTATTTGCTTCTCAATGATTCTATGGAGTAAAATCATCCACACTCCATCTCCATGTTCCATGGCGCTGTTTCATGAAAATTGGATCCAATGCCTTCTACCAGTGCATGTACCATTAGCAAAAGCATTGTGTTTGTATATGTTATTTCCTCATGTTCTTGGAGTTAAATTAAACTATTTTGGTCTACAAACAGCTGCTGTACTCCCACACTTAGATTCTATTTTCCTGAGCTGGTTGCTAAGTTATAGCCAAACCCACTAGCACACTTTAGTGAATACAAAAAGCCCACCTTTGGACTGTTTGTGCAGCCTACTATTCACCTGTAACCAATCCAACTGTTTCTCTACCTCATTCCATCTCTGTCATTTTGGTACATCATTTTCCCTTTTCTGGGACTTAAGTAATAAGTCAATCACGAGTAGTCTGGAAGTCTGGGGACAACTGCCCAATTTAAATTGTGTTAAGATTTGCTCAATTAAAACTCTATTCTAGGGAACCAGCAGTTAGCGTAATGGCTATGTCGCTGGACTCCCACGTAGTCGACCGCGGTTCGCGTCCCGGACCCGGTGGCTTAAAACTCACGCCGGGCACGTGTGCGTGTGTGCCCAAGATCCCGGGAGGAGAATGGAGGAGAAGGGATTGCGGCGTGACCATCCCCCATGGGGGGTGATTTCTCGCTTTCTGTCTCTATGTCTCTGTCTGTCTGGTGAGCGCACACGCCCTATAGCGAAAAAAAAACAAAAAACAAAAAATAAAACTCTACCCTATTAAATTGGCTGGTTTATTTTTCTTTTGGCAGTTTTGATGTCAGAAATGGGATCTGAAGTAAAGCTTCCAGTGACTCCCTGGAGCAGTGAGTAAACAAGCAAGGTAACCGTGGGACCCTTTTTTATTCATTGCTCTCTTGTATCAACTGGGGACCGTAAGTTCTTTCTCGAATTTAAGCTCCACAGACTTGTGTTCAGAGCTCTCTGAGTTTATGTGAACAAAGTTTGGTCCAAACTCAGCTTAGAGTTGTAACAAACTTGAACTGGGTCCAAGATTGGATTGGATTAAGTAATTATCTGGATTATAACCACTTGTCTGACCAGGTCAGACAGAAAATAGCATTAAGTAGCTATTACTGTGGCAGATGCAACATATTTTAAGTTAGAAAAGATATCTTTTTCTTCACATAAAATTTTTTTAAAAGATTTATTTACTTGGGGTAGACTCCTGCATCTGAGCAGTGAACTATTTCTTTCAACGACTAAGACCATTGAAGATTTTCTGCTGACATGTCACCTTCCAGACTCAAATCTAGAGATTGTCTCCAAACACTGAGTGTCTAGAGAGGTCTAAGTGAACTATAGCCAAACATCCAAATACTGTTAGGGTCAGAATATTCCTCAATTATCACTGACTCTACTGCAAAAAGGGAGAAAAATGGAACCGAAGAGAGATTGCATATCACCTACTCCTGCATGCCTCTGAACTCACAGATTGAGCTTCGAGAAATTAGGAAGAAATGTATAACCTATCACATGACCAGAAATCACTGCAGAGGCACAAGAAATATGCGAAACCAAGAAAACACCTCTCCCCCAAGAGAAAATAATTCCTCTTCATCCACAGACATAATAATGGAAGCTGTGGAAATGTTAGATAAAGAATTTAGAATATTCATAGTGACAAAACTAACAGAGATGCAAGAGAAGAGAGACAGTAAACTCCAGAAAATGAAGAAGAAAAGAGCCAACAAGTTCCAGGAGGTGAGGAAGTTATTGCACTATCTGAAAGAGAAAATATACGTCATTAAAAAGAATCAAACAGAACTGTTTTAGATGAAGACTGTAATACAGGAACTCAAAACCTCCCTTGAAAGTATTAAAAGCAGATTAAATTATGCAGAAGATCAAATCTCAGATGTAGAAGACAAAATCTCTGCCATAGAAAAATTTAACATGAAGACTGAGAAAATAGCTTAAACAAATGATAATATACGAAAAATACTAGATACCATTAAACATCCAAACATCCCGAAAATGGGTCTCCCAGAAGATGAAGAGACTAATAAGGGCATTGATAATCTACTCCATAAAATCCTGGAAGAAAACTTTCCAAACCTAGAGAAGCATTCAAAGACCCAGACCCAAGACATGCAAAGAACCCCAAATAGGATCAACTTAAGATCGTCTCTAAAACTTGTTATAGCCCTATTGACCAAAACCACAGACAGAGACAAAATAATAAAATTGGCAAGAGAGAAGTGTCAAGTTACTTACTAAGGATACATCAGGTTAAGAGTGGACTTCTAATCAGAAACAATGGGAATAAGGAAAGACTGGGAAAATATATTCAAAGTGTTAAGTGAAAAACAATTTCAACCAAGTATACTGTACCCGGCAAGATTATCCTTCATGAGGGAAAAAAAGTCAAAATCATTCTCAGATAAACAAAACCTGAAAGAATTTACCAAGACCAGACTGGCTCTCCAAGAAGTTCTGAATGGAGTGCTATACTAGGAAAACTAAATACAGACACACAGAAATAAGAATTCAAACATGACCAAGAAAATGGCCAACTTAATGGTAGGGACAAGTCTGGAGTTGTACGTTACCTTCTAGAATTTAAACGGAAAGATTGGACTACAACAGGAGAGAGATTAATTACAAGAGACTGAACTGGTGAAGTAGAATTTTATGATTTTTTACTAAAACATTACTGATTTTCTTCTATGCTTTGTTTTCCAGATTTAAGAATTTTTATATTCTCTTGAGCTGATGATAGGTTTGTGTATCTACTATTTATACAGAATCCAAACCTGTTTCCTTGCTTTAAGTCTTAAGCAAATTTCCCTTACCATTTTTAAATTTTGGTTTATAAAGCTAAAATTGTCTTTCTTGAAATTAAAAAATTTATATATTAAAAAATACCTATTTAAGGACCTCAGTAAGATATATAGCCTCAGCTAGGTGCTACTTTATAGTATATTTATTCTACTCACAGAGTTTCATGCCTAAAGTCAGACATGTGTTCACAGATGTGTATATATCAGCCGAACTTGCTACTGAACATATTTAGATTAAGATATTTTGTGAATCAATAAAATGTGGGGGAAAAAAATGGAAAGCAACTATAGCTACCAGAGATAGTGTGGGAGGAAAATGGGAAATGGCAGAGGGTGAGATATAATATGTGAAACAAGAAATGGAAAATTATTTGTTAATGGTACTATGTATGATGCATGATTAAGCCAATATACAGTGTATTCTGGATGGGAAATAGCATTAGCATTTTGTATGCTGTGATGATATTCAGTGAATGAGTGTAAAATAAATAATTTTTTAAAAGTTTTATTTACTTCATTTTATTTTTTATCATTATTTTATCTTTTAATTTGACTAGAGGGAGAGAGAGCAAGAGCGAGAAAGTAAGAAAGCAAGCCACCATGTCTGGGGCTCAAACCACAGTTGACCATGTGGGAATTTGTCGCCTTAGCCACCATGCCACCAGCTGGCCCCTCGCTTAAAATTTTTATGCTCAATCTCTTAGTTTCTTTTTGTTTTTGTTTGTTTGTTTTTTAGTGCGTAGGGGGAAAAAAAGCACTGACTAAATTGGTCAAGGTGAGCTCAAAGCCAGGATAAATTATTTACCACTTAGGTTTCTCTCAGCTCAAAGACACTCAAAATTTATGTAAAAAATGGAATTCCTAAGTCTAAAGATCAAAGTACTTCCTAAAAGTTACAATATACACAAAAGTGGTGAGATCTTAGTAGTGTGATTTAAAATTACTACAGCCATAAGAAAAAACATTCTATATAAACAAAACTGCTCTTTAAAAAGCATAATTAAAATTGAAGGCTCCCATTTTAGGTCCATCCAGGGATGCCCATTAATATCCAGAAGCTTTATAAAGATTTAATTTGGGGACCAGCAGTTGGTGTAATGGCTATGTTGCTGGAATCCCATGTAGTTGACCACAGTTCAAGTCCCAGACCCGGTGGCTTAAGCTCATGGAGGAGAAGGGATTGCGGCATGGCCATCCCCCCTGGGGGGTGATTTCTCGCTTTCTGTCTCTATGTCTTTCTGGCTAGCACACATGCCGTGCCCTATAGCAAAAAACTCTCAACAACAACAACAAAAAAGATTTAATTTTATCTCTTCTAAGACTCTATAAAAGATAAATAATACGCTTAAGTAACCAAAAACATAAGTTCTACCAAATTTTTTGCTTTGTTACTAGCTTACCCAAAACAAAACAAAACAAAACAAAAGCTAGATAAAATATTTATCAAAACAGTTTAAAATACACCTGCAGGTCACACTGCATTGTTTCTTGTTCAGCAATATCTGAGCAATAGCCACGCTGAATTAAAGGCATTAAAAATGATTTCTTTGCCTTTATTAATGGGCTCCACCCTAAAATAAATCATCAATTTAAAAACGTGTTGAATTTAAAAGGTCACGTATCAAATAAATTGGTCTTCACAAATAAAAGTTTCTATCAATTTAGTAGTTTATTTTAAAATATTGGGGGAAAACTTCCATGTATTTGTAAATACATTTCCTTTAAGTCACTAAAGTTTCTTGCAGTAAAAAAAAATGCGTAAGTTTAAATGTATAACATAAACAGGCTGCATGTATCAATAACACAGTCAGGCTCTGCTTAGAAAAACCCAGCTGTGGTTCAAATCCTAGCCCTTGCACATCCTTTAAAAAAAAAAAAAAAAAAAAAAGTATATGCCCCCCAAACTCCCAGCAATAGCATTAAAAAATAGAAAAAAAGGGAATGCTATATGAGCACTCCCTGTGGGGAGTGATTTTCTCCCTTTTCTCAGTTTAACAAAGACACTTGTCCTCTGACAATCTGCATAACAATCCTCACCTTTGATCATCCCCTATCGGTTATGTACCTTTAAAGTATAAACTTTATACCTTGTCTAACCTACAAATCGTACCTATTGAATAACTATTTAGAATTAGAACAATTAATGACAAAATTAACAGTTAAAAAAGTAATGCTAAAAAACTTGTTATTAAGTGTATGTACAGAAGTTCCATGCCTGCCCCATGCTGGCATTTAATTAGCCCTGAACTAACTACGAGGTGTGGGCTGTTGGCCTACTTGACCACCAAACATCCCAGGAAGTGAGGCATCTGGCTTATTTTCCATCTGTGTGAATTAAATCGAAGAGGTTTACTGACATGTCTAAGGGCACACTTCAGAGAGTAAAACTGGCCCCCTTCCCTCACTTTCCATCTCTGGGATTTTTTTTTTTTTTTTTTACACAGAGAATTTGGCTATAGGTCATGCGCATACGCACAGAGAGCCCCAGGAGACAAAAAAGCAAGAAATCAAGAAATCACCTTCTAGGGGGACTGGCCACACCCTAATCCCTTCTCCATTTTCTTTCCAAGATCTTGGGCACGAATACACAGGCCTGGTTTGAGTTTTAAGCTGCTGGGTCCGGGAATCAAACCGCAGTGGACTATGTGGGAGTCCAGCGACATAACCGTTATGCCATCTGCTGGTCCCCCATCTCTGCATTTTTAAAGGCTCTCATTTAGTAGAAAGCATGCCTGAGGGAGTCACACACTCCTGGCTCCCAAAACGTTTTTTACCCACCTATTGAGCTCATTCACTCCCAGCCTCTGTTCCTTCAATGTGAAAAATGGGAATTATATTAACTCACCAATTTTGAGAATTGAAAAGAATGTGCTTATACTGTCTAGAATATGCTAAACATATCAATAATTCATTGCACTTACAGGCGCACTCTTCAAAAAGTTCTTGGAAAATGCGTGTCAAGGAAAAAATACGCATAGATTTCCATTTTTTTGGAAATGTAAATCTTACGGCAGCCTCTTACAGCATCCCTTCCCCAACTTTTTGATAAAGTTAAGTTGTAGATTGACGTTTGAGCGGAGTTGGGCGAGGCCGCGTCTCTGCTTGTGTTAGATGGAGCGAACCTCACAGATAACAAGCACTACACCAGATACACACTACGCGTGCGTACTCGGGCGGGGGAAGTGCTACTACCCCGAGTCCCCCAGCGAAAGGCGTCCTGGAAACCGGAAGTAAGCCTGCACAGGAAGGTGCAGAGCACAACACTAAGTGGGCGAGGGATTCACAGGGACGCAGCCAAGTCTGTAAAGACACCGAATCCGAAGGGGATGCCAGCGGTACGCTCAGGCCTCCGTGGAACAACGATTCCCTTCATGTGTCTTCCCTTCCTTGGGTAATGGTGTAGCCCAATTCCCTTTCTCTCCGGTCATCCCAGGACATACCAAGTTTTGTAGAAGAGGAATAAGGGGAACGGACGTTTCGGCAGGCAAAACCACTGTGTCGAAAGTTGGGGTGAGGGAAATGCTGGGTTAGAGGGGATTAAACAGAAGAGAAACCCTGGGAGGATCCGGGAAAGAAGGATGGACTCAGACCTGGTACATCTTTGTCAAGGGAAAGAAGGTGGGGACTCAGGATGGGTGAATTCCTTGGGTGGAGAGATGTGAGGTGTAGTGGGCGAGTTCATTGTCTGTTAAGAGTCAGGGGGGGTATCATTGGTTGGGAGATACCATTATGTGTATAGGGGGATTCGTGTATTGCTCTGAGTATGTGAATGGGGAGGGTGGGAGTTGGGGTCCGATAGGGGAGGATTTGGGATAGTACACAGATAACAAGTTTCAATTGTGCCTTGAAGCAAGCTTTGGATTCTGGCAGATGCCCCCGGAGGACAAAGAGGTGCACCATCTAGGGAAGACCTTACTGTAGATGAGGTCTTTTTCTCTCTTTTTCTATTTATTTTTAAAAAATTCTTAGGGTCTTTGACATAGGGTGCTTGCGCTCATTGAAGAGAGACATAGACAGTGAAAGGGAAAGTGAGAAATCACCCTTTGTAGAGGTGGCCATGCCACAATAACTCCTCTATTCCCCTCCTGGGATTTTGGGCAGGCAGACACATGCACCCTGCATGATTTTTCAGGCTGCCAGGTACAGAACTCAAATTGCAGCTGGCCATGTAGGAGTCTAAGTGTCTTAACCACTAGCCAGGTTTTAGCTCTGTGCCACCATCTGGACTCCAAACACTGTTTTAAATATATGCATCATGGGGGCAGCAGCTGGCATAGTGGTTAAGATACTGGACTCCTATGTGGTGGACCACAGTTCAAGTCCCAGACTTAGTTTTGGGTGCCTGTGCATGCATACCCAAAATTCCAAAAGGATAATGAAGAAGGGATTGTGGCATGGCCATCCTCCCTGGGAGGAGGCTTCTCACTTTCTCTCTGTCTCTGTCTCCAGTGAATGCATGCCCCCTACAGCAAAAAATCTCTCAATAAAGAAATAACATGTGCATCATGATGGGTAATCTAAATAAACACATTTTAAGCAGCAGATAAGGGCAGGAAAAGAGAAGGTCCAGCCAGGGGCTCATCTATTGTGTGCGGTATTGCACCTTGCACTGCACGCTGGCCCTCACAGGTGCCACTGTGCTTGCTGATGCAGTGGATAAAATGGCATCACAGGGTCTCTACCAGCTTGGCCAGGTACGGTGGTGGGTGCCAGTGCTGGAAGACCAGCACTTTGAGGCTAGCGATGACAAGGAAGACTTTATGCCATTCACCCAGATGCTGAAGAAGCTGCTGAACTGGCACCTCTTGCAGAACTGCTGACCTAGGTCTACTTCTCCCATGGCAGTGCCACAGTGGGCCAAGGGAAGCGTCTGACTGCCCTCCTGCCCACCACTACCCCCTCCACTGAGCCCTAGAGGCCACAGCAGGCCTATGTCAGAGAGGGTGTATAGATGAAGAAGGGAAATACACGTAAGGAACAGTTCCTGTGGGCAGCTCTGAATTTAATGTGGGTGCAGGTTAACAAAAGCAAACACACATTCAAAGAGCTGCTTCCCTAAGCAAAATGATTTTTTTAAAAAAAATCAAGAAGTAGGGAAGGAGCAGCAGATGGCATAGCAGTTAAATCTCTGGACTCTCACATGGTCGACCATGGTTCAAGTCCAGGATCCAGTGGTGGAGGAGTCCGACCCGGCAGGGCTCCAGGACCCATCTGAGCCCCTTGACCTTTGAGCATCGCTTCCGGTCAGTTCAGTGAGCTGGCAAGGCCGCGACTGTACGCCCCCCGACCATGGAACAAGCTTGGGTCACTTAGCATGTTGGCAAGGCCGCCTGCTATTCGCTCCGGGAAATAGAAGTTAAATTTAAAAATTCTTAAAAAACAATTGTTTTTTTTAGTTTTATTCATTATTATTTTTTAATTTGACTAGAACGAGACAGAGAGAGAAAAAGAGTGAGAAAGCAATCTACCAGGTCTGGGACTTGAACCACCGTCAGTCATGTGGGAGTCCAACACCTTAACCAACACCACTTGCTGACCCCAGAAGATATTTAAAACATACTTAATGACTTCCTACTTCCAGGATGTAACACGATTTAGGCTGTAGGTAATAGAGAACCAAAGGAAAAACTCCAGCAAGGTGTACCAGGCATTTGTAATTCAAGGTGAATCTGAGGGGTGAGTATGGCGCCCCCGGAGTGAGGGGGACCAACGTAAGGAGCTGGTGTAGATTCAATGAAGGAACAGGAGGTCAGTTTCCGGTGGTCTGAAGCCATAGTAGAGAGCCTATCAGCGGGCTGAGCTGCTGCACTAAGCCCAAAGACCAGACCAAACCAGAATCAAGCTGAACTCCCTGATGGGCCGGTTTCCCAAAGGCCAAGAGATTCATGGCAGCCCATCAGAAGGGGCCCGTGACCTGAGCGGCATGGCAAGGGAGTCCCTTCTGCTTTAAGTCTGTAAGAGTTAAGTTTTCATTCCCTGTTTGTGCATTCTTCAGCACTTTTCTACATAGAAAGCCAACCTCGGCTCGCTCATTGAGGCGCCTTTTCTGCATTGTAGACGCTAACTGTCTGATTCATGAATCAGATAATAAAGGCCAACTAGAGGGGCTAGCAGGTGGCACGGTGGTTAAGGTGCTGGATCTCACATGGTATTACATGGTTCAAGTCCCAGACCTGGTGGCTTGCTTTCTCACTTTCCCTCTCTGTGTCTCTCTTTGTTGAGTTCACGTGCAAATTAAAATAATAATAATACATTAAATTAATAATCCTTTAAAGAAAGAAAGAAAGGAACTCATGCCAGGCACATGTGCAAGTATGCCCAAGATCCTGGGAGGAGAATGGAAGAGGGATTGCAGCATGGCCATCCTCCTAGGTGATTTCTCACTTTCCTTCTCATTGTCTCTGTCCCTACCCCCACTCCCCCAGTCCTACAAGCAAGCACGAATGCACCACACCTAAGGCAAAATCTTCTCAGAAAAAAAAAAAAAAAATCAAGAAAGGATTTCAATTAATTGATCATCTATTAAGTACCAGGTACTTGACATAGGTTTTCTTCATCCAGGCTGAACTGCAATCCTTTTATTCTCTGCTAATACGACAAAAGACCTTAATTGATAACAACAACAATCGTTTATTTTAGTAGCTCTAGGTAACATGGATGCAGTAGTAACAATATGCCCAGTACTATATAAATATAAACTTACTGAATCTGTACAACATGCTTGTAAAATACAAGGAAGCTTCAAAAAGTTTGAGAAAAATGGAATTAAAACAAAAATTAAAAATATAAACTTTATTTCTCAACAAGCTCCATCAAGTTCAAGCTACTTTTATAAGCAACGATACCAGTCATTTAGTCCAGTTCCAAAGAACTAAGGGTGCTGGGAATTTAACCATGTCAATGCAGTCTTTTTTACATTATTAACTGAAGAAAAATGAGTACTCTGTAAAGATTTTTTTTTTTTAAGATTAGAAAACAAACAACTCAGAAGGAGCTAAATCAGGACTGTCATTTCCCATCTTGCAAAATTGCCCTTGCTTGATAAGAATGAGCAAGATCACTGTCATGATGGAGAAGGACTCTGGTGAAGTTTTCCCAGGTGTTTTCCTGCTAAATCTTCAGCTATCTTTCTCAAAACACCTCTCATAATAAGCAGATAATTATTCTTTGGCCTTCCGGAAAGTCAACAAGTAAAACGCCTTGAGCAGCCCACAGAACTGTTGCCAATGACTTTCATTCTTAACCCATCAACTTTTGCTTTGACCAGACCATTTCCAACTCTTAGAAGCTGTTGCTTTGATTATGCTTTGTCGTCAGGATCACACCTGTACAACCATGTATCATCCCCTGTTACGATTCTTCGAAGAAATGCTTCAGGATCTCGATACCACATATTTAAAATTTCCATTGAAATCTCTGCTCTGGTCTGCAGCTGATCTGGACACAATAGTTTAGGCACCCATCGCGCAGAAAATTTGCTCAACTTTAATTTTTCAGTCAGAATTGTGTACGCTGAACCAATCGAGATGTCTATAGTATTGGCTATTGTTTCTGCTGTTAATTGTTGGTCCTCTTCAATTAGGGCACGGACAAGATTAATTTTTTCCTCACAAATTGACGTGGATGGTCTGCCACTGCGGGCATCATCTTCAACATCATCTCGTCCCTTCCTAAAACGAGTTACCCATTTGTAAACTGCTGATTTCTTTGGGGCTTGTTCCCCATAAACTTTTTGTAAAGCATCAATGATTTCACCATTCTTCCACCCAAGCTTCACCATAAATTTGATGTTTGTTCTTGCTTCAATCTTAGCAGAATTCATGTTGTCCTGATAGGGGCTCTTTTCAAATTGATGTTTTATCCTTCTTAGTGCTTCAAACTATCTCCTGTTCAGATTTAACACATTAGTACAAATTTATTTTGATGCAATTTTAAAAATTCATGCAGTTTCTTCACAATACACATTTTCTATGGGTTATTATTATTATTTTCTATATGACATGTGTGCTTGCTAGAAAGAGACAGAAACAGATTGACAGGAAGACAAGGAAAGTAAGAAATCAATTCCCCCAGGAGGTGGTGGCTGTGCTATAATCCCTTCTCCATTCTCCTCTCAGAGCGTGTGCACACACACACGGCATGATTTTTAAGTCACCAGGCCCAGGACTAAAACCCACAGTCAGCCATATAGAGTTCATATGTGGAGTTCATCTGCCTTAACCACCATCCTATCTGCGGGCCCTCTATGGACTTTTTGATGATCTCTTGCAGATTCGATTTTTAACCCCATCCCATAGATGAGGAAAGTAAGGTACTAGGCGTTTACATAGAATATCCCAAGTCTTCCTCTACCACCCCTCACTTATTTCCTGTTGTCCTCTTTCCTCCCTGGAGCTCCAGTTCCTCCTTTATTGCTCAAATTTCCAGAATCAATTCCTCTCTTACATTCCTCCAACTCCCTTCAACTGTGTTTCTCTAACACCCTAATCTCCCCTATTACGTTGCTGCTCTTCAATTCTGAATAGCCTCCATTCATTTAATCAACATAATTTTAGTATCTCCTTAGCAGGCATATTTCCAGGCACTGGAATTTTTCATGGTGAACAAGACAAGGTCTCCCCCTAACCCCCCGCCCCCCCCCTCCATGAAAAGGTTAACTGATAAATGAACAAGATAATTTTATATGTACTGATCAAATTTCAGGGGATGGGGCAGATGCTGCCAGTGGGAAGGGGTTGATGTGACTTTTAAATAGGACAGTCAAGGAAATCCTCTTTGGGGAGATGACAGTTAAACTCTAAGTGCAAAGAGCTGGATGAGCATTCTGGCAGAGGAAACAGCCAGGGTGAAAATGGACCAAGCCTGGCCTGTGTGAGAACAGGTGGAGCCACCTACAGGTGAAGCAGAGGAGGCAGAAAGGCATGAAACGAGGTAAAGTGAGAAAGGAAGGGGAACCCTTCTACATGCTCTATTACATCCCAATTCTGTCCACCAGAACTTTCTGTGATGATGGGGATGTTCTAAACCATTACTGTCCTAAATACTGTAGGGATTATTGAGTGCTTAAAATAGTGTGACTAAGGAACTGAAATGTTTGCTTCATTACAATTAATCTACCGTATCCACATGTAGTTAGCTGCTACCATCCTGGCCAGCATAGCTACATAACTTGCCATACCACCGCCAAACACCGAACTCTTTTTTTTTTTTTTTTTTGAGAGATTTTCATTGTAGGGCGCGTGCGCTCGCCAGACAGACAGAGAGAGACATAGAGACAGAAAGCGAGAAATCACCCCCCAGGGGGGATGGTCACACCGCAATCCCTTCTCCTCCATTCTCCTCTCGGGATCTTGGGCATGCACGCACACGCGCCCGGCGCAAACACCGAACTCTTCTGCCCTCCCCAAACGTCCCAGGGCTCCCTCCAGCCTCCACTCAGTCTCAGGACAATCCTGTAACACAAGGGCATTATGCAATGCTCAAACAGCCCAATTAGCTAACCCTCCTTTTATACCTTAACTGCTCATTGCTCCCAGCATGCTTCCCTCCCTATCCTTTTTTTCCCAGGGAGAATTTACATGTTATGTGGCAGTGGAGAGCCCAAACTCAAGGGCGAGATCCTGGTCTGCCACTTTGGTCAACTTATTTAATATCTGTTTCCTTATCTGCAAAATGGAGTGTAACAGTAATGCTACTGCTTAGAATGGTGAGGCTTCAATAAGGCTCTCATGTAAAGCAGTGATGGGTAGAGGCAGCTTAGTCGGGTCTGTTTTACAACCGTATGTGGTTAAGTTTCCATCCTAAACAGTTTTAAGGTAAAAGCACTTAGCGCAGTACCCAGCACAGAGAAAGTGTTGAGCTTAGTGTTGGCTTCAGCACACCTACTTTTTCTGACCCTTCAGCTCCTCCTACAACCTGATCACTCTCTAGTGCCCACATCCCCTGTAATAATTCACTCTTCACAAACATCCCAATTCCCCATAATCAGAGTTGCCAGATAAAATACAGGGTGCCTGGGCCAGCACATGGCATAGCAGTTATGTTGCTGGACTCCCACATGGCTGACCGTAGTTCAAGTCCAGGACCCAGTGGCTTGAAAATCATGCCAGGCACATGTGCAAAAGTGCCAAGATCCCTCGAGGAGAAGGGATTGCTGGGTGGCCAACACTCCTGGGAGGTGATTTCTCACTTTCCCTCTCACTGTCTCTGTCAATGAGCACATGCACCCTATGGCACAAACCTCTTTAAAAAAAAAAAGGAAAAAATACAGGGTGCCCAGTTAAATGTGAATGTCAGATAAAATATTATTCATTACCTGCCATTCATATTCAACCAGGCACTGTTTTCCTCCTAAATCCAGCAACTCTAGCTATGACTGGCTTCGCAATCACTAAGGAATTCCCAGTGCCTCCTAGAGGTTGGTATTTAACGGACCTTCTATAAATAGTGCCACAATTTATAGAATATCTCATTCTCACACAAAACCTCCGACTTCTTACAGCTCCAGTTCTTCCCAACGGCGTGCGTCGCTCCCATAGGGCACAGCAGGCCCTGTCCTATAACCCCGACGCCTCCACAAAACCCCGGGTCCCTCTGCAGCCGGTCCTGCTCACCATGTATTCACAACATGCAGTGGTGCCTGACACACAGTAGCTCACAGAATGATAACGGCGTTTAACACCGCATTTTTGCCATCTGCGTTTTCACTTCCCCCAAAGCATTCCAGTTACCTAACACCGATTTTTCACTGATCTTCCCACATCCCCTTATTACATATGATTTTACCAAAACAGTCCCACTCCTTCATAATACCCCCGTTCCCCTATTATCACCCCGACTCCCCTCACTTCAAACCAGTTCCTCCATCACTCTCCATTCCTCCGCGAACAGGCCAGCTCCCGGGTGGCTCCTCCAATTCCTACCGCGATATCCCTAACCCCTTCTCCTCCCCACCGCTCCGCCCACTCCGGGGTTACCATGGCAACGCTAACCTTTGGCTTCCCCTCCCGTGCGCCGAAATGGCCCGTCACCGTGGAAACCAGAGCAGGGCCTCGGTCCCAACCCCACCCTACACACACTCGGAGACAACGGCCCTGGGACCGTGGCCCCGCAACCCAGTTTCCTGGAACCCGGGAAGCTGAGGGGGTCCCCACGAGGCTCAACCAGTACAGGAATCTCTCCCCCCTCCCCCCAACTAAGCGCGCAGCAGCTTGCACATGCGCGTTTGGAACTCTGAGTCAGCGAATTCTACTACGCAGGCGCTCACGCTCAGCAAAAGGGCTTGGGCACAAAGCGCTGGCCGCGCTTAGCCTGCTGGGAGCTGTAGTTTTCTGGCCGCTATGGAGGGCGATACAGGTAGCCAAAGGATGAGCCAGATGAAAGTAGGAGCATGTTTGCTGAAGTTGGGCATCTTGGAGCAGGCACGACTGTCATCATAGCAGCAATGAAGAGTGAAGCCTACCTCCACTAGCCAATCCGCTATTTTTAGTCTTTCATCTTCATAACTCAAAGTTTACTTTGCACCAGGAATTGTTCTAGGCACTGAAGATATCACGGAAAACAAAGTAGAGCTTATATTTTGGTGGTAGGAGATTGTTTTTTAGTTTATTCTTTGTTTCATGAATGAGAAAGACAGTAAGAAAAATGTAGACACAAACAGCACCCCCAATATGTTCTGACCACACAATCCATCCTCAGCCTTAGCAAGCCATGGATCAGTGTCCAGTGCATTCAGGGAGGTCTCTGGATGCCAGCCAAGAACCTTCCCATGTGGGTTAGCCCTGCAGAGCAATTGCAGTTTACTGCTGGGTCAATGCCATCATCTGGCAGAAGACTGACTATTAAAAATGGTGAACAGAGATCATTGGAGAAAGTAGTATGTTACTCAGTAGTTGGGATGCTTCGGGAAAGTGGAAATGAGGCAATGTTAGAACATTGATACATACATACCAACTCATTTACCCTTACAAAGTCACATGAGATAGTACTATTATGACCCTCAAACTACAATATAGGTCAAGCACCTGAAGATCACATAGCAAAGAAGTTGTGGAGGTGGAGTCTGAACATAGGTAGTCTGGCTTCATACTCGATAAGCTTAATTACAGTGCTAAATTGGTAAATAGCTATTGCAGTATAATTCCAGGTAGTGATAAGTGAAGAATAAAGCAGAGAAAGGGATTAGAGGACTATTTAGACAGACTGCTCAGAGATAGCCTTTGGGAGAAGGTGACATTTGAGCAGAGGCCTGAAGGGACTGATTTTACTTGTGAGCTGGGCATGTGGGGTATATAGTGGCCTAAGAGCCACTGACCTTTGGGTTTTCTCTTGCTTTCCCCAAGAGCAAAACACTGTTACACATGCTGTTTCCTGGGCCAAGAAGGCACTTTTGTCATTCTCTTTTCCTGGCAAAGGTCCCCTTCTGTGAAGAGCCTTATGCCCCCGCCTATTTTACTGATCATAAATCTCTTCTTCTCTGGACTCACATCCAATCTATTCTTCACAGTAAGGCCGCGAGAGTAAAATTTATTCTGATATATAAGATCGTTGACAAAGTCATGTTTTTCTGTTTTTCTATGCTAAAATGCATCATGACCTTCCCAGCAACCCAATACATCCAACCAAGTCATGCCTGTGTTCAAAACTTTTTGAAGGCTTCTCGTTGCTCCTTCTCTACCTATAAGGCCCTGCTGCTCTTCCTACCCATGTCTCTCCCTATCATACTCCGACCCACCATTCTCTGACCTTTCTTCAATGTACACAGTATAATGGGCCAAGCACTTACCCTCCCAGGCCCCTCTGGATTACTTCGTGAATAAATTAATGAATTAATTCAGTTTCCAGGTAATTCACATTTAAGAATCTAATGTTAAAACAGGCTAATGGAGAGCTTTGGGATATTGGTCTGGACTGGACTGCTATTGTGTTTGCCTGCCCGGGGCCCTCCTCCCTGCTCTCTGTGTGCCCATGTGTCCAGTCTGCCCTACTGAACTGTTCCAGGGATAGGTGCATGTCTGTCAGATCCAGTGACTTTCCTGAGTGTGCTTCCAGTGGTTTTTCCCATGTGTGGTCTTTGAACAGAAGCATCAGAATCATCCGGGAATGTGTTAGACCTACAAACTCTCAGGCCCTACCTCAAACCCATTCGATTAAAACTCTGGGGGTGGAACTCTGCAATCTGTGTTTTAACAGAGCAGTGGTTAATTCTGTGCATCATCCATCTTAACCGGCCAAGGGGTGCCCAAATTAAACATTATTTCTGGGGCCCAGCAGGTGCCATGCAGGGTTACGGTATCTGGATCCCACATGGCCAATTTTGCAGTTCAAGTCCCAGACGCAGTCGCTTGAAACACATGCTAGGCACGTGTGTGCGCATGCCCAAGTCCTGAGAAGAGAATGAAGAAGAGATTGTAGTGTAGTGCCCTCCCCCTGCCCCCCAGGGAGGAATGTGATTTCTCATTTCTCTCTCTAGCCATAGGTAACTGATACCCTTTATAAATCCATTTTGGTTTTGTACTTGAGATTTACTATAAGGATACTGGGAGAAAGGTGTATTTTTTAGTTTTTTTAGTTAGTTTATATATATATATTTTTTGCCACAAGGTGTGTGTGCTTCCTGGGAGGAGAGAGAGAAAGTGAGAAATCACCCCCAAAGGGAGGATGACCACACTGCAATACCTTCTCCTCTTGGGATTTTGGGCAAGCACACACACACACACACACACACATACACACACACACGCCTGGTGTGATTTTCAAGCCAGCAGGTCTGGGACTTGAACTATGGAGTGAGCTGTGTAGGATCCAATGCCTTAACTATGCCACCCACTGGCCCAGAAGAAAGGTTTTTGTGGATCAAGACAGGAACATGTGAGATTGGGGCTTACGGCTGCTCTTATTCTCAGCCAAAAGAGAGGGCCTTATTTTGAAGGAATTCATCATGCAAAGAGCTGAAGTGAGGGAGGAAAACCTGACCTTGACCTTTCCTGGTCCTCTGACCTTGCCTGATCCCCTGAACTAAGCTTCAGTTGAGGCCTTTTGCTTCTTTTTTTATTGAGAGAGAGAGTTTTGCTATAGGGCACGTGCACTCGCCAGAGAGATAGACAGAAAGTGAGACATCACCTCCCAGGGGGACGGCCATGCCACAGTCCCTTCGCCTCCATTCTCTCAGGATTTAAGACATGCACACGCACACATCCAGCATTGTTTCAAGCTGCCAGGTCTGGGACTCGAACCACAAATCACCATTACACCATCTGTTGGTCCCAAGGTGTGTCACTTCTTGAACCACTGAGCTGTCTTCTATCTTAAGCTCCTTCATTGCTATTCAAAACTGCTCAAAGTATACTCCAGGATCCATAAGCAACTGTATCATCAGAGAGCTCGCTGGCATTTCAGACCACACCCAGACCTCCTGTATCTCCCAGGTGCCCATATGATGCACGTTCAAATTAAAGTTTGAAAGTGCAGAACCATGGGACCAGCAGTTGGTGTAATGGTTATGTCACTGGACTCCCATGTAGTTGACCACAGTTTGAGTCCTGAACCCGGTGGCTTAAACTCACGCCAGGCATTTCTGTCTCTGTCTTTCTGGCGAGCGCACATGCCCTATTGCAAAAAACCTCTCCAAAAAAAAGAAAGAAAGTGCAGAGCCACTTCAACCTGAATCTTGTCATCTGCAGTAGAATGAAGTCCTTTTCATTAGTTGTCACAATGGAAATCCTAACTCAAACCCCAACTTGAACTTCTTAATCATTAAAATTTATTTTACTCAAGAACTCCCAAGTTGGAGCTGGCTTTTAGTCAAGGATCCAGATTGTATCTCCTAGCGCTGTCATCCTCAGTGTGGGCTTCGTTATACCATTCAAGGTGGTTGTAAGCAGGTAAGGCCTGGCCATCTCATTCTGGGCCTCCCGTCTTGGAATCTTTGTTAGAAGCCTCCCTCCCTCATCTCAGCGGACTCATTTGCTGGGATTGGGTCACATGCCCATTCTTTCTGTCTTTCTTTTACTTCCATGAGAGAGAGAGAGAGAGACCCAACACAGCCATCACACCACAGTCCACCCTGTCTTGGCCATCACAGATTGTGGGCATGTACATGGGAGGCAGGTACAGGGAGGCGTCAGGAAGCGAACCCAAAACTCCCCCATGTGGGTCCACCATCACAGAGTGCTGCGTTACTACTCAGTCACCAGCTGGCCCCAGTCTTAAACCAATCACTGACAAGGACAGACTGGTCTGAGCCAATCATCTGAGGGTTGAACTGATGGGTGTCAGGGAGTTGCCACCTCAGTGCACTGTCCAGGTTGGGGAGGATGAGGCCAGAGCTGTCATGGAGATGAATTCGTCGTGGCTGCTCCATCTCTGGCCCCGTGCGCCTTGCTGATAGAAAGACTGCAGAAATGCTGGGTCATCTCAACTCTCCTCTGGATCTGGCGCTCACCCTTCACCAGAAGACAAGAACTCAGCACAGAAACCCAAGTAATGTTTTATTCCAATCTCAAAGCACACTGCCCCAGACAGTTTCCCTCCCTGGCTGGAATCTCCACCCATTTCTCCAGACTAGACTCCCGCTGCCCTCTCTCACACTCTCTTCCAGGAAAGACCAACCAGAAGAGGAAAGGGCTTAGACAAATACCCAAATTGCTTGCCTCCCACTTCTTCTCTCCCATCGCCCACACTTACCTTTGTCTCCTCTCCCTTTGCCCTTCCCTCTCCACCATCCTTGTCTCCCCCACCCCCACCCCTCTGCCTCTCATGGTTTTCCTCATTTTCTCCATTTCTGCCTCTTCTCGGGTCCTCCCTCCTTTACTTGTTTCCTCTTCCGTCTTTCCTCCCCTACCCCTATCTGTCAAGTACTATATTTCCTCCCTTTGCCCCAGTGCTCCCCAGATGGGTCAGCTGACTCCTTCTGGTCTCTGCCCACATCTTGTTGTGCGCCCCTAACCTCAACATCCCCCCCTGCAGCTCTGCCTCTTCCCTTCCTCCGCCTGGGCCAGACCCTGTCCACACCTCTTGTCACACATTTCCCATACTGAGGGCTTCCCTCAGAACCCACCCTGGCCATCAACACCGCCCCCAGCTCTGGCTCCAGGTCCTGAGACCACTGCCAACTTGCCCTCAGTCCCAGAGAAGGAGACAGCCAAGAGGAGGTCCTTGCATGACCCAGAGGGTGGCCAGCGGACCTGGCTTCAGCCTTATCTTTGGGATCAAAGAATGCCCTCTGCTCTCACAGTGGAGAGTGCTGGGCAGGGGCCTGCAGGGTCAGGGCTCAGGGGCTCTCCCCCAGCAATCCCTGAGCAGGTCCATGTGGAATAAGGCTGCTCCGGTGAGGAGGCGTGCTGCGAAAAGGTGTCGGCAGGGTAGGTGCCGGGCCGCGTGGATAGAGCAGCTGCAGCGCGTCAGGGCCCTGTCCAGGTAGAAGTCCGAGGTGCCGTCTTTAAGGGCAAAGCCAGCTCCAGTCCAGTGGAAACCCTGAATCCCATGTTGCCTGGCAAAGGCCAGCTCCTCGGCCACCAGGTCTGCCAGCTCTGGTCCACAGGCTGCTCGGAATTTGGCCAGGGGCTCCCAGTCCACCCCTTCCTCTCCCGCAGGGTGGCAAAGCCTCTTTGGTTCCCTTGGGCCTTCTTCACCTCCTTCCTGAGGGCTGTCCCCTGCAGCCAGGCACTCAGTCCTCATGGCTGCCCATTCCAGACTGCCCTCAAACACAGTCCCTGCAGTGGTGCCGGCTAAGATGCCACTCTCAGGCCCCAGACACCTCCCTCCTGTGTTCCCCCACTCCAGCCCTTGTTCTCTGCTGTTGGGGCCTGCGCACCGGCCTGCCCCTCTGTCTCCGTTCTCCATGCCAGCAACACTTGTGCCACCTGCCTGGCCCAGAACCATGTCCTCCAGGCCCCTTCTTTTGATCCTCAACCTCACTCCTCTCTGCTCTGCAATCCCTGTCTCTCTCCTCTTCTTGTCTGCCCAGTGGGCCCCCCTTTGGTCTCCATTCTCAGGGGCCAACTCCGAGGGCTTCTCCAAACGGACACCCCTCCAGGTTCTAACCTCTAGCTCCCGGCTCTTCTCTGCATCAAACTGGGGTGCCTTGCAGTCTCTGATTTTTAGTCCATCTGCCCTTTCCTCATGTAACTGGGCCCCTCTCCAGGGGCTTCCCTCAAGACTCCTGGCCCTCTCATTCTCCAAGTGGGTCCCCCTCCCGTCTGCAGTCTCCGGCACCTTAATCTTTTGATCCCCCAACAGGTCCATCCTCCAGGTACACTCCTCTAATCCCCTTAGCCTCTGGTCCTCCAAACGGGCCCCTCTCCAGGCATAACTTTCCAGTCCCCAATATTTCTCACCCTCAGACTGGGCCCCCCTCCAGTCTCTGATCTCTGGCCCTCTCAGATGTTCTTTGTCCAACTGGGACCCTCTCCAGACACCACCTAGTCCCGTCACCTTCTGGTTCTCTAACTGAGCCCCTCTCCGAGCTCTCATTTGCAACCTGCTCTCCTCACTTTCCAACAGGGCCCCGCCCTGGCCTCTGGTCTCCAGACCTCTTGCCCACTCTTTCACCAACTGGGCCCCACTGCAAATACTCCCTTCTTTCAAAGACCCTCTCCATTCTCTGATCTCTAGGCCCCTCACTGTCTCGTTCTCCGCCTGAGCCTTTCTCCCTGCATAGTCCTCCAGCCAAACACACCCGCTGTCTGAGCCCTCGGGCACCGACTCCACAGACGCGTCGGCCCACTGCATAGCCACCAGGTCGTGAAGGCACTGCGCCACGCTGCGAGAGGGGCTGAGGTGTCGAAGCAGTCGGCGGCGGTGGCCGCGCACCAGGGCACAAGCGTCCAGATCGCGGGCTGCCTCAAAGGCACGGAAACGCACCCACATATCGCGGCGGGGCGCCCAGTTTCGCTCGAAGTAGTCGACGAATGCCGCAGGGCCATGGGCTCGCAGCTCCGCCAGCGCCTCGGCATAGGCGGCGGGCGGGGGGGGGGCGGGCCCGGC
>NW_006159527.1:645371-665164 GCF_000334495.1 Tupaia belangeri chinensis | reverse complement strand
AGCGAAAGAGGTCAGGGGACGCAGGGTTTCCGCGCCCAGTTCCCCAGTCCGCCATGTCCTTCCCTGGGAAAATAGGAATCCATTCCTTCAGGCATTTTATTCTTTTGACAGGCAGAAGGCAGTGAAAGAGAATGGTTAAAAACACAGAGTCTGGGGACCAGCAGATGGCATAATGGTTACGTTACTGGACTCCCACTAGTCGACTGTGGTTCGAGCCCCAGACCCAGTGTCTTAAAACAGGCGGGGTGAGTGTGCGTGTGTGCCCAAAATCCTGAGAGAAGAATGGAGGATAAGAGATTGAGGTGAGGTGTGGCCATTCTCATTCCCCCAATAATTTCTCGTTTTCTCTCCGTTTCTCCAGCGAGGGCATTTACCCTACAGCAAAAAATCTCTAAAAAAAAAAAAAGAAAATCAAACAAACAAACAAACAACAACAAAAAAAAAATGGACTCTGTGGGTTTCCAGTGCCCCTGCCACTACACCACCTGCTGGTCCATCGCAGTTCCAGTCCCAGATGGCTACTTAAAACTCATGCTGGGGGCCTGCATCTATGCCCAGGATTCCCAGAAATAAGTGGAGAGGAAGGAATTGAGGCGTGTTCAAACGCCCCCCCCGCCCCCCCCACACACACCGATGATTTCTCACTTTCTGTCTCTTTGTCTCTCTCTCTCTCCTAGGAGCGCATATGCCCAAAAATCTCTAAAACAAAACAAAACCACATACTGGAGCCATGTTGTCTGGACTTGAGATGTAGGTACAACCATCCGTTAGTGTGACTTTCACACACACAGAAGCCTCAGTCGGCCCCGCTGGGAACTGGGTATTCATTCTTTACTGGGAAGCAGCCTAGAACGATGCTTCAGAAGTGCCAGCTGCACTGGTGTCAGTGCTTGGACCTTGCCAGAAACGCATGTTCTCCATCCCGCCCACCCCACAGCTGCTGAGTCTGACCCTCCGGGATGGGGCCTGGCAATCTGTTTTGATAAGCCCTCCAAGGATTCCCATGCATGCTCAAGTTTGATGACCACTGGTGGAGAGGTAAAAAGCAAAGATTTCAGAGGCACAGCTTGAGTCCCACCTCCACTGCTTCCAAACCGTGTGAGTCAACCTCTCGGTGCCTCAGTTTCCTCCTTAATGTGCACATTCCTTAATTTCCTCTTCTAGGAGCTGAATACTCATTCTTCTATGCACGGAGAGGCAGGACGGGGTCAAAAGTACAGCCTCCGGGAACCAGCAGTTAGCGTAATGGCTATGTCGCTGGGCTCCCACGTAGTCGACCGCGGTTCGCGTCCCGGACCCGGTGGCTTAAAACTCACGCCAGGCGTGTGTGCGTGCGTGCCCAAGATCCCGAGAGGAGAATGAAGGAGAAGGGATTGTGGCGTGACCATCCCCTCTGGGGGGTGATTTTTCGCTTTCCGTCTCTATGTCTCTCTCTGTCTGGCGAAGGCACACGCCCTATAGCGAAAATTTCTCTCAAATAAATAAATAAATAAATAAATAAATAAATAAATAGTACAGCTTCGAATGCCTGGGCTGAGGTCCTGGAGCCACCACTTCCTGGCCGCTGTGGCTTCAACCAACTTCCCTAACTTGTCTCAATATATCTGTGGCTGGAAGGATGAAATGCATGAAAACATCTAGCATACTGCCTCGCACACACGGCATTGCTATTAGTACTCATTAAGTGATAAATTCTAAGTGCTCTCCAACTGTTGCTTCTCTAATTATCTTCTCTGTCAAAACCCACCTTGTCATAAAGGTCTTCTCTGACTCTCCCAGCTGAGTATCAGTCCTGTCTCTCCCCAGCCCTACCGGCCGTGGTGCTCACTGTCTACCACGACCAATCTTTATTTGCTTTGCCCATTGCCTGTTTGTCCTAAGATGGAAGCCCCACAAGGATGGGGATGACAGGGATGGTGTTCCCCTTTTGTCTTCCTGAGGTTTTAAACCACATGTGGTCCAGAACCAGAGCTGAATCTATACTGAGCGAGTGAGTGAGTGAACTGCCCAGTGCCAGAGTGTGCGGTGACACCCACAGGCCACACCTCTCCGGTGCAGGTTCAGGGACCAGAATCTGGGTTTGAATCCTAGATTTACCCTCTTATTTGCTGTGGGACCTCAGGGAAGTGAGTCAGCCTCAGTTTCCCTAGCTGGCAAATGGGGATGTCTTTTGAAGAGGGTCACAGTGTGGCTACAATATCATCCATGTCTGACGCGTGGGTCGACACCTGACACATCAGATCCCAGCTACTCGTTCTCTCAGCAGTAGTCAGTGTAATGACCCTGCCCCCTTCCTAAACAGGGTCTCTGCTGGCCTCTGTCACACAAACTCCTGATTGTCCTCCTTCCTCCTATGCTCTCCTTTGCTTGCCCTACTTAGCACTCTCTGTTGTCCTGTGCAAAGCCTAGCCCGGGCGCTCTGCTCTCCTCTTGCCCTATATCTATGCCCTCCCAAGGTGATCTCATCCTGTCGCATAGCCCTCGCCATTTCTCGGCTGGTAACTCCCAGTTCTGTATCTCTAGGTTCCAGGCTTACCTCCTCAACTGATTCTGCAGTGATCCGGCCCCTTGGATGGCTCATAAACCCTTTGGACTAACAGCCCATAGTCCTGTTTGAGTCTCAACAACCCACCCCCTACCTACTCCTCCTTAGTCAGCTGCATCTTGGTCAATGGCTCCACCATCCACTCCACAGTTCAGGCCCCAACACAGAGAGCTAATGCTTGGCTTTTCCTTCCCCACCCTCTGCATGCAACCCATCTCCAACTCCTAGATATGTCCCTTGAAATAAATCTACAAGCTGACCTCTTCTCCCCACCTTGGTCAGAGACACCACCCACCATCTCTCATCTGGGTTGTAGCCACCTCCTCACTGGACGCCCTGTCTCTGCCCTCATCCCCTTGTCTGTTTCCCATTCAACTGCTAGAGGGGCATTTTCAAAACTCCACTCAGGGGGCGGGTCAGCTGGTGGTGTGGAGGCTGGATCTCACATGGCTGACTACACAGTTTGAGTCCAGACCCAGTGACTTGAAAGACACACTGGGTAGGTATGCCTAAATCCCAAGAGGAGAATGGGGAAGAATGGATTGCTGTGAGGCCAGCCCCGCTGGGAGTGTTTTCTCACACACACACACACACACACACACACACCCCGACACCTGTCTCAGGCAAATGCACATGCCCTATAAACCAAAAAAAAAAAACATCCATTCAGACCACCCCCTCCTCTACTTGAATATCTTTCCCCCATTCCCAGGACTCCCCATTATACTTTGAGTAAAGCCAGGAGTCCACATCACAGCTCTAGGCCCTCAGTGATCAGGCCCTTTGACCTCATCGTTTATTCCTCTTGCCCGACTCCGCATGAAGCCCCCTGACAGGGTGGGTAGATTTAGTAGCTATGAGCCAGTGGCTAGGGCTCCCTCAGTCATTCCCTGTAAGTGTTGAACTTCAGCTGCAGAACTAGGACCTGAGTCCAATTTAACCACAGACCTCTCCACAAATTGCTTTGCCATAATCGAACCTCTTCCAACAAGACTATTTAAGAAGCACCGTTTGTGCTCAGCTTTCAATACGAAAGGAAAAAAAGAAAAAGAAAAAACTATGACAAAAAGGTCAAGAAGAGGTCTAGAGAACAAGGAAAAAATTGCTTTCCTAACTCCGAAATCATACATTCAGCATCTTTTTTTTTTTTTTGAGAGGTTTTTGCTATAGGGCACGTGCACTCGCCAGACAGACAGAGAGAGACAGAGAGACAGCAAGCGAGAAATCATCCCCCAGGGGGGATGGCCATGCCGCAATCCCTTTTCCTCTGTTCTCCTCTCAGGATCCTGGGCACACACGCACACGCACCCATCATGAGTTTAAGCCACCAGGTCCGGGACTTGAACAACGGTCGACTACGTGGGAGTCCAGCAACATAGCCATTACGCTAACTGCTGGTCCCAGCATCTTAAATAGTATTAGAATTCAATGTACTTTATGAAAAAGTCCCACTGCCACATTAATTACAACATTGCTATTATTTTTTCAACCACTGTTAATTTTTATGCAATTACATATAATCAAACTTATCTCAGCAGATGTTTGATCTAGACTTGCTCTGCCCAACACCATAGCTACTGGCTACATGTAAATGTTTACATTTGGGTTGATTACCATTTTAAAGTATCTGACAATTCAGTTCCCCAGTCACCCTAGCCTTATTTTTTTTTAAGCTTTTTGTCATAGGGTGCATGTGCTCAATGGAGAGAGACAGAGACAATGAGAAGGAAAGTGAGAAATCACCCCCCAAGGGGATGCTCATGCCTCATTCCCTACTCCTCCATTCTCCTCTTGGGATTTTTGTGCACACAAGCACACACACCTGGTGTGAGTTTCAAGCTGCCGGGTCTAGGACTTGAATTGCAGACTACCATGTGGGAGTCCAGCACCTTAACCACCATGCCATCTGCTGGTCCTCACACTAGCTGTATTTTACATGCTCAATAGCCACACAAGGCCTGTGGCTATTCTACTGGACAGTGCGACCTGGAACACTGCCATCATGACAGAAAGTTCTAGAGCACATGACTGGTCTAGAAACTAACTTACATAGAAGACTCATAACAGGTAAATGTGTTTTGTGTGTGTGTGTGTGTGTGTGTGTGTGCTTTTTTAAGTACCCACTTCCATAGTTGTATCTTTTTCTTCTCAGGAGTCACGAAGAAGAGAAAAGTAAAGAGGGAACCAGCAGTTAGCGTAATGGCTATGTCGCTGGATTCCCACGTAGTTGACCGCGGTTCGCGTCCCGGACCCGGTGGCTTAAAACTCACCCTGGGCGTGTGTGCGTGTGTGCCCAAGATCCCGAGAGGAGAATGGAGAAGAAGGGATTGCGGCATGCCCATCCCCCCTGGGAGGGAATTTCTTGCTTTCTGTCTCTCCGTCTCTGTCTGTCTGGCGAGCACACGCGCCCTACAGCAAAAATCTCTCCAAAAAAAAAAAAAAAAAGAGAAAAGTAAAGACATAGTAATGTATTTGCCTTCAGACTTTTCCAGAGGTGATCTGAGGCTACTTTCCACTCTGAAAGTGCTAAACTCCAATTCCTAATCTTACTTTTCTTTCTAGACGGGGGTATATATGTTTTTCTGTTTATATATACACCTGTTTGCTAAGCAGTATTCATTGAACACTCACTGAGTGCCTGATACTGTGCTAGGCCTTGAAGAGAGACAGGAACTGAAGCAGGCCCAAGTCCTACCCAGTCAGACCAGCTGGGTCTCATAGGCAATAGCCCAATCAATGTTGCTTTCCATTAGGAAACACAGGGACTAATGAGTTAATAGTTCCTGACCCCAGAGCCAGATTGGAAGGATCCAAATCCAGGTTCTTCTACTTACTAGCAGTGTGAATTTATGCACCAGTTATGTGGCTTGGGGAAACTGTCTGACCTTCTCTGTGCCTCAGTTGTTCCCATCTGCAAAGACAGAGAATATAACTGCAGGTACCTCTGCCCACTGTTATGAGGAGTACATGGGTTAATCTGTGTGAAGTATGTGCAACAGTGCCTAGGTCATGGAGTATCAGCTTGACCTCTGAAAGGGCTGGAGACTAAGGTTGGTCAAACAGGGTAGCAGTCATGTCTATGTGGTCAACACCCAGTAAAAATTACAGGCCTCAAGGCTCGGGTGCACTGCCCTGGTTGGCAATATTCTGTGTGTGTTGTCACGCATCATTGCTGGGAGAACTAAGCTCTGTCCACAGGACTCCTCTGAGAGAGGACAGCCAGAAGCTCCCAACCGATCTCTCCACCTGTGTCTCTTCCCTTTCCTGATTTTAATCTCTATCCATTTGCTGAAATACACTGGAACTATAAGCATAACATTATTATTTTTTTTTAAGTTCTATAGTCCTCTCAGTGAATCCATGGACCTGAGGGTGGTCTTAGGGACCTGACTACATCAGGGAAGTGACTTGCCCTAGATCATGGAGCTAGCAGACAATGGGGTTGGGATCCAGCCATTAGAAATGGTTAAAAAAAAAGGGGGGGGGGAACATGTGGATGACATTTACAGGGTGTGATGACATTTGATGAAAGAAGGGTAAGTAAATAAGTACATTTTCCTACCAAAGATTTACTGGACAAACATGGAATGCTGGCTTCTGGTCCAACAAATGACGAAAAGAAATGGGACATGCCAGAGAGTCAGAATAAACAGAGCATGATTTCAGATGTATACAGTACAGAAGAAAACCAACAACATACATGAAAAAGCTTCTCTAGGCTAGGTACAGTTTGAAGCACTTTTCTTTTCTTTTTTTTTTTTTAAAGAATTATTTATTTAATTTTATTTATTATTCATTTATTTTAATTTGACCAGAGAAAGACAGACAAACAGAGAGAAGGAAAGTGAGAAAGCAAGCCACCAGGTCCAGGACTTGAACCGTGGTCAGCCATGTGGGAATGTCCAGCACCTTAGCCACCTCACCACCTGCTGGCCCCTGAAGCTCTTACTTTCAATCTTTATGACCTCATGTTAATATATACTATTACTATCATAACTATTATCGTATTATGTATTATAACATCAGTAGATACTATTATTTTTCATCCTATGGTTTTTGAATGGGGAAACTGAGGCACAGAGAGCTTCAGCTGCTTGCCTGAGATCACCAGGCAATAATTGGCAGAGCTGGGATTTGAGCCCAAGCAGCTTGAGCCCAGGGTCTGTGTCCTTACAAAAGGTATTTACAGGGAAGAGCAGTGAGGCTTATTTATTGGGTTGTCGGAAAAGTCATGTGTGGGACAGACGGCAGAATGGTTATGTCACTGGACTCCCACGTAGTTGACTGCAGTTCAAGTCCTAGACGCGGTGACTTAAAATTCACACCAGGTGCATGAGCATGTGTGCCTAAAATCCCAAGGGGAGAATGGAGGTAAAGGGACTGCGGCATGGCCATCCCCACTGGGAAGTAATTTCTCACTTTCTGTCTGTTTCTCCAGCAAGTGCACATGCTCTATAGCAAAAATCTAAATAAAAAAAAAGTCATGTGAATTTTTGCATAGAAAAAAATACATCATGACTTTTCCAACAACCCAATATTTAATAGTGGAGTAGCTAACCGTTATATGCTCCAAGAAGACCAATGGACAAAGGAATGCCTAAGTGTGTGTGTGTGCCCCCATGTTACAGACCCACAAACGTGGGTGGGATCCTCAACTTTCCAGATGCTGGAATTGGTGGAAATGGGCCTGAGCCTCATTTCCAAACTATGGAACAGCACAGTGGTGAAGACCAGGGCCTGGATCCAGACTGTATGGATCCAGAGCTGTATTATCTTGGGCCAGTTACTGAACCTCTCTGGCTTCCATATCCTTGTTTGTAAAGTGGGGATGAGCATGGTGGGCTCCTTCCTCATAGGGCTCTGGGGAGATTTCAATGAATTACAGTATGTGAAGTCCCTTGGGCAGTGCCTGGCACATAGTAAGTGCCTGATAAATGCTAACTAAAATCACACCAATATTACGTGTGGACAGAGGGCTGAGCTTTGATTGGTGTGTCAAATCGGGGCTGGTTAGAGGCATAGGATAGGGGTGGGGCAAGAGGTATAGAACTGAATCCAGAGAATGAGTTCATATCTCAGTTTCACCCCGAGTTGGAACTTTTCCCATGCATGAAAGACAAAGGCACAGCCAGGTGAAAGAACCAGCTCTCCCTCCATTTTTCTTTTTCTCCCCCCTCAAACTTCAAGTCTATCCCAAATCCGAAGTTGGATCAAAGCAGCAGAAAGATTCCTCATGAATGAGCAGCATCCTCACGGTTGCACCAGCACACCATGCTTGCTCCAGCCTCTGGGGCTTTGCACTGGCTGTTCCCTCTGCCTGGAAGTTGTTTCCTTCTGAACACAGAATGGGGGCCTTTCCCTCCATTCTCTCTTCTCTCTTTCACCATCACTTCCCTTGAGGCCTTCTTGGATCCCACAAATGAAAATAGCGCCCTTACAACTGCCCCGCTCCCAGCCCTCCTCTTACTCTCCTTCATAATACTCATTACTCCATTACATTGTATAATGTAGGACTATTCCTTTTCTTGATCTGCATGCTTTCACCTTGTGAATTTGCCATACTATGTAATTATCATTTGTGCAATTTCTATCTGTGTAGTACAACTTTAAAAAGAAATTAATTGGCATATTCCATCATTCCTCTCCTTCCTAGCACCCAACCCTATTGATTAGACCAGATTCTATTTGGTTACCCAGCCATAGCTAGTTTCATCCACTAACAAGGATCTCTACAAAATAGACAACAGGCATAAGCTGCTATTTAACTTTTGAGGAATTAAAATAAAAGATACTCAGTTCCTCTGGCTAATTGGCCACATTTCAAGTGCTGAATAGAAATGTGTGACTGGGGGCTACCCTAGAGGGTAGTGCACACTCACAGAACCATTCTGTGAGGCAGGAAGTTCTGCTGGGCAGTGCTGTTCTCAGGGTCTGTAATGCTCGCAGCTGCATTCCCAATGCCTCAGCAGGTACCTGGATGGACGGGGGGGATGGGTGAGTGGATGGATGGATGGACGTATGGATGGATGGATGGATGGATGGATGGATGGATGGATGGAAGGATGGATGGATGAAGGATGGCAGATGCATGAATGAGCACCCATGAATCCTTGGAGTGGCTTTCCCCCGCCCCCATCCTGCGTCTCCAGAGACCCCACCTTGGCCTCGGGGTCGGTGCGGAAAAGCCCCTCGAGCACATGCAGGGCATCAAGGACTCCATGGTCGCGGCCCTTGCAGTAGGAGAGCAGGCGGCGCACATCAGCCGGGGCCACAAACTGCTTGGAGATCTTGTTGGTGGTGCGCACGGGTAGGCAGGCGTTAGCCAGCAGGTGGCCTGGGCGGAAGTAGTAGGCGAACTCAAGCGGGCAGGCTGGGTGCGAGTGGGTCAGCTGGCACTCAGTCACCACGAGGCGGTCCCGCAGCGGGCTCAGCTTGACGATGATGAAGGCGGGGCAGCCAGGCTGAGGGGGCCTGCAGGAGGAATGACCACCGCTGCTGTCACTTCACGACGCTGCCCTCTTTTCCCTCTCTCCTTTTCCAATTAAGAATTGTTTCAAACATAGAGAAGAGTAAAGGGCCTTAAGGATATGCCAGCTGTGTGACTGTGGGCAAGTCACTTCAAGTCTCTGTGCCTCAGTTTCCCCATATATTAAAAGAGAGGTCATAATCATCATACCTTCTTTCTATGATTGTTGAGGGATGAAAATCATCCATAAAATAAAGCACTTAAAACCAGTACATGGAACACAGTGAACACTAGGCATTTAACATTTTGTACTCACCACCCCCAGCTCTCTCAAAAGCAAATGGAAGTTTTATTGTATTGACCTTCAAAAAGTTTCAGAAATAAAACATTGAAGATAGTTTTATACCTGTTTCTGGCCTAACAATAACAGCACAAACTGAGGCTCTCTATGAATCTTGCCCTAACAAGTTCCCCTCCCTCTCTGTGTTCCTAGAGGTACCCTCTACCGGAATTGTGTATTCAGATTCCTGCTCATGTTTTTATTCACCCATAAGAAATGGTGGGTATGTTTCTATGTTGACAATTAAACTTTGTATAGCAAAGAAGTGCTCTAATTCATCAGTCATCAAAGAAATAATGAACTATTGCTGCACACCACCAGAATAACAAAATAAGGAAGACTGATAACATCAAGTGTTGATGAGGATGTGGAGCCACTGGAACTCTCACATCACTGATGGGACTGTAAAATGGCATGATCAAGCTGGAAAACGGTGTGGAAGTATATACTAAAGCTGATCCTATGTCTCTCCTGTGACCCAGAAGTTCAACCAAGATAATGCCTGCCTATTGGCACCTAAAGACATGTTCTAGAATGTCAAGAGCAGTACAATACAGCTTAGCCAAATACTTCAAACCCTAATATTCAAAAACAGAGCAAGAAATAAGCTATGATATAGTTAGACAATAAGGTACTAATTAATACTCAGAATGAACATACCAGTCTCCAAGATGGATAATCTCATAAACTTGCTATGTGAACAAAGTCAGACACAGAAGAAAACCCACAATATGATTCTTGTATATATGAAGAATCTTCAAAAGGTCCACGAAACATGCATATTATGATAAAACTATGCATAGATTTCAAATTTTTGCACCAAAATAAACTCATACTTTAATTCCATTTTTCTATAAACTTTTTGAAGTCTCTTCCTATAATGTTCAACAGCCAAAGTTAACCACTGCTGTTAAGAGACCAGATAGTGGTTACCCTTGAGTGGCTAACACTAAGATGTAACCCAAAGAGTTTACTAGGATTGGACATATTGTTTCTTGTTCCAGGTGCTGGTTACATGTGCATTTCATTTTGGGAAAATTCAACATGTTATACATGCATAATGTGTGCACTTTTGTGGATGTGTTACACTTTTTAAAAGTTTACTTTAGAAGACCTGTTTTCTAATTTTGTGGTAGGAAGAATAATTACTTCCTCAAAAATCCACATTCTAGTCACTGGAACTGTGTACACGTACCCTTACATGGCAAAAGAGACTTTGCAAGTGCGATTAAAGATTTAAAATGGGGAGCTTCTGGATTATCTGGTAAGTCCAATATCATTACAAGGGTCCTTATAAGGGAAAAAGGAAAGTAAGGCAGAGAAAATAAGAGAGAGTGAAAGAGAGAGAATGAAAGATGATACTCTACTGGCTTTGTAAATGGAAGAGGAGGCCTTGAACCAAAGGCAGATGAGTACTAGAAGGGAAAAATTAAGGAAGTAGATCTGCCTAGAACTTCAGAAGGAATGCAGCCTCAGCAATATCTTTGTTTTAGCCCAGTGTAACATTCATACTGGCCTCCTGAGCCCCAGAACTGTAAGGCAATACATTTACATTATTTTAAGCCACTATACATGTGGCAATTTGTTACAATAGCAACAGGAGACTAATACCAGCTATCTTCAAAAAGTCATGGAAAATACACATTATAAAAAAAACTATGCAAAACTTTTCTTACACCAGAATGAAGTTGTATTTTAATTCCATTTTCCCCATAGACTTTTCAAAATCCCTTCATACAAGCAACACACTGTTTTGCAGTTTGATTTTTTTGCTATCAGATTTTCAAAACTATTTGGTTTCTCACTCCATGAGTCTGCCAACTCTTACAGCATGTCCAACACACACGGCTTCAATGAACACTCTCTTATGCATTTCTCTCTGTGTGTGAGTCAGTTTGTCCAGAACAATAGTTCTCAAACTGCAGGGCATAGCCCATTACAGGAAATCAATTTAGGGAGTTGAAACCAGCACTATAAAAAATGAAATGAATAGGATTAAAAAAAATCAGAGTATATTTCCCTAATACTAATATTTAAATTGGCATCTGCTTTCTGAACAGAGATTCAGTTTCTCCATGAGAGTGCAATCAACATTTTTCAGTAGGTTTTCTGTTGATAGAGTAGGGAGTTTCAAACCTTTCCTGAAAAACGCCAGAGAGTAGATATTTTCCATTGCTATGCTACAGTCATAACAGTATGTGGATGAATGAACATGCTGTGCTACAGTAAAATTTTACTTATAAAAATGGGCTACAGGTTATATTTAACCCATAGGTATCCTAGTTTGCTGGCCCTTGTAACATGAACTACCCAGGGTCTGCCGTGTAGTTAAGAAGCCTTGGCTCTCAAGCAGAAAATGCCAGTTAAGTGTACCCCAAAAATGTTCCCACATTTTTTTTTTCCCAAATGGACTGTGAGAAGGTGGTTCTCTCCCAGGTCCACCCTGGGAACTACCAGTATAAAGAATTTTCTGTTAAACCAGAGGGGTTCCTCGACACATCCTTTTTCTCCTTCAGGCACAAGACTTTTAAAATCTAAATAAAGCACCTGAGGCTTTTTGTCTTATGTAAAGTAACAAAAATACTGCAAATTTAGAAAACTGCCAAATGTACAAATCATTAGCAGTAAAATACCAAGTGCAGCTACCATGGTGGCATCAGGTAGAAGCAAAAGAAAGCCAACATGCATTGCCATTTTTAATCTACCAAAACAGCAAGTTCATAGGATTCTAATTGATACATTTTCCCAGTTATTCATGGGTGCTTGTGAAACTCTGGTCTGGCCTCTTTTAGCCTCTAGAACACATCCTCACTCAGGAAAGGCCACCGAGACTAACAGATGGTGTAATAGTTACGTTGCTGGACTCCCACGGAGTTGACTTCGGTTCGAGTCCCAGATGTGATGGCTTAAAACGCACACCAGGTGCATGAGCGTGTATGCCCAAAATCCTGAGAGGAGGATGGAAAAGGGATTGCCGTATGGCCATCCCCCCTGAGAGGGTGTCTTCTCACTTTGTTTCTCTGTCTCTCAAACGAGTGTATGCGTCCTACTGCAAAAATCTCTCTAAAAAAATAAATAAAGAAAAAGGAAAGGCCACCTCTTCTGTGAAGTCGTTCATCTTGCCAGAGAATAGTGCAACCCCATGGGATCCCAGTATCTCACATAACATCTCGTGATGCCTCAACACACCAGTTCCCAATTCTGCTCCATCGACCTGGAGAATAATGCCAACCCCTCTACATATAAACTCCACATGAACAGGGATTTTGTCCATTTTGTCCCTCGCTGTACACCCAGCACCAGAACAGTACCTGCATTGCCATTTTTAATCTACCAAAACAGCAAGTTCATAGGATTCTAATTGATACATTTTCCCAGTTATTCATGGGTGCTTGTGAAACTCTGGTCTGGCCTCTTTTAGCCTCTAGAACACATCCTCACTCAGGAAAGGCCACCGAGACTAACAGATGGTGTAATAGTTACGTTGCTGGACTCCCACGGAGTTGACTTCGGTTCGAGTCCCAGATGTGATGGCTTAAAACGCACACCAGGTGCATGAGCGTGTATGCCCAAAATCCTGAGAGGAGGATGGAAAAGGGATTGCCGTATGGCCATCCCCCCTGAGAGGGTGTCTTCTCACTTTGTTTCTCTGTCTCTCAAACGAGTGTATGCGTCCTACTGCAAAAATCTCTCTAAAAAAATAAATAAAGAAAAAGGAAAGGCCACCTCTTCTGTGAAGTCGTTCATCTTGCCAGAGAATAGTGCAACCCCATGGGATCCCAGTATCTCACATAACATCTCGTGATGCCTCAACACACCAGTTCCCAATTCTGCTCCATCGACCTGGAGAATAATGCCAACCCCTCTACATATAAACTCCACATGAACAGGGATTTTGTCCATTTTGTCCCTCGCTGTACACCCAGCACCAGAACAGTACCTGACCCCTGGGGGTGCTCAGTGAATACATGAGGGGTGAATGACTGAATTCCACTATGGAACACCCTGGCACACTTCCCTGGGATACCCCCCTCCAACTCCATCAAAACCATCTATCACCGAGCCTGCCTATCAAGCCTGCAAAACCTCTCCAAACACCTCCTTTTTTCCATTTCCATGGCCACTCTCCTACTATACGTTCTTTCCTCTTTCATGAAACATTCTTTTCCCTTCTTTTCATCTAGTCAATTCCTACTCCTCAGAGCCAGCATTGCCTCCTCCAGGAAGCCTTCCCTGATCATTTGCAGGGAAGGAATCTATGAGGGCAGATTCCATCACACGGAAGCAATGTGACTGAGGCCATCGGTAACGTATGTGCCCCACTGAAATGCCAGCACCCAAAACACATACAACTCACACACAGTAGATGCTCAAACAAACCTCTCCGACAACTGGGAAAACAGACTGGTACCTAGAACCAACAAATCTTCAGGATGCTAGCACATTCTATTCTCCTGTTGATAATCCATGATTGAAATAAAGAGGAGGGAAGAAAAGAGGAAGGAGAGGGAGGAGACAGGGTAGTAACTAGAAGCATGGGCTTTGCAATCAGATTCTGTAAGTCCATATCCTGGTTTTTCCTCTTAAGGGTTATGTTACTGGGACCAGCAGATGGCATAATGGTTACATTGCTGGACTCCCACATAGCTGACCATGGTTCCAGTCCTGGACCTGGAGGCTTGAAACTCATGCTGGGCATGTGTGTGTGCATGCCCAAAATCCCAAGAGGAGACTGGAGGAGAAGGGATTGCGGTGTGGCCATCTCCCTTGAGGGGTAGATTTTTCACTTTCTATCTCTCTCTCTTTCTGACAAACGCATGTTCCCTATAGCAAAAATCCCTCTCAGATAAAAAAAAGAAAAAGTTACATTACTTTGGGAAAGTCTCATAACCATTATGTGCCTCTGTTTTCTCAATTTCTCTGGAAATTGAGACTAATCATAGCACTGGTCTCACAGGCTTATCGAGAAAATTAAGTAAGAGAATTAAGGGGCCAGCAGGTGGTAAGGTGCTTGAGGTATTAACCTCCCACATGGCCAACCATGGTTCAAGTCCTGGACCAGGTGGCCAGAAACTCACAACAAATAGATAAATAAATAAATGTTAAAGACTAAATAAATAGGGACCAACAGATGGCATAATGGTTATACCACTGGACTCTCAGATAGTCAGCCACAGTTTAGACCTGGTGAGGCATGCCCAAGATCCTGAGAAGAGAATGAAGCAGACAGGACTGCAGCATGGTCATCCCACCTGGGGGGTGATTTCTCACTTTTTATCCCCCTCTCTCTCTCTGGCGAGTGTATGCACCCTGCAGCAAAAATCTCTCTCTACAAAAACCCTAAATAAATTGGGGCCAACAGGTGGCATAGTGGTTAAGGCACTGGACTCCCATGCAACTACTACAGTCCAAGTTCTGGATCCAGCAGCTTGAAACTTATGCCAGGCACATGTGTGTGCGTGCCCAAAATCCTGAGAGGAGAATGGAGAAGGGACTGTGGTGTGGCCATCCCCCAGGGAGTGATTTCCTACTTTCTGTCTCTTTGTCTCTCTCTCTGTCTCACTGGTGAGTGCACATGCCTTATAGCAAAAATCTCTCAAAAATAAACAAAGTGGCTTTCTTTAAACAAAGAAAAAATAATTAAACTATATAATGTGGTTAGAAAAAGGGCTGGTGCATGGCAAACATTTAAGAAATGTTAGTCGCTATTTTCCAATTTTTTCTTCTTCTAAGAGCATCACCGTAGGGCCAGATGGTGGCAGGACAGTGAAATGTGACACTCTGCAAGACAATCCCACATGGGAAGGCTCCCAGTTCAAGTCTGGAAACCTCCCTGAGTATGCCAGGCACCCAGGCGCATGTGCCCATGATGTGGAGCTGGCTGAGGTGGGGGTGGATCATCACATCAAGACCCTGTTGGGTGCTATTTCCCTCTCTTTTTATTTCATAGAATAAATAAATTAATAAAAGAAAAAAGGTACCATGGTTTTGCTTTGCATTCCACTCACGCATTTATTCTTGACCTTTCAAGAGTCAAGAATGAAGGCTGGTGTGTGCTGGGAAAGACTGAGTGATCCTGTTCTAAACAGGGACGTGCCGAGAGGGTGGAGTGAGAAAGTGTAACCAGAGGGCTCGTGGCGGAGGGATGGGGCCTTGGAGGAAGTTCCTGCAACCTCTGGGAAGGGAACAAAGCTCCTGCCTGTGCTCCCTGGACCCTCAGCCCCAGTCTCCTCCCTGTTTCCTTCTTCCAGACCATTTTCCACATTTTCTCCACCCAGAGCTGATCCTGCTCACAGCCCTCTGGGGCACCCAGCACCCCCAGGGTAAAGCTCCAGCCTCTCAACTCAGCCTGCCAGATCCAGCCCTTGACACCATTCCAGCTTCATCTCCTGCCTCCTCTCCCATTTTAACTTCTCCAGTCTCAGCCCAATGGCTGTCCTTGGGCTGTGACACTGGAGGAGATGTGCTGTGAACACCCAGGGAGGGAGGCAGCGGTCAGGAATGGTGGGTTGGGGTCATCATTCCCAACCAGCTCAACTAACCCCATTCCTGCCCTCTCCATCCAGGGACCAGCCCATCATCTACCCATGCACAGGCCTGAACCCAGGGCCTTGTCCTCGCCCGCTGCACAGACCCATTCCTCCTGTCCCTGGCTCTCTCTGATATTTAGAGAGCACTTGGGACAGCACCTGCACAGAAAATACCACGTGTTTGTTAAGTCGAATACTGTACTTACTACTAAAAGAACAACAAATCCTTCAAGGCTCTGCTAATTTTTCACCTCAACTAGGAAACCTCTGAGCAGCACCCCACCCTCAGGCAGAGCTGACAACTCCTCTTCGATGCTCCTCTCATCTCCCCTCAACCTTGTTCTCACTATGGGAAGCCACTAGTTGCATTTGGGGGAGGGTCTCTGTCACCTCTATTAGGTTCTGAGCTGCTCAAAGGCCGAGACTAGCTCTGGGTTGAAAATGTCCAGCGGAAGAGTGACCACACAGTAGGCGCTCAGTATTTGTTACATCGAATTGGGTTCGGTTACCAAAAAGAGAGTCCAGCTTAGTCCTGAGCTGCTTCAAGTTCTGATGGTAACGGCTGCCTGATGCTGGGTGGCTCTCAGATCTCTGAGTCTGTTTCTAGAATAAACATCGATAAGCTAGCAAGAACAGTAATCTCACAGCAAATGTTTACACACTTCAGCTGAGAACGGCTGTTAGTGCAAGCTCACTTGGTACCGGATGCCGCTCGGAGTCATCACCTGTACTGTGTTGTGAGGACCCTTAATCCTCACAACACCTATGAGATCGATACAGCTACGTCTCCCTTTATCCAGGTAAGGAAACTGAGGCCCAGAGAGGTGAATTCACTTGCTCAACTGCACTGGAAAATCATCAGCAGAGCAATGGCCCAAGAGTGCAAGCTCTCAGCTCCCATAATGACTAACCGGCTGCCCCATGTTCCAGGCACCAAGGAAGTGGCCTTCCTGTGCATGACCTCACGATATCCTCACAACAGCCCCACGACACAAGTACAGTGATAACTTAATTTCAGAGAAGAGAAAAGTGAGGCCAGAGATGGAGAGTCTATTGCCCAAAGACACTCATCCAGGAAGTAGTGGAGCCTGTCTCAAGCAGCCTGAATGCCTAAATTCTGCTTTTCTCTATCATTCCCCAACCAAGAGTCTCAAACTCATATACCTACATGGGCCAGGCAGGCAAATCCAAAAAGACAGTGCTAAGCATGAGACAGCAGAGAGTGGTGGGGTCTGGGGCAAACCTGAGCACCAAGGCCTGACCTAACAGGGATGGCCATTGCCACGTGGAAATGTGGGCTCGCTTTTCTCCCATGTTTCAAGGGATGCTGGAAACCGAACACTATACGGGAAACAATCCTGGCTTAAAATTAAGGTCAGTTACACTACCCCTGCCACCTAGGTGTGATTCCTGGCTCTCTGGAAACTTTGCCTGCCCCACTTTGCAGCACGACACAGCTGTAGGAACTTACTTGTGAGCTTGCCTTTCTACCATCAGGCATCCTATCTAGCCTTAAAGGTCTAGAAGGATAGGGGTCTTTTCTGTCATGGCTCTCCCCATTACACACAAAACCCCTGTATTTACTGAACAGATGTGTCTCTTTCTCTGTCCTACAGCATTTCCCTGCACTTCAGTCTCTCAGTGTGTGTTCTCTTGGTGTATAAAACCTGTCTCTCCCATTTCCCTGGCTCTCTTTGGTGTCTCTGGCTCCGTAACTCCATGTTTCTGGAATTTCCTGTGACGTTTTCTTTTCTGTCCCCTGAGTGTGTCTCTCTGTCACTCTCTGCCTCTTTAGGGTCTCCATTAAAGTATGTAAATTGGGAGGGAGAGCAAGCGGTGTGGTGGTTAAGGGTGCTGGATTCCTACATGGCTGACCGTGGTTTCAGTCTTGAACTGAGCAGCTTGCTTTCTCACTTTCCCTCTTTATCTCATTCTGTCCCTCTCCGGTCAAATTAAAATAAATAAATAAAATAAAAAGTCTGCAAGTTGGGCCACACTGACTCTCATTCTGAGGGCCTTTATCCCTCCAACTCTATCTCCCTTCCCCAGTAAGATTTTTCCTTCACTCCCTGACACCCAGCAAGGAGTATTCGGGTCTCTCCGTTGACCTCTTTCTCTCCACATCTCCAAGTTTGGAAAGGGCTCTATGCTCACCCCTCTCCTCCCCTCCCCCACCCAGCAGGGCTGCAGCTCAGGCTCACACACCCCACAACAGGCCGGCTGGGCGCACGCACGTCCTTGCACACAAGCCGCACATAGCTGTACTTGAGCACGTCGATGAGCGTGTAGAGTGGAGGTGTGCTGGCCCAGCGGCAGCGTGCCAAGTGCATGGAACTCTTGACGAAGAAGAGCGCCAGCCGCTGCTGGCACCACGCATCGAAGAAGCGGCTGAACTCTGCCCATGAGAAGAAAGCCCGCTCCCGAAGCTCCTGCTCCTCCTGCCCCACAGTTGTGCCTGGTGAGGGCTCCAGCCTCTCCATCCTGGGGCACCTGAGTGGAAAGGGAACAGCTGGGCATCAGACTCATCCCTATGCAGGTATCTCATCATCTCCATCCTCAGCCTGCCCTGCGGATGCTGGTGACTCTGTCCAGGTACGGCCTGGGGCTGGATATGCCTGTTTTCCTCCAGATGTAAATCTTCACCCTATCTTCAGCCTCCCTCCATAGCCTTACCCCTGGTACAATTGGATGTTATCCCGATCTTTAGTTCCAACTCTGGTCTTCCCCTCTCTGGATATAGTTTGGACTCCCTTCTCCTAAAGGTGTTCAAGCTCAGCTGTTAACACCTCCTTAAGTGACCCCCATATCGGGCTAAGACCTTGTTACCTTCCAGATGTGCACCCCACCCCTTGCAATAACCTCCTGTGCCCCATTCACCTAGAGCTCCCCCCCTTTGTGCCTACACTTGACTTCACTCATAACTAGCTGTGCCATGAGTAAAGATGCTCCCTCTGTAGATGAGCTCCCCACATCCAGGCACGGAAGCAGTACCCACAGTCATTCTTTGTGCACCTGTAGCTCCCTCCTTCCCAGATGTGTATCTGATATGCAGTTGCTATCCTTTCCCCAGATGTGACCCTGATGGAATGCCACATCGAGCTGTGGCTCCTGTTTTCCAGAGATGCTCCCATCTCTTGAGCATCCTCACATCAATTCATGAACGCTTCACCTTACAGGTGTGTGACCCACATATGGCCAGTTCCCAGAACAATCACCAATATTCAACTGTGGTCCTCCTCCTCAGATGCACCCTCAAGCCCATCAGTGCCCCACCCAGCGACAGCCATCACCCTCTCCAATGTCTGTCTTCGTTCTAGACGTGTCCCCAGGTTCTCAGATGGGCTTCATCCCAGATGCTCCCCCATATCCAGCTGCGCCTCCCACCCCCACTTATTGCAGACCACAGCCTGCGCCCCCCTCCCTAGACCCTACCAGTCCGGCCCGCCGCTGCCGCCCTCCCAGTTTCGCCGTCCCACCCAGCTGTGCCTCTTCCCTCTACCAGATGTGCACCCTTCCTGCCCCTCCCCACTCACCTACCCGCCCCGGAGCGGCGTCCACCTCCCACAATGCCCCGCGCCGAGGCTCGGCCCTGCCCTTGCTCCCGAGATGCCCAGCGCGGCCTCCCGCCTCTCTTCCCATCGTGCCTTGCGCGGCAATGTCCACGGAATCTCCCTCTTTTCCCGCCCGTTGCTCCTAGGACCCAGAGCCGCACCCGCTCAACCAGGGCGAGGGATGGCCCGGGCTGTCGCTCAACCAGGGCGAGGGATGGCCCGGGCTGTCTCCCAGCGTGCTCTGCGGGAGGGCTCGCCCCACTTCATCCCCTTCTCAGGCCACCTCCGTTTGGCAGACTACAACTCCCAGCGTCCTCTGTGGGGCGACAGCGGCGCGCAGGCGGCCGGCCCACCCCCCCCG
>NW_006159527.1:624402-644850 GCF_000334495.1 Tupaia belangeri chinensis | reverse complement strand
TACACGACCAGAATGGGGGGCCAAGATCCGGGAAGGGTGGGGCCTAGGGAGGCCTGAGGAGGTGGGATCAAGCGAGGTTTAGAGAACGGGAGAGAAAGCTGCTTGAGGAGGGAAAAGAGGAGGAGCTTGACTTCCTCAGGAGAGGGAGGGGCACTTTGGCCAGGGGCAGCCAAGGGAGCTTGCATCTGAAAGCCGAGGAAAAGTAGATGGGAGATTGCTGAAAGTGGAAGGAAGGGCACGAGTGTTTGGCCTCCCTCCTGGGTTTCAGCCCATTTGAATTTCTGACTTGCTTATTAGGCAACCTAAAAAGGAGGCATGAGGGCAAAGAGGGAAGAGCGAATCTATTATTAGTAGGACCTCAATTTTATTTCTTCATCATAGCATTCCCTGGGAACTCACTAGGACTACAGCTTTCTCCCTCCGTTCCCAGAACTACTTCTTCAGGAGGTCCAGGAATGGGAAGGAGATTTTTTTTTTTAAGAATTATTTTTTTATTTAAGTTTGTTTCTTTGTTTTAATTTGACCAGATAGGGACAGAATGAGAGAGAAAGAGAAAATGAGACAGCAATCCGCCAGGTACCGGACTCGAACTGTGATGGGCCATGTAGGAGTCCAGTGCCCCTTAACCACCACGCCACCTGCTGGCCCCAGGGAGGAGATATTTTAAACATGAATTTCAGCTGGTTCTCAGAACTGGGATTCTCCATTTCTGGTGTCTGTCACCGAGTAGCCCAGGACAGGGCATGTTTTCTCTCCCTGTCTTAGCTTCCTCCCTTATCTTCTGAAGGATGCCGAGCTGTTTTAAGTCTCAGAATGAAGAAAAGTAATATATTTAGAGAAAAGGTATAAAGTATTTGACACAGGTGAGATGTGGCTAGAGGAGCAGACAGGTTAGGAAATAGGAGCTTTTTATTAACTAGAAGAAATTCAGACATGAGCCTTTTGTCAGTCCTGAATTTTTAAGTAATGGTATTTTTGCTACGCTAGCTTTTCTGTAATCAAAGACATGTGTATTGGTCAACACATTCAGTACCAGGCACAGTTTTAGGTCCTGAGGATAAATCACTAGACAAAATAGATACCTTCATGGAATTTAATGTTTAGCCTTCACTGCTCAATACAGTAGCCACTAGTCATATAGCTGTTTAAACTTATTAGAATCAAATGAAGACTCAGTCTCACGAGCTGCATTGTAAATGCTCCAAAGCCTCTTACGGTAGAGCTACCATAGTGGACAGTGCAGATATAGAGCATTTCTTTCATTGCAGGAAATTCTGCTTGATGGTGCTGCTCTAGAGAATAAGACACTTTCTAATTTATAATGTCAGTTTGTCCTAAATGCCATGGGGAAAAAGGAGGAGGTAGTGTGGTAAGAGGAGGGGCTGTCTTGGCCAGGGTGATCAGGGAAGCCTCTCCAAGGAAGAGCATGTAAAAAGAGCTATGTGAAGTTAGGAAGTGATTCCTAACTGCACACACACAGCCAGGCTCCAGGCTAGGAGCTGCTGCTGGGTGGGGTAGCCAGGATAGTCGCAGCAAAGGGAGTGAAGTTAGTGAGTTGGGAATGTTGAGGCGGTTTGAATTGTCTTCAACCTTCTGAGGATGTGGAAATTTACTTTAAGGTGATGGAATGGTGGTGGCCAGCTTAAGCATAGCAGTGTGGGGAGAGGTAGTTGGCTGTGGGTTACCTTTTGGAGGTAATAGGACTTTTTGCTACATAAGGTTAGGTATATGAGAAAAAGTAATGAGTTGGCAGGAACTTCAAGGTTTTGGGTTGTTTTTAAAAAATATATTTAAAATATTCAGTAATGTGGGGACCAGCAGTTGGCGTAATGGCTGTCGCTAGACTCCCACGTAGTCGACCACAGTTCGCGTCTCGGACCCGGTGGCTTAAAACTCACACTGGGTGTGTGTGCATGCATGCCCAAGATCCCGAGAGGAGAATGGAGAAGAGATTGCGGAGTGGCCATCCCCCCAGGGGGTGATTTCTTGCTTTCTGTCTCTGTCTGGCGAGCGCACACACCCTATAGCAGAAACCTCTCCCCCCCAAAAAAAATTTAGTAATGTATGTAATACCTTTAATGAAAGGAACAAAACTAGACAGTTAAGTTCTAGTGAGTGTTTGTTGCCCAAGGCCCTGTGCCCATTTCTGCTGCTCCCCTTTTTTTCAAACAGGTGTTTAGCCAAGAGCTAGGAAGGTATAGAAGACATCCTAGCACCAAAGGGAGCTTTCTCATTAAATAAACCAAGCAAACTGAAAGAGAATGGTGAAGGAGGTCCTTTTTTATGAGAGTCAGTGTTATTTATTTTTAGAAAGTGTTGCCATAAGGCATGTGCCCTCTCTGGAGAGAGAGACAGACAGATAGTGAGAAATTATGGCCATGCCATAATCCCTTCTCCTCCATTCTCCTCTTGGGATTTTGGGCACACATGTACACACACCCAAAATGAGTTTCAAGCTGCCGGGTCCACAACTTAAACCATAGTCTATCTAGAGTCCAGCGCTCTAACCACCAAGCCACTGCTGGCCCCAAGAGTCATTGTTATTTAATGTCATACCCATGTACTTTTACTTGCAGAATAGAATTTCATTTTGTATATGTTTTATTTTATTTTAGAGAGATATTTTTGCTATGGAGTGCATGTACTCACCAGAAAGACAGAGATGGAAAGCAAGAAATCACCCCCACAGGAGTGATGGACACCCCATAATCCCTTCTCCAGTCTACTCTTGGGATTTTAGATCTTGGGGATGCATGCCCACGCACCCAGTGTGAGTTTTGAGCTGCTGGGTCTGGGACTCAAACTGTAGTTGACTACGTGGGAGTCTGGTAATGTAACCATTATGCCATCTGGTCCCATTTATTTTGATTTTTAAAATTTGCTGTAGGGCATACCTGCTTGCCAAGGTGTGGGGAGAGAAATCACCCACCCAGAGAGGATGGCCACATATCAATTTCTTCTCCTCCATTCTCTTGGGATTTGGGGCATGCACTCACACACACCTGGTGTGCTTTTCCAAGCTGTCAGATCCAGGATTTGAACTGTACAGTAGACTCTGGGATCCAGCCAACTACTGGCTCTTGTTCTTTATTTTCCTCAGGATTTTATTTGCTTTTGTTTCTACACAACCAATATCCTAAACAGCATGTGGATTTCTATTTCAGGAAGAGGTGACCGGAGAAGAAAAGAGCAGACAGGAAAGGAGAATTCTGATACCATCATGCAGCGAAGTATCATGTAAGGGCCCTGAACACCCACCTCCTCCAGTTGCATACTCCCCAGGTCCTTGATTTCTTTTTCTAAACCTGTACCTTTTCTTAAAAAAACAAACAAACAAACAAAACAAACCTCAAGTTAGACTTCAAGTTAGATTTTCTAGTTTAGTAGTATGGAAAATGGAGAGTAAGGTAGGGAAGACTGATAGTCTAAAAAACTTGTTCTAGTTGCAAGGGAGAGACTTTCTCACCCAGTGGTTCTAAATCAGCAGAGAGTTTGCTTCCCTCTCGAATATCTGGTAATATCCGGAGACAGTTTTGGTTGTCACAACTTAGGGGCATGGAGGTTTACCACCGGCATCTAGAGAATCAAGATCTGGGTGCTGTTTCATATCCTTCCATGCTCAGGACAGCCCCACAGCAAAGAATGAGCTGGCCCAAAACATCAGCACTGTCTAGGTGGAGACTGTTACTGATGCAAGCTGGCTTCATGGAAAAAAGTTACTTGGCTTATGTAGCTGAAACCTTCTGGAATAAGTGGCCACAGGCTTGATTGGATTTAGTTTCCAAATCTTTGTTATTGGGAATCTGTCTCCACTAGTCAGGTCTGCTTAAAACATGCTGTTGTCACCCTCAGGCAGGCTCTCCTTTGTTATCCATCTCAGTGGAGAGAGAGTTTCTCTCTCTCCAGCTGTCCTGACAGTCCAGGGTAAAGTTTCCTTGGCCTGCCTTGGGCTGCATGCCTGTTCCTGACTTAGCTGCTGTAGCCTCAGGGATGTGATGTGGTTGACCAGGCCTGGGTCCTGTGTCCACCTGTGGGCCTGGGTGAATGGACAGGCCCACTGACATCAGATGTACTGAGAGAATTTGGGAAAAGAAGCATCCTAAGAGGAAAGTAGAGGCTGTTACTAAGAGGAGGGACTAGAAGCTAGATGGATCCAGAACCAGACTCCCTTCTCAGAAACCTGAGTATGGCTTCCACAAAGCCTGGGCTGCATTTTTCTCACATGAGGACAAATGTGGGAAGAGACTGTTCTGGGCTGATAGCTCCTTTGATTGCTTTCATCTAAGGTTGCTTTCCCCTTGCTTTGCTCTGTTTTCTTCCTTTTCCTCCTCTTTTGTTTTTTTGAAAATTAAATGAACTTTTTATTTATTTATTTATTGGAATAATTTAAAGGCATATAGAAAAGTTGCCAAGCAATACAGAGTTCTCGTAACCATCTCACCCACTTTCCGTTCTTCACATCTTACGTTACTTGGGCTAATTTGTCACAGCCGTGGGATCAGCATTGGTGGGTGGCTATTAACGAAACACACTTTATTAATCAGATCACTGTGTCTCCTCCATCTCCTCTCAGTGACAGTTTTTCAGATTTCTCTTGTTTGTTTATTTATTTATTTATTTATTGTCAGCTTCTCAGCCTTGAGGTACACTGGCCAGTGGAATGTCTCCCAATTTTGGTTGTTCTTAGAATTAGACTAGGGGTATGAGCATTTGGAAATACACCACTGAGAGGTGTCACCTCATTAGGGGCACCTGACATCTCATGACATCCCTCCTGAAACTAACCTTCATCACCGGGGTAGGCGAGTGTTGGCCAGGCCCTTCCACTGTACACTTCCTTTATCTCCCTCTCAGAACTCTGTTCTTTGTTATCTAAACACTCAGACTAGACAATCTTAAGTTAGTTGGACGATAACTTGCTTTATGTTTTCAGAGCACTTAATCCTCCTGACATTTTGTGTTCATTTACTCGCTTAATATTTGCCTCATATTGGATCGTTCGAAAAATCATGATGCATTTTTTTTTTTTACAGAAAAACATAGAAAAGTATGTCATTACTTAATTTAGTCAGGGCAGAAAAATGTGCAGTGTTGGCTTCTCTGTCTGAGCCTCAGTTTCCTTATTAGTCAAAGGGTTGTGTGAGTCCTGTTATGTGCCAGGATGGAGAAGGACTTTGGAAGCTGTAGGGCACGGCATGAGTAGGTGCTGTTAACACTCCCTCATCCTCTCTTCTGTGCTCTTCCAGGTCATTTTTTCACCCCAAGAAAGAGGGTAAAGCAAAGAAGCCTGAGAAGGAGACATCCAGCCAAAGCAGAGAGGTGGACTCATCCTCAAAGTGAGTAACGGGGCCAGGACCAGTGGCTGATCCAACAGCAGTCATGCTTCTTGTGGTTATAGGTGTTACAGCCCCAGTCCGAAATGTCTTGGGCTCTAAAAGAAATGTCTTTACTCAGGAAGCTGGATGTCTATGAGGGCAAAGAGGGAAGAGCGAATCTATTATTAGTAGGACCTCAATTTTATTTCTTCATCATAGCATTCCCTGGGAACTCACTAGGACTACAGCTTTCTCCCTCCGTTCCCAGAACTACTTCTTCAGGAGGTCCAGGAATGGGAAGGAGATTTTTTTTTTTAAGAATTATTTTTTTATTTAAGTTTGTTTCTTTGTTTTAATTTGACCAGATAGGGACAGAATGAGAGAGAAAGAGAAAATGAGACAGCAATCCGCCAGGTACCGGACTCGAACTGTGATGGGCCATGTAGGAGTCCAGTGCCCCTTAACCACCACGCCACCTGCTGGCCCCAGGGAGGAGATATTTTAAACATGAATTTCAGCTGGTTCTCAGAACTGGGATTCTCCATTTCTGGTGTCTGTCACCGAGTAGCCCAGGACAGGGCATGTTTTCTCTCCCTGTCTTAGCTTCCTCCCTTATCTTCTGAAGGATGCCGAGCTGTTTTAAGTCTCAGAATGAAGAAAAGTAATATATTTAGAGAAAAGGTATAAAGTATTTGACACAGGTGAGATGTGGCTAGAGGAGCAGACAGGTTAGGAAATAGGAGCTTTTTATTAACTAGAAGAAATTCAGACATGAGCCTTTTGTCAGTCCTGAATTTTTAAGTAATGGTATTTTTGCTACGCTAGCTTTTCTGTAATCAAAGACATGTGTATTGGTCAACACATTCAGTACCAGGCACAGTTTTAGGTCCTGAGGATAAATCACTAGACAAAATAGATACCTTCATGGAATTTAATGTTTAGCCTTCACTGCTCAATACAGTAGCCACTAGTCATATAGCTGTTTAAACTTATTAGAATCAAATGAAGACTCAGTCTCACGAGCTGCATTGTAAATGCTCCAAAGCCTCTTACGGTAGAGCTACCATAGTGGACAGTGCAGATATAGAGCATTTCTTTCATTGCAGGAAATTCTGCTTGATGGTGCTGCTCTAGAGAATAAGACACTTTCTAATTTATAATGTCAGTTTGTCCTAAATGCCATGGGGAAAAAGGAGGAGGTAGTGTGGTAAGAGGAGGGGCTGTCTTGGCCAGGGTGATCAGGGAAGCCTCTCCAAGGAAGAGCATGTAAAAAGAGCTATGTGAAGTTAGGAAGTGATTCCTAACTGCACACACACAGCCAGGCTCCAGGCTAGGAGCTGCTGCTGGGTGGGGTAGCCAGGATAGTCGCAGCAAAGGGAGTGAAGTTAGTGAGTTGGGAATGTTGAGGCGGTTTGAATTGTCTTCAACCTTCTGAGGATGTGGAAATTTACTTTAAGGTGATGGAATGGTGGTGGCCAGCTTAAGCATAGCAGTGTGGGGAGAGGTAGTTGGCTGTGGGTTACCTTTTGGAGGTAATAGGACTTTTTGCTACATAAGGTTAGGTATATGAGAAAAAGTAATGAGTTGGCAGGAACTTCAAGGTTTTGGGTTGTTTTTAAAAAATATATTTAAAATATTCAGTAATGTGGGGACCAGCAGTTGGCGTAATGGCTGTCGCTAGACTCCCACGTAGTCGACCACAGTTCGCGTCTCGGACCCGGTGGCTTAAAACTCACACTGGGTGTGTGTGCATGCATGCCCAAGATCCCGAGAGGAGAATGGAGAAGAGATTGCGGAGTGGCCATCCCCCCAGGGGGTGATTTCTTGCTTTCTGTCTCTGTCTGGCGAGCGCACACACCCTATAGCAGAAACCTCTCCCCCCCAAAAAAAATTTAGTAATGTATGTAATACCTTTAATGAAAGGAACAAAACTAGACAGTTAAGTTCTAGTGAGTGTTTGTTGCCCAAGGCCCTGTGCCCATTTCTGCTGCTCCCCTTTTTTTCAAACAGGTGTTTAGCCAAGAGCTAGGAAGGTATAGAAGACATCCTAGCACCAAAGGGAGCTTTCTCATTAAATAAACCAAGCAAACTGAAAGAGAATGGTGAAGGAGGTCCTTTTTTATGAGAGTCAGTGTTATTTATTTTTAGAAAGTGTTGCCATAAGGCATGTGCCCTCTCTGGAGAGAGAGACAGACAGATAGTGAGAAATTATGGCCATGCCATAATCCCTTCTCCTCCATTCTCCTCTTGGGATTTTGGGCACACATGTACACACACCCAAAATGAGTTTCAAGCTGCCGGGTCCACAACTTAAACCATAGTCTATCTAGAGTCCAGCGCTCTAACCACCAAGCCACTGCTGGCCCCAAGAGTCATTGTTATTTAATGTCATACCCATGTACTTTTACTTGCAGAATAGAATTTCATTTTGTATATGTTTTATTTTATTTTAGAGAGATATTTTTGCTATGGAGTGCATGTACTCACCAGAAAGACAGAGATGGAAAGCAAGAAATCACCCCCACAGGAGTGATGGACACCCCATAATCCCTTCTCCAGTCTACTCTTGGGATTTTAGATCTTGGGGATGCATGCCCACGCACCCAGTGTGAGTTTTGAGCTGCTGGGTCTGGGACTCAAACTGTAGTTGACTACGTGGGAGTCTGGTAATGTAACCATTATGCCATCTGGTCCCATTTATTTTGATTTTTAAAATTTGCTGTAGGGCATACCTGCTTGCCAAGGTGTGGGGAGAGAAATCACCCACCCAGAGAGGATGGCCACATATCAATTTCTTCTCCTCCATTCTCTTGGGATTTGGGGCATGCACTCACACACACCTGGTGTGCTTTTCCAAGCTGTCAGATCCAGGATTTGAACTGTACAGTAGACTCTGGGATCCAGCCAACTACTGGCTCTTGTTCTTTATTTTCCTCAGGATTTTATTTGCTTTTGTTTCTACACAACCAATATCCTAAACAGCATGTGGATTTCTATTTCAGGAAGAGGTGACCGGAGAAGAAAAGAGCAGACAGGAAAGGAGAATTCTGATACCATCATGCAGCGAAGTATCATGTAAGGGCCCTGAACACCCACCTCCTCCAGTTGCATACTCCCCAGGTCCTTGATTTCTTTTTCTAAACCTGTACCTTTTCTTAAAAAAACAAACAAACAAACAAAACAAACCTCAAGTTAGACTTCAAGTTAGATTTTCTAGTTTAGTAGTATGGAAAATGGAGAGTAAGGTAGGGAAGACTGATAGTCTAAAAAACTTGTTCTAGTTGCAAGGGAGAGACTTTCTCACCCAGTGGTTCTAAATCAGCAGAGAGTTTGCTTCCCTCTCGAATATCTGGTAATATCCGGAGACAGTTTTGGTTGTCACAACTTAGGGGCATGGAGGTTTACCACCGGCATCTAGAGAATCAAGATCTGGGTGCTGTTTCATATCCTTCCATGCTCAGGACAGCCCCACAGCAAAGAATGAGCTGGCCCAAAACATCAGCACTGTCTAGGTGGAGACTGTTACTGATGCAAGCTGGCTTCATGGAAAAAAGTTACTTGGCTTATGTAGCTGAAACCTTCTGGAATAAGTGGCCACAGGCTTGATTGGATTTAGTTTCCAAATCTTTGTTATTGGGAATCTGTCTCCACTAGTCAGGTCTGCTTAAAACATGCTGTTGTCACCCTCAGGCAGGCTCTCCTTTGTTATCCATCTCAGTGGAGAGAGAGTTTCTCTCTCTCCAGCTGTCCTGACAGTCCAGGGTAAAGTTTCCTTGGCCTGCCTTGGGCTGCATGCCTGTTCCTGACTTAGCTGCTGTAGCCTCAGGGATGTGATGTGGTTGACCAGGCCTGGGTCCTGTGTCCACCTGTGGGCCTGGGTGAATGGACAGGCCCACTGACATCAGATGTACTGAGAGAATTTGGGAAAAGAAGCATCCTAAGAGGAAAGTAGAGGCTGTTACTAAGAGGAGGGACTAGAAGCTAGATGGATCCAGAACCAGACTCCCTTCTCAGAAACCTGAGTATGGCTTCCACAAAGCCTGGGCTGCATTTTTCTCACATGAGGACAAATGTGGGAAGAGACTGTTCTGGGCTGATAGCTCCTTTGATTGCTTTCATCTAAGGTTGCTTTCCCCTTGCTTTGCTCTGTTTTCTTCCTTTTCCTCCTCTTTTGTTTTTTTGAAAATTAAATGAACTTTTTATTTATTTATTTATTGGAATAATTTAAAGGCATATAGAAAAGTTGCCAAGCAATACAGAGTTCTCGTAACCATCTCACCCACTTTCCGTTCTTCACATCTTACGTTACTTGGGCTAATTTGTCACAGCCGTGGGATCAGCATTGGTGGGTGGCTATTAACGAAACACACTTTATTAATCAGATCACTGTGTCTCCTCCATCTCCTCTCAGTGACAGTTTTTCAGATTTCTCTTGTTTGTTTATTTATTTATTTATTTATTGTCAGCTTCTCAGCCTTGAGGTACACTGGCCAGTGGAATGTCTCCCAATTTTGGTTGTTCTTAGAATTAGACTAGGGGTATGAGCATTTGGAAATACACCACTGAGAGGTGTCACCTCATTAGGGGCACCTGACATCTCATGACATCCCTCCTGAAACTAACCTTCATCACCGGGGTAGGCGAGTGTTGGCCAGGCCCTTCCACTGTACACTTCCTTTATCTCCCTCTCAGAACTCTGTTCTTTGTTATCTAAACACTCAGACTAGACAATCTTAAGTTAGTTGGACGATAACTTGCTTTATGTTTTCAGAGCACTTAATCCTCCTGACATTTTGTGTTCATTTACTCGCTTAATATTTGCCTCATATTGGATCGTTCGAAAAATCATGATGCATTTTTTTTTTTTACAGAAAAACATAGAAAAGTATGTCATTACTTAATTTAGTCAGGGCAGAAAAATGTGCAGTGTTGGCTTCTCTGTCTGAGCCTCAGTTTCCTTATTAGTCAAAGGGTTGTGTGAGTCCTGTTATGTGCCAGGATGGAGAAGGACTTTGGAAGCTGTAGGGCACGGCATGAGTAGGTGCTGTTAACACTCCCTCATCCTCTCTTCTGTGCTCTTCCAGGTCATTTTTTCACCCCAAGAAAGAGGGTAAAGCAAAGAAGCCTGAGAAGGAGACATCCAGCCAAAGCAGAGAGGTGGACTCATCCTCAAAGTGAGTAACGGGGCCAGGACCAGTGGCTGATCCAACAGCAGTCATGCTTCTTGTGGTTATAGGTGTTACAGCCCCAGTCCGAAATGTCTTGGGCTCTAAAAGAAATGTCTTTACTCAGGAAGCTGGATGTCTACAGGCAGGCACAGCTGGATCCAGCCCCTCAGTGCGTCCTCAGGGCTGTTTTCACTCATTCAGGCTTCGTTCTAGACCACACTTTCTCCCGGAGGCTGAGCAGTTGAGCGCTGGCCCTGTATTGATGCTCTGTCATCCCAGTAGAAGAGCTCAGTGTTCTTTCTTCCGAAATCTCCCTCATAGGTTCTTAGGCAAGACCCTGCTTGGCCTTATTAGGGTCACATAATGACCTCTGGACCAGTCAGCTTGCCAGAGTGTGGACTCGGACTAGACACAGTTCGCATCCCGAAATTGGGACCTTGGGGAAATAACATTTCCTGTGCCTGGGTCTCCCTATGGGTAAAAGTATCGTGATCTACACCAGGTTTTCTGTGTGGACGCAGTGAGAAAACACATGTAGGATCTGTAGAACAGTGCTAGTTCAAAAAAGGAGCTCAGTAAGTGCTGAGAATCGAGTAATGCTTTTTTAACACTCTTGATTTTCAAATCTGTTCCCTTAGAATTGCTGTATGTTTATGCATGTGTAGTTTTATTTTTTTGTGTTTTAAATTTTGGAAAACAGATTATACTGTACATATTGTTTATCAAGTCACCTTCTTCAATTAATATAACTTTGAGGCTGTTTTCCATTGGCAAACATAGGGACTTAATCCTCTTACCTGCTTTGCATTCCATTTGATGAACAGACTGTAGAAATTATTTAGCATTCCCCTGTTGGTGAGTACTTAGGTTGTTCTCAGTTTGTAGTTATGGCAGTCTGCACTGTAGTGAGTGGTCTGCATGTGTGTCCCCTTAGGCCTGTGTGCAGATATCTTCACTTGTCTGGCCTAGATACCCATATGTGGGATATACATGGTAAGTGTAAGTACATTAGTTCAGAGAGTAGGTACAGTAACAATTAGAAGACTTTCCTATATTCACTGCTCAAAGGAACCATTTTTACCAGCTCGAGGTCCATTCGTTTCTCTCTTTTTATACTTCCATAAACCTACATGCACCTAACACAATTATCAGTACATATTAAGTGCCAAGTGAAAATACTTGTCAGAGGAATGCTCCTGTGTTGGATTAGCAAGAATTGTCATTTCAGCTACTATTATAGCTCAAGTAACTGGCATGAATTTCCTTGATGTAAAATACTTAATAACAAACCTCTCTTTTTAAACATTTTAAATAACAAAGGCTAGACAGTTGTGTGTGCAAGTTGTTTACAGATATGGGCAAAAAATTTTTTAAAAACATTCATGGACTCAGACTACATATATTTATTTAGCAAATATTTATCTAGTATCTTTCATGTGCCAGCACTGTTGCACTATTCTAGACCCTTTGGGTTTAGTGGTGAACAAAATGAACAACCACTCCTTTCATAGAGTGAGCAGCCATCAATAAAGTCTCAACCCACTTCTGAAATGCTTCATACAGACGCACTTCGCTCTTTGTAAAGGTGCTCCGTAGAATGAGTGGGCCATCACGGAAAACGAGAGCTGTCAGTATGCACATTGGCCTCTTCATCCATACGGTGAACTCTGCGTGTGCAGAAACCAGTAGGTCAGCTGTGTCCTCGGCACCTAAGCAACCTCTGTCAGCTGCTTGTTGTGCTGCATTGTTATAAACTATGTCTGCCTCTCACCACTGGATGCTCAGAGTCAGTAGTCAGCGTTGGAGGGATAGTTGGGCTGTTTTAACAGTAACCAAAGTCACAATGACTGAGTTAAAATAGCAGTTGTCTGTTACTTGTAAGACTGAGCTGTTGAGGCAGTTTAGGGCAAATAGGTGGCGCTGTGCCACTAGACTGTGATGGCACAGTGAGGGTGCTGCCCTAATCTGCACTGTCAAAGCAAGTCTGAATTCTAGGGGTGAGATAACTGCCGGCAGTCACCAGCAAGTTGTAAGCGTCTGCATGCTGCTTCCTTCCTGTGGGTCAGAAACTATCACATGGCCAGGCCTAGCAGCAGAGCTGGAGAGTGGAGTTTGTAGCTGGCTGGCGATGTACCTGGCTAAAACTTGGGATTGTATCATCAAAGGAAAGCCAGTCTATCTTAGGTAAGGGCTCCATCTGCTCCTTGGCATGATGGGAGGCCCCTGGAGACAAGTGGTGGATGGATGGACAGGTGGGTGGATGGATGGATTAATGGACAGATGATAGAGTGTGTGCCATGGAGGCACCTTGAAATATTTATTGGATTCTTGAAAGGGAAGGAAGCGAATGGAAAGTAGTGAAGAAGCTGAAGTGTTTGTGGGTAGTGTCCATACTATGCCTTCTGTAACACCCTATCACACCTTCCAGGGTGGCGCTGAAGGAGCGGAATGGAGTGGTGCCCGATGGTGACTCTCCAGTGAAGAGACCAGGAAGGAAGGCAGCCCGGGTCCTGGGCAGTGAAGGGGAGGAGGAGGATGAAGTCCTCACCCCCACCAAGGGCCAGGTAGGTCCCCATCTGCCTACCTATTTTTACTGGAAGACATCGTAATTCCTATTTACCTTCATAACTGGTGCATCAGCTGCTCAGGAGACCCCTGGAGACTTTCTCAGGAGTTGATGAGGTTGCGATTATGCCCCTGAGCAGACAGCCTGGTCCACGTGGTCCTAATACTGCCTCTACCCTGGGACCTGGGGAGGCTCTTTTACCTCCTGTGGCTTGGCACTTCTCTTGTAATGTGCAGTCCTAGTAGCACCTGTCTCACAGGCTGGCTGAGGCTGGAATGAGTCCATTCACATAGCTGAGGGGGCTTCAGAAAGGTTTGTAGAAAAAATGGAATTTTAAGTTTATTTTAGTACAAACATTTTTTGTTTTTAATCAGTGCATAGCTTTTACATAATTTGCATTTTCCATGAACTTTTTGAAGACGCTCCCCATTGATCTGATTATATCATCTGATACAAAGCAAGGGCTCAAAAATACATCCAGCCTCTCCTATAGAAAGACTTCATCCTTTCCAGATACATGGATCACTTCATTCCCCCGTTTCAGCGTCACTCGCGACGCTTGTTCTCTGTGGATAGGGAGTCCATCCTGGATTATCTAGGTTGGCCCAAGCAATCACAGGGCTTTTACAAGTGGAAGAGGAGGCAGGCAGAGTGAGAGGTGCCCACAGAAGGAAAGCACAGAGGGAGACTACATTACCACTTTGAAAATGGAGAAGAGAATGTCTCTGAAAGCTGGCAAAGGCAAGGAAATTAAATTTTCCCTAGAGCTTCCAGAAACAAACGGCCCTACTGACACCCTGATTTTAGACCAGAGAGACCTGGGAAATTATTCTTTAACTGAACCATCCTATACCTACCAAGAATTCCGAGAGTCTATTAGTTTATAGAAAACAGAATTGTTATGAGGTTCCATGATGGGAGAATCTGGAACCATGAAACTGCTGGACATAGAGTGATGGCCCACGTGTTGAGAGGACAGAACCTGAGTTAGAGCTGGGGCCATGGGGCCAAAAGGAAAGGTAGGCACAGAGAGAAGACGAGAGTCCTTTGCTCTCAGCTCTTGGGGAAATGTGGTCCCTCCTTCCTCCGCTCATTCTAGAATTGCTATTTCTTTCCTTTTCCAGAAGCCTGCTCTGGATAGCCCACAAGCATCCCCTTCCAGTCCTGCCACATCTCCTGAAAACAGCCCTTCCCTCTCTGACACCTCTCCCACGGACATCTCCCCATCAGGGATCCCAAAGCGTCGCACAGGTAAGGACACAGGGGGCCTTGCCCTTTCTGTTGCCTGTCTTTTCTCTCTTCGATTTCCACACCTGGCAACTGTTTTTTATTGCAGCTTTGATCTTAGCATTGTGATTAAGAAGACAGTCTTGCCATCCACTGGCTGTGTGACCTCAGGCAGATGACTGACCTTCTCTGAGCTTTGGTTGCTTTATCTTGAAAATAGAGATGGTAATAATCACAGCACCTACTGCATAAGGGTGTCAGGAGGGTTAAGTTCATACGTGTAGAGTGCTTGGAACTAGGCTGGCCCACAGACCTCAGTAAATGTCGTTGTGATTGTCATTATTTGTAGTGATGGAGGCCATGTAGCTCCAGTAGAACTCGGGGTGGGACCATGGCCCAGGGGAGACTTCTAGAGAAGTTAATCATGCTGAGCCCTGAAGGATAAAGAGTTAGCACGAAAAGGAGGAGGAATACAGTTCTAGGCAGCAGGGATGGGGAGGTACCTGGGAAGGTTTGGTATGGGAAAGGCCAGAGCGAGAGACGCACCCACAGTGCAGAGTGGTGTGAGCATGGCTGTCCAGTATGGTTTGCCAAGCACTTGAAACAGGGAGAGTGTGGCTGAGGAACTGGGTTTTTAATGTTAAATCAATTTTAAGTAAATTTGGATTTGAAAGCAGATGCTGGATTGAGTTAGTGAAGACTTTCTAATACTTTTGCAATGACTTAGATGTGTGAGTCTACTTTTTCAATTGTAAGCAATTTTACAAAACCTAAACATGTATCAAGTTTTTTTTTTTTTTTTTTTTCTTTTCTTAAGTTTGTTTGTCAGAGACAAATATGGTTACCAGAGAGAGAGAAAAATACCCCTGATGGATTGTGGTCACACCGCTATCCCTTCTCCTCCATTTCTCTGTCCTGTTGGAATTTCAGGCATGCATTCACACTCACACTTGTGTTTTTCAAGCTGCTGGGGCCAGGATTTGAACCACGTAGTTGGCCATGTGGGGTCTGGCCCTCTTAATGACCAGGACAGCAGGGCCAGCCCCAGATTGAGTATGTCTAATGAAGATTTTGTATCTGAATTGAGATGTGCATCAGATTTTAAAGACATAGCAGGAAAAAAGCATGTTGATTACTAATGTTGAAATCATAATTTGAATCTATTAAGTAAAACGTAGAAAATAAGTTCACCTTTATTTCTCTCTCTCTCTTTTTTTTTTTTTAAAAAGATTATGTATTTATTTCCTGAAAGAGAGAGAGCACATAACAACATCCCAACAGGGTTTTGACGCAGTAACCTAGCCCCGAATCATGGGCACACATGTGGCCCCCATACTCAGGGATGTGGCCTTGCTGCTGGACCACCGTCCAGCCCTGTCCTCTTATTAAGAGTATCTGCTAGAAGGTTTAAGGTGACGTTTGTGGCTTGCGGAATATTTCCACTGGGCTGCACTGCTAATACAGGGCTCTGTGGGAGCTCAGAAGTTAGCCAGCCCAGAGCAGGTGATGTCCGAGCTAAAAGATGGGTTATGGTTGGCTCTTTTGAGCTAGACAACCAGAGAGTGTTCCACACAAGAACAGCATGTGCAGGGACCTGTCTGGGAACTCTTATACTTCCATATTTCTGAAGAATAAAATGCTATCTGGGGAGCAGGGAAAGTTTGAAGGGTGTGTGGTGAGAGATGAGCCAGAGAGGAACGTGGGGGCCTAGATTCCTAAGGGCTCTGCATACCAGGCTAAGGGGCCCAGGCTTCGTCCTGGGAGTACTGAGGAGCCATAGGAGGGCTATGAGCTAGGAGAGGCAAAGTCAGCCCTGGGCCTCTGAGTGAGAAGGGGTCACACTGAAATAACAGAGTGACTTAGAGCATGCCGGGAGCCCAGGTGGACACCAAGGTTGGCCCCAGAGTGTGTCAGAATTCTTTTCACAGGAATGATGTTGAACTATGGCCTACAGGGCCATCAGTGGCATGGCAAAGGCCCAGAGCATGGCACAGCTTGGTGTGTTTGGGAACAAGACCAGTCAGCCATGCTTGTAAAAGAAAGTGGATTGTGTGGTATGAGAGAAATCAGGTCAGGAGGAGAGGGATGAGATTCAAATGGGTGGGTATGAAAAGACTTTATCCTGGGAAAGTGGAGAATGGAGTTGTGGAAAAGTTCGAGCAGGAAGGGACCGTGCCAGCCTCGACTATTAGGAGGTCCCCTTGGGGCTGTGCGAAGGAGCCACTGTGGGACAGAAGACCATGGAGGAGGTGTTCCAGTGTCTGTATGAGTGAGAGCAGTGAAAATGCCCTTTGGTGCCATTACTGAGCTCTTCTCCACGTGTTCGTGTCTCACTGTGGTGTCCTGTAGAAGCAGGCTTCTGAACTCTGAACAGGGTTCAAGTGCAAGTCCTTTCTTTGGGAGGTGCAGGGAACATGGATGGTGATTCAGGGGATGGGGCAGGCAACACAGATGTGTTACTAGGTCAGCTGCTGGGGCAGGCAGCTGGAGCTTAATTCTGTGGGGGTCCCCTGGGGATGGCATAAGCGTGGGCTTGGAATTATTTCCCCAGAGTGCAAGGAAGTGGGGTGTTCATACACCAAGTTCCATTATCCATTGGGTGGGGCTACTTCAAGGCCTTTCGATCCTCACAGCTTCTAGACTTTGAGGTCTAGGAAAGCTGTCTGTGACGCACAAGGTAGCCAGATCAAGGGGTGAGGTGGAGCTCTGAGAGCACCTCCTTGTAGTCAGGCACTGCTGAGCATGTCACACTGCGCTTATTTGCTAGGATTATTTCCATTCTTCATGTATGGGAGAGTGAGGCACAGAGAGATTAAGTTAACTGCTCGGGGTCACACAGTCTGGAAGCCACAGGACTTGAAGGATGAGGCCTGCTCTGGGCAGTGGCAGTGAGAGAGCACCCAGGGCCTCTCAGAGGCACCATGGGTGGACCTGAGCTGACTGGGGTGGGAGCAGGTAGGCCAGTGTGGTTGGCCCCACAGAGCCCTTTGCTTTCCCAGCTCGGAAGCAGATTCCAAAACGGACAATTCAGGATGTCCTAGAAGAGCAGAGTGAGGACAAGGCCCGAGAAACCAAGAGGAAGAAGGAGGAGGAAGGTGAGGCACCAGGGGAGAGGTGTGTGTGTGTGTGTGTGTGTGTGTGTATGTGTGTGTTTGAGAGAGGGAAGGAGGGATGGGGGAATTGGGAAAGTTGGGCATCTGAAAGTACAGTGTTTGCGCCCTACTGACTTCGTCTGTGTCCAGACTCCAAACGTGTCAGCCGAATTCCACACTGACATAGCAGTTTCTGTTAGGAAGGCAATTTGCATATTTATTTGGTTCATTTCTTTGGCCATCTTCCATAGTTTTCATTCATATTCAGTCTATTTTTATCTCCTATTTTTATATTTATGAAATAACGTTTTCCTCTCAATGTTTCCTTTTTCTATGAAGCAGAAGTTCTCGAACTTCTTGGTTCACAGCACCCTAGTGTCATAGTCATTTATTCACAGTGCTTCTGAGCCAATATATGAATAGTTCCACTTATTAGGTAGTTTTGACTATCAATTAACACACACATTGAAAGAAAAAATATTTGTATTTTGTTCTTGAATGACCACTATTGCTTCCTAATGGGATGTGCCCCGCATGCTGCACAGCATTTCAGACTGGAATCCAGTTGAAAACTGTCACCCTCATCCTGTTCCATGTTGATTTTTGCAAAGTCCTTGGTTTTTGTAAGAGCAGCCAGTGAAAACCCATCTTTGCAGCCATAGGCATCGCTGCAATGAAACACATGCCTCGAGGTAGTAGTTTGTAGTGTCCACCAGGTGTCGCTAGCTTCCTCTGAAAGTGAAATACCTACAGTGTTCCAGTACCTGCGGTGTCCACATGGGAAACAGCCCTAATGATCCATTTAGGGCCTGCACTCATACCGGCTCCATTCTGGCCACTGTCAGGTTTTGTTTCTTTAGTAAAATGTAAAATGTCCTCGCTGGGCCTCATTTTCCCAGGCAGATGTGATTTTGGTGGTACTTTGATTTCTTGTTGGCAATTTTTAGCCTGTAACAGATTTTACTGTGAATCTTGGAGTTTTAGCCATCGACAGTGTCTAAAGATGGAGAAAAGGATTCTTTCTACTAAAGCAAAATTTTCCCAAGTTAATTTTCACAATTTTGTTACTCTAGAGGAATGATTTTCTTTTTTTCAGTTTTAAAAATGGTATTTTTGTTCATAATAAACTGTTATATGCATTTTGGACTCTTTCAAATTATATCTTGGTATGAGTAATTCAAAAGAATAGTTCTAAGAAAAGATCATGTTTGTTTCTTAACTCTGCAGGTAAACAGTGTGGCTGGTTTTCCTCAGGCCATCTTGCTCAGGGTTGCCCCGGAGTAGGCTCTGCCACCTCCCATCACTTTACAGATGCCCGATTGGTGCAAGAAACAACGGGCTGGGGCAGAAGGTCTCTGCAGCCAGACTGTTCTTATGGGAGGAGGTTAAAGTAATTTTTGCTGTCTGAGTTTTCTGTCTATCACCAGAAGCAGAGACCCCAAGAGAAAGCCTCACAGAAACTCAAGTGACAAAGAAGAAGGAAGCAGAAGAGGGGGACCAACCCACGACACCCACCATGACCCTAAAAACCTCTAGTGAGTTTCTTACTGTCTCCTTCCCCTGGCCTCATCTCCTTGATTTTGGGGTCAGACATCTTTGGAAGACAGTTCATTTAAACAGAGCATAGATTCTCAATCATGTTGTTTAAATGCAAAATCTAGACAGTTTTGTTATTAACTTTTTAAAATTGTTAATGTTTTCCCCTCATGCATGTGGGAAAAGAGGAAAGAGCCAGTCATCCTCCCAACAGTCGAAATCCTCAGTGTTAATTGACTGCTTCTAATTGAGCAGTGACTTATTAAGTGAAGCAACCAGGTGAGGTATGGGACATTGGAGGCGGTATCCATTAGATCCAGTGCTGGAAGCGACACTTGCCGGGACAGCTTTAGGGACGCAGAGTTATATCTTATTTTCTGCAATTGCTGGAGAAGTCAGAATATTTTTTATAATCATGCTGAGATATCTTTTTACCACTGTTTGTAAATCTCCAGTTTCAGACCAAATTCTGAAATTGCTCTCATTCATTGAAGAGTAAACATCAGGCCCAAGAGGCTTGAAACTTAGGCTTCAGAAAAGAAAGGAGTGGAATTGATTACATTTCCCATCTACTGAGGCAGAATGACCTCGAGGTTAAAAAAAAGTCAAAAGTTTGCATCCCCTCTGACCTCTCTCACTTTAGCAGAAACCCCAGCAGAAAGCATTTCAGAGCCTGGGGTTACTGTGAAGCAGGAAGCACAGGATGAGGACAAGACTAAACCTCCCCCGCAAGCCTCCAAGACGCTCAGCAGTTTCTTCAGTGAGTTCCTCCTCTCCACCTCATCTGTCTACTAGGGTTGCGCGGGCAGGAGACAGGTGTGTTTTTCTCTAGAGAGAGCTGCTGATCCTGCCTGGTTTCCTGTCTGTTAGAAAGGCCCACTCCCTTTGCCTGACTTTTCACCCATCACCTTGGACCTATGGATGGTCCTGTGCAGATTAGGGTGGGAGTTGGGGGCTGTCCAGAGGAGAAAATATTCACCATTTACTGCTTCATTCCCAGCTCCTCGGAAGCCAGCAGTCAAGAAGGAAGTGAAAGAAGAGGAGTCGGGCAAGCCATCAGTCAAGAAGGAAGTGAAGGAAGAGGGGTCGGGCGTTCCAAAAAATGAGGAGACCACAGAGTGAGTCGGTGACCAGGTCTGAATTTGTCAGGCATCTTCCTTTCCCTCCATCCCATAGCCCCAGGCCCAACTCAGCCTGCCTTTTCTTGCAGGAGTTGAGAAACCTTTTTTCTGTAAGGGCTAGATAGTGAGTATAGCGCATTTGGCCCCTCCTTCAAAACCATTGTTAGCTCGGGAACCAGCAGTTAGCGTAATGGCTATGTCGCTGGACTCCCACGTAGTCGACCGCGGTTCGTGTCCTGGACCCGGTGGCTTAAAACTCACGCCGGGCGCGTGTGCGTGCGTGCGTGCCCAAGATCCTGAGAGGAGAATGGAGGAGAAGGGATTGCAGCGTGACCATCCCCCCTGGGGGGTGATTTCTCGCTTTCTGTCTCTATGTCTCTCTCTGTCTGGCGAGCGCACACGCCCTACAGTGAAAATCTCTCC
>NW_006159527.1:618724-623361 GCF_000334495.1 Tupaia belangeri chinensis | reverse complement strand
TATGTCGCTGGACTCCCACGTAGTCGACCGCGGTTCGTGTCCTGGACCCGGTGGCTTAAAACTCACGCCGGGCGCGTGTGCGTGCGTGCGTGCCCAAGATCCTGAGAGGAGAATGGAGGAGAAGGGATTGCAGCGTGACCATCCCCCCTGGGGGGTGATTTCTCGCTTTCTGTCTCTATGTCTCTCTCTGTCTGGCGAGCGCACACGCCCTACAGTGAAAATCTCTCCAAAAAAAAAAAAAAAACCATTGTTAGCTCTGGGGCTATATGAAAATAAGCAAGGGGCAGAGTGCGTCAAGCTGTCAGGCCAGCCCCTGCCCTGACTGCTGGCCTCCATTCTGACTGCCCCCACCAAGGCCTGGGGGGATCTTTCTGACACTCATCAACCCTGCCCTGCTAATGGCTCCTCAGTGCCCCCAGGAAAGAATCTCAGCCCTTTAGCCACTGGCCCCTGCCCACCTCTCTGGCTTCATTTCCGACCCCTCTGTTAATGTCACACTGAACCCACCAGCCCTAGTTTCTTCTGTAAGCCCCAGGCACATCTGCTTTGGGTTGAAATCTACTGAGTGCGTCCTGGGTGGCCTGTGGGAATGGACCCACCCCAACCTGGTCCCCAGGATGCTCACAAGGCGCTGTGATTGTGGGACACCCAAAAGGTTGTTCAGAAATGAATTCTTCATTGTGATTGTGTTAGTTTTCTGATGAGAGGGCGCCTAGGCTGATTCCCACAATATCCTGTACATACATAGGAGGCCATGCTGAAGGTTTGTTGAGTGAATGATTGAATGAGTGGGTAGATAAATAAATGCCCATCCATGGGACCAGCAGGTGGTGTGGTGGTTAAAGTGCTGGACTCCCACATGATTGACCACAATTTGAGTCCTGGACCTGGTGGTTTGAAAATCACAATGGGGGTGTGTGTGTGTGTCCCAGTGTCCGTCCGTCCATCCAAAATCCCAAGAGGAAAATAGAGAAGGGATTGTGGCATGGCCATCTCCCCTCAGGGATATTTTTCTCTCTCTCTAGTGAGCACATGCTCCCTATGACAAAAACAAACAAACAAAACAACAACAACAACAACAAAAAAAAGCGCATCTAGGATTCCCCATCTGGGCTTCTCAGGTTTCTTGGGTGCTGGTCTTGCCTCCCTGATGGTGCAGCCTCTTAGCACCACCATTCTCCTCCTGTTTCCCTCAGCACACCAATTCCATCATCACTCCCTGCTTCTGATACGCTGGCTCCCGCTTGGAGCCCTGAGCTCAGCGCACTCTGCCCTACACAGTGTCCCCTCAGGCTCTTCACTGCTCCTGCTGGGGGAGCCTAGTGCCTCCTCCATCAAAACTGCTGTGTGTCCCAGCCCTCTTGAAGTAGGCTTTTTTAAATTTCCTGTCACATGGTAAAGTGCTTCCCCCACAGACCAGCGTGTTTCCTGAGCCACTGGGACAGGACTTGAACCACAGTTGACCGTGTGGGATATGGCTCCCTTAACCATTAGGCTGCAGGGCTGGCTGGCCCTCAGTGTATTTTTCTAACAGTTGAGATCCTACTACATACCAAGCTCTATGTTCTGGTTTTTATTTCAAGTGATACTCGACCGTTTTTCTTATGCCATTCCTCACACGGTCACTTGCCACCATGTCTGATGACTGCCTCTAGGAGATGGCTAAACCTCAGGACCCCCATTGTTTCACTTTTCAGTTGGGGACTGTCAGTGACAGCACAGCCTTCACTGTGAACTGTGCTGAGCACTGGGGAGAACACAGTCTATTTCACTGCACTGTGTCCTCGCAGCACTGCTATGAGCAGATTCTGTTGTCCCTACTTGGTAGATGAGAAAATGAGGCATAGAGGCAGGGCAGTGTTTTGGGTTTTTTGTTTGTTTGTTTTCTTGTGTATGTGTTTTTTTATTGTAGAGGACAAGTGTGCTTGCCATATAGAGAGCACTCAACCTGCTGGAGTGGTCACACCACAATCCTTCTTTCTCCATTGCTTCATCCCATCAGAATTCTGGCCATGCATGCAATGTACCTGTTAGGTTTTTCAAGTCACTGAGGCCAGGATTCAAACCATTATCAGCCATGTAGATAGCTCCCTTACCCACCGAGCTAACAAGGCAAGGCTGGGCCACAGGACAGTATTAGAGAATCCCATTTCTACCTTTATCTGCAAGGTGACTTGAGAGAAATTACCTAGTTGTTCTCAGTCTCTTTCCTCCTGAAGATTTGAAGGGTTTAGACCAGGGCTTGGCTGTGGCCATATTCAGCAAGTGGTAACTACTAACCATTACTATTATTTGTGTTTTCACCACTTACTTTAGTGCCTTGCTCAAGCCACACAGCTGGGGTGTGCCCTAGAATCCCTTGCCCGTGTGCCCTGCTGCATTGCTGCGATAGCATCTCCACTTTCTAAGTGTTACTGGACACAGCTCTGCTCTCGCTCTGGCTGTCTCAGCCACCCACAGCCCTGCCTGTGCACCAGAATCAGCCGAAGAGCCCGAGTCTCTTTCCTTCTACCCTCTTGCCTTCAGGTTAGAATAGATGCAAGCCTGTGGCCAGGTGCCCTCAAGCCTGTGGCCAGGTGCCCTCATTGTTTTATAAATACTCTGCACCAAGTGCTGTCAGGAATGGAATCTCTCACTGTGGTTTCTTCTTCAACCCCAAGATGACGTGCTTTAGGAAGGACTCTTGGTAGCTCCTCTGTGTAGGTGGAGACACTGGGGATCAGAGCAGGGAGGCTGGTCAGTGGCAAAGCAGAGTCGACCCCGTTCAGCCCTGCCACCTCCAAAGTCCAGACCGTAGTGACATGCAGTGTCGGCGTGCAGCACCTCTGGAGGTATTTACAATAGCGAGGTTGAGCAGTCTCCACAGCTGTGCCACTTACCGGCTGTGTGACGGGAGAGCTACTTGAACACTGTGCCCGTTTCCTTATCTGGAAAAGGAAGTTAGAAGAATCCCTACCTGGTAGGCCTGATGGTGAATAGGTGTAGTGTACTTAGCGTGGTACCAGTGACCACACACGCCTCCCTCTTTGCTGCCCCCACCATACCAACCCTCCTGGTCTTCACATATCACATCACGCTTGCCTGTACCTCAGAGCTTTTGTACACACTGATCCCTCTGCCTGGAATGCTCTTCCCCCTGCTCTGCAAGCTCTGTTTGCTGCTCACCTCATCCCGCCCAGAACCTCTTCTTAGGCTTTCCCTGACCACCCTCTGAGGTAGGAGTGATCATTTGTATGTCCCCACATTTTTATTTCTGGCTCCCACTGGAAAGTGAGCTCCAGATTAACAGACCTTGTTTCTGTTCGTGTCTGCCCTTGTATATACCTGGACCGGGTGCCTGGCACACAGGGTGCTCTGTAAATCTTAGCTGGAGGAGCAACTGCTCTTCACACAGGAGTATCCAGTTTAATCCCCCTTTGCCTCCACAGCCCCCTGGATCCAGCCTGCTACAATCCTGCCAAAAACAACTACCATCCCATTGAAGATGCCTGCTGGAAACCTGGCCAGAAGTGAGACTTCTTCCTTACCAGCCTGCCTCTCTCCTGTGCCCGTCACTGTGGGAGGCTCTCCCACCAGAGGCTGCAGTTGGAGTACACCATCAGGGATACTCCCCTTGAGTGGGACAGAGAGATGGCCCTGGGCAGGGAGCAGGGCTGCCTTTGAGCAACTGGCTCTGTTAGGGCTGTCCCCAGGATCTGTGTACCAGCTCTGTCGGGGCTGTCCCCGGGATCTATGTACCGGCTCTGTTGGTGCTATCCTGGGATCTGTGTACCGGTTCTGTCGGGGCTGTCCCCAGGATCTGTGTACCAGCTCTGTCGGGGCTGTGTCCCTGGGATCTGTGCGAGGTCAGCTGGATGGGGAGCAGCTGGGCTCTACAGTGGCTCTCACTTCTCTCTGCCTTACCAGGGTCCCATATTTGGCTGTGGCCCGGACGTTTGAGAAAATCGAGGAGGTTTCTGCCCGGTAAGGAAGCAGGCTAGCCAGGGTGTCCAGGGTTGTTGGGGGGAGGGCAGCGTCTCCTGGCTCTGCCCCCTTGCATGGCAGTCAGTACTGTCTCACTCCTAATCCTTTCTGCTTCACTACTCACGCACATGATCCCAGACCTTGGACACAGTCATGAGAGTGACTGCAAGTCCTCATGAGCCCAGGCTTGGAATCCCCTGGCAGCATTCTCTAGGTTCTGTCCCATTCTCGTAGTCAAGCGCAAGACACATGGAGCCCAGGTTCCTGGGGTAAGGAAACAGGCTCCACCTCCGGGCGGCAGGAACTGCAGAAAACGTTTGGTCATTCCTAATCCTGAGTTGTCACCAGTGAGTTCAGACTTGCTTGTGTGACTCCACATTAGTGGAAGGAAGGAAGGTCTTGGTTACAGTGAGGACCTCACTTCTTACTCTCAGAGCTTCCCCATAGAACCCCCAATACCAGCGACACTGACACTGGCCCTGGTGCACAAGTCTGCCTGGGCCTGGGCCTGGGCCTGTCCCCGGCCCCGTTCTCCCTGTCCTTCACCCCTAGTTCATTGTCTCTTGTGTATGTAGGTTATGTAAACATTACCACAAGGCACACTTCATTCTGTTTCCTGCCCTTTTTATTTCCCTTATAGCATTTTTTCTTTTTAAGTTTATTTCTTCTGAGGG
>NW_006159527.1:611397-618531 GCF_000334495.1 Tupaia belangeri chinensis | reverse complement strand
GGGAAAGAGGGAAGGAGAGAGGGGCCCCTGGCTGGTCTTCTCACTGGCCTCTGTCCCTAGCCTCAACCAGGGTCATGGGCATAAGTGCACACCTGGTGTGTGCGGTGAGGCAGACCCGGACTTCCCACGTGGCTTCAGCATCAGGGAGCGTTGCGTTACCACTGTGCTACCACATGGGCTGCTTCCAACCTCACCGTCGATCTTTGCACGTCTCCGTGTTGGTTTAAAGAGATTCTGACTTGTTTTAACTGCTCTGTAGTTAAGTGCGTCATCATTCTCATACATCACATGTCATTTTTCACTTCCCCAGCATTGTGGAGCATTTCAGGCTACTCCCATGTTCTTGTGAACATATGCTCGTAAACACTTGAGAAACTTCTGGGGCATAAGCCCCTCAGGTGCTTACCAGACAGAAAGCACCTCCCCAAGGGGCGTGGTCGTGCTGCAGTCCTTTTGCTTCCATTTCCCCTTCCCATTGGGATTTGGGCACATGTGCATATCAGGTGTGCTTTTCAAGCTCCTGAGGCTATTAATTCGAACTAGTCAGCCTTGTGGGGTGCGGCTCCCAGTGCACAGGTCTTTGAGCACTGCCTGCCTGCTTAGATTCCTTAATCTATTCATGGACTTCTGTAAGGAAGATAGCTTCCCCTAGCAAGACACTGAGCTCACCTTCTCAGTGACAGGGCAGAGACACTGCCTCGCTTTAGAGGCAACACAGCTGCAGGTAGACTGGGACCCAGGCAGATGGCCTTGGTCTTACCTGAGCTTGATGCTTCCTAGCCACGTGACCTTAGGGTGTCTCTGCCTCCATTTCTTCATCTGCAAAATGGTGGTGGTGAGAGCACCCACTCATGGGCGCTGCGTTGATTCAGTGAGTTGAAGCAGGAATTGCTCCGTCCCTGGCATCAGCTGTCATTTCTCCATCACCACTGTCTTCATCATCGTTACTATTGCTCCAGGCTGCTCTCCACAGCTGACTACGACTATACCCAAGGCTCCTGGTCACATTCCTGGGACTACTTTTGAGCCATTGCTCCTTTCCATGGTTCCTTTTATTACTGTTCCTTCCCCACCACACATACTCACCTACCCCACTTTGACCAGGTGGTTACACCTGTTGTCCCCTCCAGGCTCCGGATGGTGGAGACGCTGAGCAACTTGTTGCGGTCCGTGGTGGCCCTGTCACCCCTAGACCTCCTCCCTGTCCTCTACCTCAGTCTCAACCGCCTCGCACCACTCCAGCAAGGCCTGGAGCTCGGTGTGGGTGATGCTGTCCTCATCAAGGCAGTGGCTCAGGCCACAGGTAAGGGGACTTTGGGGGGACACTGATGGGGGTGGGGAGGTTCTAGGAGATGGTGGAGGAGTCAGGAAGGTCTGAGGGATGATGGAGAGGGCTCTGAAGGGTGAGGAGAGGAAGAGGCGAGAGGGACAGGGGAGAAGGGAAGCTGAGGGGGCAGCAGCCCACGAGGAAGGACCTGGCCTGTTGGGAGGGAGCTAAGGGGTTGGACCAGAGGGGCAGGGAAAGTACTGGAAGCAGAGACAGTAGGATGTGGGGGCTGAGATTGAGGGTTGGGCAGAGGAAGGTAGCAGAGGTCCTAAAGGGCTTTAACTGGCAGGGCCTGGGTGGGCCAAGGGGAACAGGAAAAAGCAGGATGTATGTGCAGGCCAATAGCCTGCAGGACCAGTGGCACAGTGCTGGGTAGAGGGGCTGGCAAAGTGGGCCAGTGCTTATCCATGAGAAACTCGGGGAACCGTGGGAGGATTGTGGGAGGTGAGGGACAGTGTCAGTGCTGGGTTCCTGTGGAGAACAGGGAGGAAACTAGTGTGAAGGGCTGGACTGGAGCAGGGCTTTAGGGACAGAGGAAAAGGTAGGAACAGGGAAGACGGGGTACAAGTGGGACCTGTCAGACTGTGGAGTCAAGGTGGATGAGGTGAGGCTGCCCTGGGCATGTTGCTGGGTGACTGGGGAAATGATGGAACCATTCCCAGCCCCCCAATATCGTCCCTCACTGGGAAGGGATGGGCACATGGCTGTGGGGTTTACCATTTCAGTGTAGGACCAGCCGTAAGCAGCCCATGTCTGCGAGCCCCCAGGGCTGCCCAAGGAATGGGTCAGAAGGTCTTGATCAGAGACTAAGACCAGGGAGTGGTTTGTTGAGGAGGGATGGTCAGGGGTCAAGGAGAGGTGTTCTGGGAAGATATTGGGAGTTTAAGAGTAGACCGGTGGGGAGCATCAGCATGAGAGAAGGAGGATAGTGGGATTCATGAGACAACAGTGACAGGAAGGTCAGTGGGTTAGGAATGAGTTGTGGGGTGATAGGGACCCTAGAGGAGGAGACTCGATGGTCACCCTTTCACTCGAGATATCTTTGCTGGACTTTGATATCAAACCAGACCCAGGCAGACTGTGCCTGTCAGGAGTGCTCAGCCACAAGGATAGAAAACCCAGTAACACTGGCTTGTTAAAGGATTTGGGGCCAGCAGGCAGTATGATGGTTAAGGCCTGGACTTCCACATGACCAACTCCTTGGTTCACGTCCCAGACCTAGTGACTTGAAAATCGTGCTGGACATGTGTGCCCAAAATCCCTGGAGGAGAATGGAGGAGAAGGGACTGTGGCTTGCATCCCTCCTGGGGTGATTTCTCACTTTCCCTCCCTTTGTTTCTCTAGTGAGCACAAGTCCTGTGGCAAAAACAAATCTTAGAAAAGCAAACAAACCCAACAGATTTCATTTTCTCCCATAAGAAGTTGCTAATGTTGCTTTCCCTTCACTGCTATGGCCTTTTCTGCCCTCATCTATGTCCTTCATTCTCAGCGTGTTCATGCTTAGCATGTTGTTCTTCCTTAGCATGTTGGTTGTCATGTACTCACGTGTCTCCTCGTGCCCCTGCCTGGTTGTCAGGGCCCCAGATTTGTTGGGGATTGCTCACCGTTTGGAAAAATCACGTCACTCTCGGCATTGTGGGTCGCCACATTGCACATGTGGCAGACGATCACTCTGGCAGCTGCTCCATCCAAGGCAGTCCCTCTGTAGGCCTGAGGCCAGACTGTTCGTTACGTGTTCTTGCCTCTTAGAGGTAGACTGACATGCTTGCCATCTCATTAATAGTTGCCCTCCCTGTTTCTTCCCTGTGTGGGGGTTAGGGCCTTTTCTTGCAGCCATGTGTTGGCTGGTTATATCATCTCTGCAGCTCATTTCAGAATAAAAGCAGATGACATAATAGCAGCTGTGCTGGTGGGTTGAACCACAGTCCAAGTTATCACAGTGGCTTGAGTCTGCATCCTCCCAGCCTCCTGCTCTCACTAGCACTGCCTGGGCTATGTTTGAAGGGTGACTTCCCAAAGAAGTTCTTTTCATAAAGAGTAACCAAGACACACGCAAGCGAAGGGGCAACTGGTCATTCAGAGATTGCTAATGGCTGCTTAGCAGAAAGGTCCCCTTGACCTCCTCTGCTCAATCTAGTCACTGCTGTGGTGATCTCCTACCCTGTAGCTCCAAATCTCATCTGCCCACAACGACATTGATCTTTCAGCCTCCTCTTTGCCTCCCTTCACACAAATGACTGAGAGCTTCTTAGCTTAATGTAACAGGAGATGGCCACACAATGGCCATTTCAACGAAGCTGGTGAGCCTTGGGAATAGGGAGTCCAGGGACTTAACCACCAGCCTACACGGCCAGAAAAAACATGCGTGGGCTACCAGAGATGGGAGACACATGGCCACAGTGGTCACCTTCACCACCTCTACCCCACTTTCTCCTCCCCCAGGTCGCCAGCTGGAGTCCGTCCGAGCCGAGGTGGCCGAGAAGGGTGACTTGGGGCTGGTGGCTGAGAACAGCCGCAGCACTCAGAGACTCATGCTGCCTCCACCACCGCTCACCACCTCTGGGGTCCTTGCCAAATTCCGTGACATTGCCCGGCTCTCCGGTGGCACTGTGAGTGGGACAGGTGACCCGTCCAGCACCCTAGACTGTCTGTTCTTGGTCTTGGGGACATAAGGCCCTACATGTGGCCAAAAGGCTTCTGTTTAGACTTTGGGGCTGAGTCTACAGTTCTGCTTGTGGGGTGTAGAAAGAACTTTCTTCCCTGTCCCCTGCACTCGGTAGTCCATGTACACAGCCATTCTCGTGGTCTCTCCTAGCTGCAAGGCAGGCTGGGATGCAGTCCCAGGTAGGGGAGCAAAAGTATGGAAGTTGGGAAGTGGGGAATGGAGTGGGGGTTGGCAGGGAGGAGGCTGGCTTTCCCATTACCAGCAAGCGCTGACTGCACCTCTCCCACCTCTTCCAGTCTATGGCCAGAAAGGTGGACATCATCAAAGGCCTCTTTGTTGCCTGCCGCCACTCAGAAGCCCGATTCATTGCCAGGTGAGTGTGTAGGCCATGATGTTAGAGAGGGGGTACTCCAGACCAGGAGGTCTATTAGATGGGGACTGGTAGCTGGAGTGACCACAACGCCCTTGGATGAGAAAAGGAGAGCCACAGACCCAGGACCAGAGGGAACACAGGTTTCACAGACTGACTCCTCTCCCGTGGTAGCAGTGCCTGGAGAAGGTTCCGGGCTTTCAGGTAAATGGTGCTGTGATTGATTAGTGATGCTTGCCTTGGCCTGTGAAATGGGGCAGGCAACACGCAGCAGCCACGTTTGCTGTGGATCAGCAGGATCACTGATAGCTCACATCGTGGGGGCATTTCTGGGGTGCCCTGCCCTGTGCCAGGTACTTCATCCCATCAGCCCTCCTAGCAGCTCCCAGTTTACAGAACAGGGAATGGAGGCACCAGGAGGTTAAACCGTTTGCCTGTGGTCACTGGCTGAAAGCAAAGCTTGTTCAGGGTCAGATTTTGACTATCACTTCCCACGGCTGGCCACATTCCAATTCCAGGACCAGCTCTGCCCCTGACTCACTTCTCTGAGCCTCATCATCCTCCCATTGCAGTTGAGACATGAGGCGAAGGTGCCCACCCCCCAGTAAACGCCAGTGGTCACAGACCCAGTTTCCTCATGTTAATTGACGCTGTGTGATCGCGGGTCCTTCCCGGGCTCCGAAAGTAGTTCTGGTTTTTGGAGAGAGTGTCTTCCACGGGTAGCGTGGGGAAACGGGAGGCCACAGGAGCAGGTGGGGGCGGGCCAGACTGGAGAGTACGCACCAGCCCGCTCCCCGACTTCTCTCTCCCCAGGTCCCTGAGTGGACGACTTCGCCTTGGACTGGCAGAGCAGTCAGTGCTGGCTGCCCTCGCTCAGGCTGTGAGCCTCACACCCCCAGGCCAAGGTGAGCCCCTCTGCCCAACTCTGTGCCCACTGGGTTGGACAAGCTCCCTCCTCCTCTTCAGAAGGTCCCCGTCCCAGGTGGTCCCTACCACCCTGGGCTCCTGCCCCTTGGAGGTTGTCTTGGGCTACCATACTTCCTAGCTCCACAGCAAACACCACCGTGGACCCTTGGGTGGCTGAGGGTCAGGCAAATCCCAAAGCCTCTGGTGGTTTCATCTTAGAATTTCCTCCTGCTGTGGTGGATGCTGGGAAGGGCAAGACAGCAGAGGCCAGAAAGACGTGGCTGGAGAAGCAAGGCATGATCTTGAAGCAGACATTCTGGTGAGCCCTGGGGGCTGTGGCAACGTGCCAGCAGTCCACGGGGGACAGTGGTGGGAGGGACTGGAGAGTAGTAGGTTGAGCTAGGCTGGTGGCCAGAATATGAAGGGGCCACCGGGGAAGTGGCAGGGGCCTTGAGTGACCTGTATTGGTGACCACATGGGACTGGTGATAGAGCAAGGGGTGGTGGTCCAGACAAGATTGGTGCATAGTGTGGTGCCACCAAGGACAGGCCCCCACGCAGGGAGAGGCAAGGAGGGACACTGTGAGTGAGTGAGGGCGGTAGGCATCGACAGGTTTCAGGGTTCCAAGCGGGGCATGCACACGGGAAGGCTGTCGGAAACCCAGAGAGGTGCTGGTGCATAGAGAGGGACTCATGCATAGTGCAGTGCAGTGGCCACGACATCCATGGAGCAGTGGCCTGGCCTGGGCTCCAAAGAGAGCCGTGTGGAGGCACCTTGACCAGCCGCCCACCAGGGGCTGGTGACAAGGCTATGACTGCTGCAGAGAGGGGCCAATGGGCAGTTCCACCAGTGCCTCCAGAGCACCAGGCTGGGTCTGCGCTGACGATGGAGAGAGAACAAGCCCTCTCAGGGCACCTGGCCAGAGCAGTGGCTAAGCTCAGCCTGCACATGGGACTCTGCTAACTGCCAACCCCAGGCGCTGCCCCAGACCGTGAAGTTAGTCTTTGCAGATAGAACCTGACCTTGAGGAACCTGGTGTTTCTTTAATGCATCCTTGAGTTCTCAGGGATAGCCAAGAGGATCACTGTTTTTGTGCTGATAAGTAGGCCGTGAGGCCAGACCAAGGAAGACAGTGGCACCAAGTGATAGATCGTGACACAGGGGACACAGGGACAGGGCGAGGAGAAATCAGGGACATGTGAGAGACAGCAGAAGGGGTCAGGAGCTCAGGTTCCTGGGCACAGGCCGAGGTGCCTTTCCTGAGAGTGGCTTGCAGCAGAGGACAGAATTCCCAGGCTGGGAGAGATCTGGAGAGAAACCCTCACATCTTGTTCTCACCCATGTCCCAGCGAGGTGCCTGACCTGGACCGAATTGTCCCCGTGCTGCTGGAGCATGGCCTGGAGCGTCTCCCGGAGCACTGCAGGCTGAGCCCAGGTACCAGCCCCCCATGGGCCCTCGAGAGTCTGGCTGCAGCCCCACCCTCTCCAGAGTTGTATCAGGGCGCCCGCTGATAAGCACGCCTTAAGAACCTGCGGGACCCTCTCCTCTCCCACTAAGACTGAATCTTGTTCCCTGGTGCTGAAACCCATTCCTTTGTCCTTGGAGTTTTCCCATTTACTTCAGGTAAAGCTGCTGTACTGATGATACACCACAGGGCAGGGGGCTGGGCCGGGTGGGATTTGTTTCTCTTACACGGAACTGTCCAGACTAAGGCAGATGGCCGGGGGGGTATACACCTGTGCTTCAGGGATCACCCAGAGACCCAGGTTCCCTCTCTTGACCCTCTGCCATCCCAAGGTAGTCGCCCTGATGTGTGTGATCAGAGGAGATTCCCAGCCCTGTTCGGATTGCAGAGGAAGGGAAAG
>NW_006159527.1:582060-611203 GCF_000334495.1 Tupaia belangeri chinensis | reverse complement strand
AAGAGGAGGGGAGGCACCAGGTTCCTTGTCAGGATGTGGCCAGGCACTCACACACGTCACTTCTGCATGCATTCCAGTCACACGGCCTTTCTAGCTGCAAGGCAGGCTGGGATTAGTCCCAGGTTGGGGACCAGGTACCTTTTGGTTCTCTTTTGCTCTGTGGCAAGAAAGGAGATGGAGTCCTGGGAAAGTAGAGACTTGTGCGGCACACCCCTGTCTGATTCCTTTCCCCCCTCTGCCCCAGGCCATCCTGACGCCTCTTTTTTCCTCCCCTCCCAGGGGTCGCCCTGAAACCAATGTTGGCCAGTCCCACGCGGGGCATCAGCCAGGTCCTGAAACGCTTCGAGGAGGCAGCTTTCACTTGCGAGTACAAATATGATGGGCAGAGGGCACAGGTATGGGGAGTGGGACACGGCCCTGCTGTTCCTCTCTGGCAGTGCCAGAGGGAAGGCTGGGCTCAGGCAGACCTGTGCTTAAAGCCGCCTGACCATGCTCATCACTCTGGACTGCAGTTTCCACCTCCAGGCAGGGAGTGCAGTGATAACCGGATTGTGGGCTTATCTAGAGATAAGGGCCTGACCTAGAGAGCGAGAGCCCAAGAAACGCCCGCCCACCCTTACCTGTGATGGGCGTAGTTATAACAGCCACTCGAGGGCACCTACCTGACCCTCAGTGCAGTAACATGTACATGTGCCCCGTGACCCAGGCCCTGAGGCACCCCTGATCATGTATCTGTAAGGATGAGTGTTGTGGCTTCTCTGTCCTGGAGGGAGCTGGGCCATCTTGGGGTTCATAACCTGAGGGTAAGGGTAAGCCAGCAAGGCAGGTGGAAGTCTGCAGGACTTCGGGTCAGCTATGGATGGAGAGTTCAAGAGACACTTAGCATCGTAGGTAGATCTCCAAAATAGTGTGTTGAAGGAAAAAAGAAAAAACAACTATGATAGTAACTGTACTTTTTGAATATTAACACACATGTAAGGTGGTGTACGTGTAGCCCTGTTCGACGAGTTCAACCAGATGGTACTAAATAAACAAAGTAACCACAGAAACCAGGATGGGGTTTACAGCATACTAACGTCTGGACAGATGTGTGTATGCACAGACGGCAAGACGTACGTGCCTAAGGGGGCAAGGAGTAGGACTGGGGTGACAAAAGATGGCGGGGGCTCCCACAGACGAGGAGATGATTTGCACAGGTCTCCGTACCAGTTCCTTTTCCAGAGCTTCCAGAGCCTATGAGTGAAGGCGAGGTCACAAGAGAAAGGAGGAGCCACACAGGGTAGGCTGGGTCTGACTTCTTCTCTTCCCCACTGTGGCAGATCCACATGCTGGAAGGCGGCGAGGTGAAGATCTTCAGCAGAAATCAAGAAGATAACACCGGGAAGTACCCTGACATCATCAGCCGCATCCCCAAGGTAGGCGTCTGCTGTACCGTCCGTGCTGTCAGGAGCCGCGGTTACAGGTGCAGATCTGAGGCTCGTCCAGGCCAGCGTGGTGTAGTGGGGGTTTATCTGACGGAGATCGGATCGTGTTTTGGTAGCACAAAACCCACTTGAGCAATGCCTGAGAAAACTGGAGGCAGATGGCCCCTGGCTGAGCCAGCATCCTCCCAAACCCAGCTTGCCTGCTTCTCGCCTACTGACCTTGGCTTTTCCCAATGCTTGTCCCCTGACAGTCCCCAAATAGCCCTCACACTTTCAGACAGGAAGACAGGAAAAAAGATTCTAGCGATGGTGATAATCACTGTGCAGCGCGTGTTGGTGGGGCTCCTGTGACGTGCCAAATGCTGTTTTTTAAATATTGATTTTAAAATCTTTTGTTAAGATGTAACTTCTGTAAATGTTTCTGATTTAAGCATGTAGTACACGGCTTGATTAGTTTTGACAAGTTTATATATCCATCACCACGCCCCAGTCAACGTGAAAACATTTCCATGTTCTCCTTGCTCTAAAATGTCTCCTGTGCCCCTGGTTGTACGAATCCTCTCTTCTGCCCCTGACCATTTGCCTGCCAGAGGCAATCCCTGATCTGCACTGGAGTCGCCAAGGTTGGTTTTGCCTGCTGCAGAGCTTTTCACAAGTGGCTACAGTGCGCAGTTCTTTCTGTCTGGCTGCTTCTGCTCATTTACTCAGTAGGTATTCAGGCCATTCACTCTGTGCTGGGCCCTGTGCTTTGGGCCAGTCATGGTCTCTGCCCTCCCTGAGTTCTCAGCCTAGCAGGGCAGGCACCTCCATCAGGGAGTCTGGCTTTCAGATCAGTGCTTATACGTGGAGATCAGGGCTCTGAAGACAAGGCCCTGTGTTTGGAGCCTGTGTACAAAACAGACCTGACTTTGGCTTCCTAGGGGAGCCACATGATGCCTCCTGGAGTGGTACAACACGTGTTCCATTGAGGGTAAAAGGCTTCCCGGAGGCAGTGAAGGAGAAGGATGGGGGTGGGATGATGGGGCTTCTGCTGGTGGCAAGTGGATGGCTTAGAGAGCTTTTGGAGGGAAATCGACAAGTTCTTAGGGGCATTGAATGTGGGTGAGAGGAAGAGGGAGATGACAAAGTCTCCAGGCTTTCCAGCTTGTGGAGCCAAATAGAATATCCTCAGAAAAGTTGGGCTTTTTCCCTCCCTGTGGGGAATAAGAGAAGAGAAAGAAAAGGAGATTTGTTTTCTGTGTCTGTCTTTTGACCTGTCCTTCACCTCTCACAAACCTCGGATCTCTTCCTTCCTTCTTCAGATTAAGCTCTCGTCGGTCACATCTTTTATCCTGGACACTGAAGCTGTGGCTTGGGACCAGGAAAAGAAGCAGATCCTGCCATTCCAAGTGCTCACCACCCGCAAACGCAAGGTAACCTCAGCCTCTTCCGTTGCACTCCACAGCCCCATACTCCCTCATCGTCGTCCTGTAGGGAACGGCCAAATCTGAGCTAAATAATAGTGACCTTTAAAGACGAGCAGATACACATACTGTCTTGCTTTGGCCAATGCTGCACACCTAGCAGAGGTTAAAGAAAGTTGTTTCAGCCAGAGGAGGCCAGGTGGGGCTTATTTAGACCAAAGGACACAAGATGCTCCATAGCTGAGTTGATAGTAGAAGACACCTGGCTTTACCGTCTGCTGCTCCCTTCCCCCATTGCCCTCTAAAAGAGTAAACCTGGGGAAGGCTCAGGGCCAATGCTCTCCCTCAGAGACGTCCAGTCCACCGCTTTTCTCTACTTGTGTGTCTGTGTGATTGTTCTTTCCAAAATCCACTGTTGCTTCCACTCAGAGGTGAGGGGGGCTCCTCCCCTCTTTTTACCTAACAGGTATCGACATCCTCCCAGTCTTGCTTATGGGTCCTGCCCGGTCCTCAGGAGGGCAGTGTCAGTACACATGCAATTCTCCAGCCTTTAGCAAACTGGCTGCCCCAGTTTCAACCATTGGCATTCTCATCCCAGCATTCCAAGTAGGAAGGTGGAAAGGACCCTTTTCCTTCTATCTCCGTTATCTTACTATGAAAGAAGATCTGCTCTGAAAACCCTCACGGCGTGCAGCCTGGCAGGCACCCCCTTTATATCTCACTAGCCAAAACTGTGTCATGTCACTGCCATTAGCTGCAGGGGAGGCTAGAAGAGGCAGTGTCTGGTGACGGGAAATGAGGGCGTCAGGATTAGCTGAGTGCCATCATAATGCAGTGTCGGGGCTGGCAGCTCTGCCACCCTCACAAGTACCACGTGGCCTGTTAGCTGAGAAGGAGGGAGGCACGACGGGCAGGACCCAACCTGCCCTGCCTCACCTTCTCTCACTCCTGTCTCCATTCTGCCCCAACTCAGGAGGTGGACGCTTCGGAGATCCAGGTGCAAGTGTGTGTGTACGCCTTCGATCTCATCTACCTCAACGGAGAGGTGAGCTCTGGCTTCCTGTCCCAGCGGCTGTGGGATGACAGGGCTGTGTGGGCTCGGGAGCCAGCCGTTTGACTTTCATTTCTGATCCTGCCATGCTACTGGGCCCAGAGGCCACGCTCAGCAACTGGTTCAGTTCTCAAAGTGTGGTGCAAGGACCTTTATGAGTCCCCAGACCTTTTTAAGGGGTCCTCCCCTTTCCAGCTCCACATCTGTGTGAGGCGGGTTTTCTTCACACAGTCCAGCCAGAACACCACAGCACAGCATCTGAATGCAGAGCACACGTGAGAACTAGGCTCTGTTAAGTCACAGTCAAGGGAATGCAAAACTGCAATACTGCCCTTCTTTTCACTGAGTTTTATAAACATAGGTGTATTTCATAAGTAAACGTCATTTGGCATATTGGATTCATTTTCTTTTTAAAGAAATATATATATGTGCTTTGTTTTTTTGGTTTTTTTTGTTTTGTTTTGTTTTGTTTTTTAATTTAACCAGAGAGAGAGAGGGAAAGTGCAAAAGCAAGCTGCCAGCTCTGGAACTCAAACTGTGGTCGGTCATGTGGGAGTCCAGCACCTCAACTACCATGCCACCTGCTGGCCACAGGATTCATTACTTTTTTTTAAAGAATTAATATTTTTTAAGTTTCTCACTTTCTATTGTTTTTTCTTCTCAGTTTTTGTCACAGGGTATGTGTGCTTGCCAGAGAGAGACAGAGAAAGTGAGAAGTCAACCCTCATGAGGGAGTGGGTCATGGCCATGCTGCAATCCTCTTCCTCCAGTCTCTCATCAGGATTTTAGGCATACATGCACATGCACCCAGCATGATTTTCAAACCACCAGTTCTGGGACTCAAACCACAGAATCAGCCACACGAACAGAAATTCTTTTTTTTTTTTTTTTTTGGTGGTTTTAGGGCGCGTGCGCTCGCCAGACAGACAGAGAGAGATAGAGAGACAGAAAGCAAGAAATCCCCCAGGAGGGATGGCCACGCCGCAATCCCTTCTCCTCCATTCTCCTCTTGGGATCTTGGGCACGCACGCACACGTGCCCGGCGTGAGTTTAAAGCCACCGGGTCCGGGACGCAAACCGTGGTCGACTACATGGGAGTCCAGCGACATAGCCATTACGCTAACTGCTGGTCCCATGAACAGAAATTCTTTAGAATGAGTCCTCAGTTACATCTTTTTGAATTTTTTTAGAGAGATTTTTGCTTCAGGGTGTTTATGCTTGTGAAGAGACAGAGAGACAGAAAGCAAGAAATCACCCCCCAGAAGGGATGGCCATGCTGCAGTCCCATCTCCATTCTCTCGAGATTTTAGGGCACACACACATATATGCACATGCACCCAGCATGTTTCAAGCCACCGGGTCTGGGACTCAAACTGTGGTCAACCATGTGGGAGTCCAGTGCTTTAGCCACTATGCCACCTGCTAGTCCCCTCAGTTATTTTTAAAGAGTGTCAAGGGGTCCTGAAACTGGAAAGTTTGAGAATCACTGCGTTGGCATATTAAGAATCGAGTTCCTGGGAACCAACAGTTAGCGTAATGGCTATGTCGCTGGACTCCCACGTAGTCGACCATGGTTTGCGTCCCGGACCCGGTGGCTTAAAACTCACGCCAGGCGCATGTGCGTGCGTGCCCAAGATCCCGAGATGAGAATGGAGGAGAAGGGATTGCGGTGTGACCATCCCCCCTGGGGGTGATTTCTCGCTTTCTGTCTCTGTCTGGCGAGCGCACGCACCCTATAGCGAAAAACCTTAAAAAAAAAAAAAAAAAAAGAATTGAGTTCCTCATCTCAGAAAGTAGAAGTTCTCACCTTGGCCTAGTAGGGGGAGCCATACCTCCCCTGGGAGTGGACCAGGGAGGACCCTGCTAGGAGGTTTCTTTCCTCTTCCTTTTTTCCCTGCACCCTCCCTCTACTCATCCCCTGAGGGCTCCAGGCTGCTTGCTGGTATTCCGAATGTGACTGCAGATCAGGTCTCTGCCACAGCAATATCCAGCAGGGCTATGCCTGGCATTCAGGGGAATCATCTACCGTGGGAGGACTTAGTTCAATCCCGATAAAGCCACAGAGAGCTGGTCAGTTTTCACAGCTGCTGAGTTCTCTTCAGAGGACAGGTTGAGTATCCCTACCCTAAAGGCTTGGGATAGAGTGCTCAGGATTTCAGGAGCTTGGGGTTTTGGAATATTTGCGTGTACCTGAGGTATCTCAGTGAGGGGACCCACGTCTAAACATGAAATTCATGTATGTTTCATAAACCTTTTATACACAGCCTGAAGGTCATTTTGTACAGTATTCTTGTATTACAGTGTTTCGATCGCGACCTGTCCCAAGAGGTCAGGTGTGGAATTTTCCACTCATGGTGTCTTATAGTGCTCAAAAAATTTTATATTTTGGAGCATTTTTGGGTTAGAGATCCTTAACCCATAGAAACAAGCAGAGCTTTCCTGTGAACAAATAGAGAAAATCTAGTTCAGGGCTCTGCCAGCTGTGGCCTGCAGCCCTTCCCCCTGCTTTTGTAAATAAGGCCTATTAAAGAAGGCAGCCTCACCCACTCCTTCACAGGTACCCAAGCTGCTTTTGCCCTGCGCCTCAGCATTGAATGGTTACAGAGACCAAATAGCCAGAGAGCTGAACATACTTACTGCCCAGTTCTTCAGAGGAAAAGTTTGCCGACCTGCAGATTAACATTTAAAATGTCCTCTCACATAGGGTCACATGCTTCATTTTTGCCTTTATTCAGTAAAGTGTGGATTCAAGGCTGGGGCTCCCTGTCCAGTGTTACTGAGGTCACAGACTAAATGGTGTCCAGCCCCCCATCACTAGCCCCATGCTTCGAATTAGCAGAATCCCCCAACAGCTGCTTTCTGTGAACTACATTGTGATTGAGACTCACACGCTTCCCATTTGTCTCGAGGTCAGGTCCTGTTGTCCTTGTTTCCATAATGATGTTCTTTCCTTCCTCCCTGGCCCCTCAGTCCCTGGTACGTGAGCCCCTTTCCCGACGCCGGCAGCTGCTCCGGGAGAACTTTGTGGAGACAGAGGGTGAGTTTGTCTTCGCTACCTCCCTGGACACCAAGGATACCGAACAGATCGACGAGTTCTTGGAACAGTCAGTCAAAGGTGAGGGCACTGCTCTCTCTGCCAAGGACCAGGCCTCTCTGTAACCTGTGCTCACCAGGGACCCCATCCTGCCCCATCCTGTAACACCAAGAAGAATCACACCCACCACAGCCCTTGGAAGCCAGGCCTCTCAGGGACCATTATTGTGTCTCCCTTAGACTCCTGCGAGGGGCTGATGGTGAAAACCTTGGATGTCAATGCCACCTACGAGATCGCTAAGAGATCACACAACTGGCTCAAGGTGGGTCCCACCCCAACCTGGCCTTCTGCGCTAGAGGTCTATTCCGGCTAGCTGGTTGATTTTGAGTCTCCACCCTCACCACTGATCTCAGGAGTCTATTCCTTGACCCTACCCCCAGCCTCCCTACGCAGTCAGGCTTGGGTTTCTCCCCTTTGCCAGCCCACACTAAAGATTTCCCTAAAAAGTGGTTGAGAACCACACAGCCCAACCCCTGCGAGTACCACGGTGAGAAAGGTAGAGAAGGTTTTTGCTCTCTCCGAGCTTGCCTTCCATGCTGAGTGAGGCACACAGGAAGGAATGAGAGAGTGTCGGGCACTGATGAGCACTGCAGAGAAAGCAAGGCCACCCAGGCCCGTGAGTGGCTGGCAGTGCTTGGATGGTCAGGAAAACCATTTCTGGAGGTGACGTTTTGACCGATAGCCAGATGACAGGAGGGGGCAACCACATGAAGATAAAGGACCAAACACCGATGCAAGGGAATAGCAGGTGCAAAGACCCCGGGGTAGGAACAAACACAGCATGTGGAAGAATCTGGGAGGCAGAGTGTGGCCAGAGTGGAGTGTAAGCCCAAATCGTGAGCACCACGAAGTCCCATGAGATAAAATGGTTTTCCTCTGAGCGTGTCAGGAAGCCAATGGGTTTTGTGCACGAGAGTCACATGGTCGGATTATCCTGTTGCTAAGTCCTCTGTGGAGAGTGGACAGGTATGGTGGGGGTTGGAAAGAAGTGGGAGCCAGGAAATAGGAAGCTATTGTCTGGTAAGAGGTGATGGAAGCTTCAGTGGAGAAGGGGCATCGAGGGGTGGGAAAGATGTCTAAAGTGGAGACATTTTGGAGCTGAGTTAGCCAGGCCTGCCGACTGGATCTTCCAGGGTATTTGTAATTTGTTGGGGTCTGTCTTCCCTCCTGACTGAGCAGCTGTGAGCATACAGACCTTTCCTGCCTTGTGGAATATGCACCGTCGTACCCCTCAAGGCTGAGCTGCCTGGCACACAGTTGGTGCTTATTAAGTGTACCTTGAATGATTGCATACATGTTCTTTGTGGGAAGGAGAGAATGAGTTGACTGTATCTCCATAAGGAAGGAAAGAGAATCCAAGCTGACTCCCGAGGTCCCTTTGATCCCACCTGCTCTCTGTAGGTGCCCTTCTCTGGGCCTGGAGGCCTTCCCACATCCACGCTCCTCACAGTGGCCATCCTTGTGTTTTTTCTGCAAGTTCCCTGCACTTTACCCCAAGTCTCTCTCCACCTCCCTCAAGCCTCCAGCAGGAAAATCCCCCTGGGAACTCCTCCCTCATCGCCTGCATCTGCCCTCCCCACCCTCTAGCAAGCTTCTGGCAGGGAGGTCCTCCTGGGTGCTCCTCCCTCATCGCCTGCCTCCCCTCTCCCAGCTGAAGAAGGACTACCTCGATGGCGTGGGTGATACACTGGACCTCGTGGTGATCGGTGCCTACCTTGGCCGGGGAAAGCGAGCTGGCCAGTATGGGGGCTTCCTGCTGGCCTCCTACGATGCAGACACTGAGGAGCTACAGGCCATATGCAAGGTCCTGGGGGGGCTGGGGACTGGCCACCAAGGCTGGAGGGAAGTACGATTTGACTCCTAGGGGCTTCTCCTTGGACAGCTGGAGAGGGCCCAGGCCAGGAAGTTCTCATGTCCTCCTTGGAAAGGTGATATTTACCCATAGTTCTTAATTTTTCAGATTCTTTACCTCTTGCTTCATATAAGCAAAGGGGCCAGTATAGAAAGGTGTGAGGAAGCTATGGCAGGAGTAGGTTTCAGCTGCAAATAATGGTGGCTTAAATAAGAGGATTTATTTTCCACTTATGTAATGAGAAATCTGGAGGGGACAGGTGGCTCTGGTGTCATTAGAGCCTCATCATCACAATGTGGCTGCAGGAGCTCCAGCCATTATAGCCATGCATGCTCCAAACAGCATGAATGGAAGGCTCAGGCTCAAGGACAAAACAAGAAGCCCACCTGAGTCAGCCTCAGCCACTGAACAACTTCTGCTTAAGTTTCGTTAACCCATGACCAACTCCTACCTGCAAGGGATTCTGGGAAGGTGTGTTTGTTTTTTTAGTTAAAACATTTTTTTAAGCTGTCACATTGTGACTGGATTTTTTTTTTTTTCTGTGTTTTTTTTATCTAACTAATTTGGGTCTTGCCCCATTAAAACAGAAAAAAAAAAATATTACCTATATTCTTACTGTCCATAGGCAAAATACTAGTAACATTATTTAAGGGAATGTTTTATTTTTGTTTTTACAAAGTTATGATCTCCCTCCATGAGTAATTTTATTTTTCACCTTTTTTCTGTGAGTACTTAACTTTAAATGCTGTCAAATGCATTTAAGTAAGTAATCTGGTAACATGACCTTAAAGGCCTGTACCAGAACCTTCAATGGATATACCCCAATTTCCAGAATCATTGCACTGGTCGGAAAACCCATAATGCACTTTTGCATAGAAAAAAGAAAAATTTTTCTGACAACCCAGTAGTTCGCAGCCATCATGTGGTTAGATTTTTTTTTTTGAGAGAGAGATTTTTTGCTATAGGGTGGATGCACTTGCCAGAGAGACAGAAAGCCTCCCCTGGTGGCTTTGTTTTTATAAATAATGTCAGTGCCCGATAATGTGAACAGTCAGTAGAAGTGATTTTATAATGTGCAAATATTTTGGGCACCAACCTGTCACCATTTTGTGTCGTTTACTTAGATTTTTAAAAGAGCTGTTGTCAGGACACAAGGCAAGAACAATTTTAAAGCTCTTACTACAGAAAGGGCTTTCCACTAACAGTTTGTATCAGCAGTTTGATGATGCCTGTCTTGTGAAATGTCTACCAGCATTGAGTAGCAGTACTGTTTTTAGCCTGTGCTGCTGCTCCAGTAGCTGAAAGAAACTCTTGGCAGTGTTAAGCCTGGAGACAGCTGGTTATCAGCCAGCCAGTGGGGCTGAGCCCAAGGGAGCAGCTTCCTGGGCCTGGGAGACAGAGTAGATGAGCAAAGGTTTCTCCGTAAAGCAGGAGGCAGGGAGGGAGGTAGTGGGATGACTGCTGGGAGAGTTGTTCCCTACCTGAGAGTCTGGCTGTCCACTGAGATGCTGGCTGGATGCTCAGCACCCCCAGCCACCACCACCACCCAGTTCCTCTGGTTTCTGTGGATACTTCTTGGACTGGATGGGATGGTACCACCAGCGTGCACAGATTTAGGCCCTTGGACAGCAGGAGGTGCCAGGCCAGGCAGCAGCCAAGACTCTAACCTCCCATGTCCCTGCAGCTCGGAACTGGCTTCTGCGATCGCGAGCTGGAGGAACAGCACGAGAACCTCCAGGTGAGCCGTAGTGGCCATGCCTTGGGCCCTCTGCCTGTACAGCTCACTCTTGTATGCAGACTGCCACCATCCTGGAGCTTGGTGTGTAGGCTGGGGTGCAGACACAGGCAGGGGGTGACAGAACCAGATTTGGAGTCCAGCACATCGGGGTCAAGTCCCAGCTCTGTTGACTGCCAGCGACGCGGCCACAGAACCTCATCCCCCCCAGCCCAGTGCCTGCACCGCAGTAGGCGCAGTCCCAGCACTGCTGCAGGGCTCCCATGAACTGGTCCTTGGGAGGGTTAGGTGAGCCCCTAGTGAATGGAGGGTTGGCTGTTGTGGTCAAGACATTTTGGGGTATGAGTGTCCTGGGAATTGGATCTCTCTGTGTCCTGTTTATTTCTCACCCAGTAGTTTTGTCTGTTCTCTCTCTCTCTCTCTCTCATTCTCTCTCTCTCTCTCTCTCTTTCTCTCTCTCTCTGAATCTACACTTTCCTCTAGTCCTCCTACATCTCCTGGTCTGTTCCCTTTTTCTGGATCTCTGTCCTCCCCTTTCTCTAGGTCTCTGTCCTTCCCTCTCTAGTTCTCTGTCTCTTCATCTTTAATATCCTGTCTCAGTTCCCAGGGTCTTTTATTTTTTTCCATCTCCCCTTCCTCTCCACCCCTTCTCTCCCTGCCAGCTTTGTACTGTAGGGGTATTCATTTCTTCATTCTCTTTCCTCCTTTTCCTTTCTCTTTTTTTGCTTTCCAACCCCTGACCTTTGGTCTTTACTTTGAGAACCAAGAACCCCTTCTCTTTCCCACAGGACCTGGTGCTGCCCACCCCACGCTCCTACGTGCGGGTAGGTGGTGCCGCCGCCCCCGACCACTGGCTGGAGCCCAGAATTGTGTGGGAGGTGAAGTGTGCCGACCTCTCCCTGTCCCCCATCTACCCTGCTGCCCGGGGCCTGGTGAGTAACCGGGGCCCTTGGCTGGGCCCTGTAAAGCAATTCTAGGAGGAAAGCTGGGATCAGAGCGGGAAGGGGACCTCGAGTCCACAGCTTCTCTTCCTAGGTGATAAGAAAACTTGAGCATGCATTTGAGTCAGGTATCAGACATGTGATTAAAAATCTATCTTTCGGGCATGGTGGCGCCCGCCCTCTGGCAAAAATCTATCTTTCAAAGATAAATTCCTCAGGAGTAGAAAGAAAGCAGTGACATTGCTCCTTTTAATATCATAATCTCAACTTCCCAAAATCATTTCTGGAAATTGTGTTCCTGGAAGTAAAAGCTTAGTATATTTTCCACTGAGCTTTCACATGGACAACCGCAATTTCTGCCTTAACTGTGATGCACTTTCGCACTACCAGGCTTTAGAACTCCTTGACTCACTTCCCTCACTGGTGGTCAGTTCTCGGCACTTGCCAGGGCCAGTGTGTGCACCAGGAGCACACCAGCCCAGGTCTGGCCCTCGGAGAACTGCCCTCTCCTTCAAGAGGGCAGTAGATCACAAATTAAAATTGCACTTTTTTTTGAGATTTTTATTAGACCCTTTGAGTCTTAGCATGGACATTTCTAATTAGAAACAGATTTCCATTATTCAAGGGAGAGCTCATATTTTTTATCTAGTTTTTTTTTTTTCTTTTCCCTCACTCATGCAGTGTGTTAGTGAAGATCCCCAGGTAAACAGTAACAGGAGCCCTGTTTATGGAGTGCTTCCTGTCAGGTGGGCACTGCGTTAGCATGTCCTTTGTACACGTCCCTTTTATCTTCACAATCATGCTGAGACGTGGCAACATGAATGCCGCTGTCCAGTGAGGAGATAGAGCCCCAGGGAGTGTAGGCAACTGGCCTTGCCAGGGTCGTGTGATTCCTCGGAGTTTGGGAGCTGGTATTTGAACTCAGTAGCCTGGTTCTAGAATCCACGGTCTGACTGCTGTTCTGCCTGGCAGCCTAATCAGCACATTGATGCATATGAGCAGCTGGCCTTTCTTAAGCCCTTGCTGTATTCCAGGTACAGTTCCACACACTTCATCAACTTGTTACACCCACCCTTTGCCCAGTCACCACTGTATGGATCAGGAAATTGAGGCCAGAAGGCACCCTGGACAGGGAGGGCTGTGGCCAGCAAACCACAGACTAGACCATAGGAGTTTCTTTTCTCACCTCCTCCTTCCCCAGGTGGATAGTGAGAAAGGGATCTCTCTTCGCTTCCCTCGGTTTATACGAGTCCGTTACGATAAAAGGCTGGAGGAGGCCACCACCAGTGCCGAGGTGAGACCCTCAAGGAGGGGTGGGGCACCCTGCTTCTTGCCTGGACCAGCTTCCTAGTGAGGTGGCCTCTGGCCTGAAATACTGGGTTGGGTAGCCAAGGCGCTCTGACACTCTCTCCCACTGTCTCTCCTCAGGTGGCCTCTCTGTACCTGAAGCAGAGTCAGATCCAGAACCAGCAGAGCTCAGACTCAGACTCTGACTTCGATTTTCTCTGCTAAGCCCCTGCCTTCCCAAGTGACTGGGGCAGAGGGCAAGAGAGGTGGCAGGAACCCGGGAACATTGCCTGTGTCTTGGAGCAAATCGGGTGTTGATTCTGTGTGGTTTTTCAGAGACAAGTGTGTATGTGTGAGGGGCTGGATTTCACTCATTTCTTTCAATAAATAAGTGCTAAGTGTCTCATCTCGGACAAAGTCCGTGCTGGGTCCTGTGGATAGAGCTATGGTAGCTCCCACTTGTACGGCATGTGACAGTGTGCCTGGAACTGTCTGCACCAGTGCCGTGCAGTGGGACTTCTCTCTGCACCATGCAGCCTGACAGCCAGTGGTCCCCTGCTGCGATGGAACACTTGACTTATGGCCAGTGCGATTGAGGGCTCAGATTTTTCATTTAATTAATTTGGATTCAAATAGCTGAATTTGACTAGTCACTGTTGTATTAGACAGCAGCAGCCTTTTACACACACACACACACATATGTGCTGCATATGCTGTTGTGGTGACTGATGGGCCATGGGTACGACAGTGGTCCGATTGGGAGCATTCAAGCCGTGGACAGCCTAGGTGTGTAGTGGACAACACCATCTAGGTTTGTAGAAGCGCACTCTGGGGTGTTGACACATGATGAAAGTGCCCAGTGACTTATTTCTCAGAACACAGGCCCTTGAAAAAGTGATACCCAACGGTGTACATCTTAGTGCACATCTTGGTAAAGTGATGCCCAGCGGTGTACATTTAGCCTCCCAGCCAGCCCCAGGCAGGCGCTCAGCTCTGTAGGTGTGGATGAGGAAAGCATGGGAACGGTAAGTGGCTAACCTGGGACCCCAGCACCAGGGCTCTGACATGGGGGTCTGGCTCCAGGACCCACACTTTTCGAGTAAGCTCTCCATTTTCTTAGACAATATAAGTGCAGTGACTTGTATGTGACTCTCAGCCCTGCCACCCACCATCTGGGGACCAGGTGCAGCCTCAGAATCCTCAGCTGTTCCAGATGTCCGTCACCCATGAGGATGGGTGGTTCCCCTGCCTGGTTTGTTCATACTTACCCCCGCCTGGCACATAGGTGCTCAGCAAGTCATGGCTGAACTCTGTCTCCTCTAACATGAGGTGACACTCCAGCATCCTTTCACCACCTTCCTTCCAGAGCCCTCCCTGAGTGCTGACTCCCCCTCCCATAGAGCTTGGGGATGGTCCCCTGTCTGCAGTGTATTTGCAGATAGTTCAAGCCAGCCTGGCCAACACTGGCAACAGGATGGCCTTTGGGACCAAGGGAAGGAGTCTTCTAGAAAAGCTGTTGTTCAGAAAAAGGATTGCAGAGAGCACTGGGCCTAGCAGTGTCTCTGGACCTGCAGCAGTCCCGGGCCACCAGCTGGAAAAAAGTAGCAGGATGGCTGCTCTGGCCACCAGCTGGAAGAGAGGAGCAGGATGGATGCTGTGGCCACCAGCTGGAAGAGAGGAGCAGGATGGATGCTGTGGCCACCAGCTGGAAGAGAGGAGCAGGATGGATGCTGTGGCCACCAGTTGGAAGAGAGGAGCAGGATGGATGCTGTGGCCACCAGCTGGAAGAGAGGGGCAGGATGGATGCTGTGGCCACCAGCTGGAAGAGAGGAGCAGGATGGATGCTGTGGATGTGAAAGAGGAGCAGGATGGATGCTGTGGCCACCAGCTGGAAGAGAGGAGCAGGATGGATGCTGTGGCCACCAGCTGGAAGAGAGGGGCAGGATGGATGCTGTGGCCACCAGCTGGAAGAGAAGAGGAGCAGGATGGATGAGCAGAGCAGAGCCAGATCTGCACACTTGGAGCCACTCTCTGCCAGATGCATTACAGATAAGTCCCTTCCAGTGTTGTCATTCAGGGCTGCTGTCACCTGCAGTTGGAGGCATCCTCAGTGGGCCTGGCATGAGGATGACAAGAGGGTAGAGCAGAAGTGTCAAGGCGTGGCCCAATCCACCAGCAGCTGAGTCATCTTTACCTGTGGCCTCAGAAATGCAAACTTGAGGGGGTCAGCAGAGGGCGTGGTGGTTAAAGACACTGGACTCACATGGCTGACCATAGTTAAAAGTCCCAGACCTGGTAGCTTGCTTTCTCACTTTATCTTTGTCTGTCTCTGTTCAGATTTTAAAAAGTAAAATAACTGAATAAAGAGAAATGCAAAACTTCAGTGGGTGGCATAGTGGTTGAGGTGCTGGATTTCCATGTGGCCAATTGCTGTTCAAGTCCCAGACCTGGTGGCCTTTCTCTCTTGTGTGTCCTATAGCAAAAGGATAAAATAGGGACCAGCAGTTGGTGTAGTGGTTATGTCACTGACTCCGACAAGGTTCGAGTCCTGGGCTCAGCAGCTTAAAACTCAGGCTGGGGGCATGTGTACATGGACCCAGGACCCCAAGAGGAAGGTGGAGGAGAAGGGATTGCAGTGTGGCCATTCCTTTGGGGGAAGATTTCTCACTTTCTGTCTCTGGTGAGTGCAGACGCCATGTAACAAAAATCTCTAAAAAAATAATAAACCTTAAAAAAATGCAAACTGAGTTTCACTTAAAGCCTATTTATTTCATCCCATTTAACCTGCAGCTGGACTCACCCCAAAAGTAATGGCCAAGGAATTACCCACAAGAGACTATTCCAAACTCCCAAGATGGGGCCAGGTGGGATTCCAAAGAAAGTGCTGTTGGTTTAGTCCGTCCAAAGCACTGGTTGGGAGTTGCTCAGTGTTATCCCAATCACTTGTTTGCACATTTGATATTATATTTCCCTGTATCCTTCAGTCCTCCAAGTTTGCAGAGATCCAGTCTTCACCCAATGCTGGCTTAGCTCACTGCGGGGCTCCTCTACCCAGGGGCCTAAAATTTAGCAGTCAGGTCAGCCTGTATGCGAGCTGTGATGGACCCTGGTCAGGACTGCTCTCGGTGGTACCCGGGCACTAGTGAGGATAGTACAACAGCAAGGGAGAAAGCAGCTCATGTCAACAGCAGGAAGATGCTGCGTCTGGAGCTTCTCACTGCCATGGAGGCCTCTGTGCCTCTCCATGGGATAGAGAAAGATGGCAGACAAAGATAGGGAACTTTTCTGCAGTCAGGGAAGGGACTTGGGCAGATCTGGGAGTGAGAAGATCATGCTGACGAGAAGTATGCAGACATTTAGAGATGAGCCTAGAGTTGATGGAGCAGTGGGGATTGCCTGCTCCTTGTAAAATCTTTTTCTGCCTTGCAGAAACTGTCAAGACCCAGCAGGGTGGGAAGATGTGCAGGAGGACGTTGGATGTTTGTAGGAGCCACACCAGCAAGCACATTGCCTGTTCACACCCCACTGCAGTGACTGGAACTTAAGCACATGAACACACAAGGCTGGGCCACACAAAGTCTCCCTCTGCAAAGGTTACTGGAAAATGCAGTAACTCACTAGGAAGCCACTGCTTAGCAATGACTGCTATTATTGGAGCTCACAATTTAGTTTTTGCTGTAGAGCACTTGCTGCAGACAGAGACAGAGGGAAAATGAGAAAGCACCCTCTGGGGGAGAGGGCCAAGCTGAGCTCACAGATTTTTACTTTTTTAATGTTTTTGCCTTAGAGCATGTGTGCTTGCCAGAGAGAGAGACAGAGGGGAAGTAAGAAATCACCCCCCAGGTAAGATGGCCACACCACAATCCCTTCTTCCTCCATTTTCCTCCTGGGATTTTGGGCATGCATGCATGTTTCCAGTATGATTTTCAAGCCATTAGGTCTAGGACTCAAACCGTGGTCAGTCATTTGAGAGTCCAGTGCCTTAACTACAACACCACCTGCTGGTCCTCTAACAGACTTTTTACAATAGACATCAAATCAATGAGAGTTGGCTCTACGTGTTCTTACCTCATTTAACTCTCCCCCACAACTCTACTTATTGTGACCATCAGCCTCATATTTCAGGTAAGGAATTAAGTTAGAGGGTTCAGTTACTTGCTACAAATCTCCACTGGTAAATGAAGGGCTAGGTTTGACCAGGACCCTGGAGCTCTAAAGACTTCAGTCTGACCTGTGAAATAAATAGTTTACTCTGTTCAGCTTTGAATGTTTCTCCAAACTCCACCCAGCTCACTATGATAAGAATGTTAAGTTCGCTGCCAGGTCCAAGCAACTCCAATGAGTATCTGCTTTCAAATGCCATTTCCTTATCTGGGATGTCGGGCATGATGTGAGTGGTGATGCGTGCTCTTATCTGGACTTGGCAGGCAGGGCAGGGCTGTTCTGGGCACTTATCCATCAGCAAAGTACCCTGCCATTTTGGTAATAAAATCAACAACAGCACAGGTGGCTGCCAGAAACATCCTGTCATTGGAAAGAGGTGCTGAGCTCCTTCCATACAGACTCCCAAGCAAGGTAAGCTGGTGCCGGGGGTCAGAATGGCAAAGGCTTGGTGGTTTAGAAGGTCCCTTTCTGAGGGACCAGCAGATGATGTGATGGTTACATCACTAAACTGCCACATGGCTGATTGCGGTTCAAGCCCCAGACCAGGAGACCAGCAGACTTGAAGCTTACACCAGGCATGTGCGTGCACATGCATGTCCAACATTCTGAGAGGAAGAGAAGGGATTGTGTTGTGGCCATTCCCCCCTGGCAGGTGATTTCTTGCTTTCTGTCTCTCTGGGGAATGCATGCACCTTATAGCAAAAATCTCTTAAAAAAATAAAAGGTCCCTTGTCTCTACCAGAGCTTCAGGTGCAGAAGACCAGTTGTGTGTGGAAAGAGGGCACTGCCATCATCTGAGACGGGAAGGTGAATGTGTGGCACTTAGCAGCAGAGCACTGTGCCTGAGGACAGCCTCATCCGGGTTTCAGGAATTGCAGGAGTGTTCAGGAACTGATTGAGTTAGCTTAGAAACGTGTGCCCCAGAGCGTGCTTTCACTGATAGATTTCACTGTGTCATCACTGGCCTGAGACTGTGGTTAGTTATCTGGGTCACTGTTGCTAATAGCCAACGATTGGACTGGGACTGCTTCCAAAGCAATTCTGCTGGTAGCTTGGAGCTATAGCCAAAGTCCAGTTCCTTTGAAAGAGGAACTTTTTACACACATTTGGAAACTGCTTTGCCAGTCACTAGTGGAGACTGTGGGTGAGTCCTGTTATCGCACTGAATCATCTAGACCTTGGGGATAATTGTGTCCAGATTACAGGGCCATTGTGGGATTTCAGGGACGATGGGTATGTGAATGCTAAGCTGGTATGACAGAGAACCATGTTGGTCTTTCATGTCCCTGACCAGGCATTCCATTTTTGTGTATCTTAGCCTTCTTTCTGTAAAGTGAGAACAAAATAACACCCCACACACACACACACACACACACACGAAGGGTTGTTAGGACAAAATGAGTTGGTACCTAAATTGTACTTAGAATAGTGCCGTCACACAGTCAGCAGCAAATACTGTGTTGGTCCTCATTCCATCAATATTACTGTGCAAATGGCCAAGTCCCACTGTTGCTGGAATCCTGGGTGAGGGTAGAAATACTGGCTTAAGGAAAATGGAGTGTCTAATACTTACAGAATGCTATACTGTAACAAGTGTAATACTATATAGTATAACATGTCAGTTTGCAATGTATTATGTATAACATGCTCTACTGAAATATATGGTCATATTAGTGATTACTGTCGTTGGTGATGACCAGTTATGAGAGGACAATGGAGGAGAAGGAATTCCAGCCTGGCAATGCCCCCGGGGGATGATTTCTCACTTTCTGTCTGCCTGTCTGTGTCTCCGGAGAGTGCCTGTGCCTTGTAGCAAAAATTTCTCTTAAAAAAAGAAAAAGATAATCTTGGCCCAGCCGCACTGGTGCAAGAGGTAGGGCATCACTGCCCGTTCCTGGGGCTGTATGGGAGGCCTGGATTCAGTCCCCAGACCAATCTAAACAGGCTTGGTGCGGGTTCAGCGTGTGTACCTGGATTCCGAGCTCATTGAGAGGCTGGGGAAGCAGGGTTGTAACATGGTGAGACCCTGTTTAAAAAATTTTTTTTCCCTCTTCCTCACAAAAGTTAAGAGAAAACAATATTTTTTTCTGTAAATATGAAATATTATAAACCATCTACTTAAGTGCTGTTTTGGCTAAAATAAGAATGAGGTTTGAGGAAAGGGGAGAAAAGAGTGAGTTGAGAGAAAAGCAGAGTAGATGAATAAAAGTGGAAGGAAGGATAGGAGATAGTGAAGGCAAAGGTGACTACCATTTATTGAAGCGCCTTCATCCTAAGCTTGTGTCTTTCTGGACGGTTTCCATGATATTCCATTTGAGCACTGTAGTCATTTGAGATAGGTGCTTTTATCCTTATTCAATAGGTGAGGGAACTGAGGCTCAAAGAAATAGACTCTTGTCAGTGGTATGTCAGAGACAGAGTCAATTATACATCAATAAAAGTGGGGGGAAATGGCAGAAAAACGTTTAAAAGCCCAAGAAAATTCTGAAAAATGAAAGTGGGAATGGAGATAGGGAATTTGATGAAATATTTTTAAATATGTCAAAACAGTATTTTTTTTTAAAGCACTGGGACCAGCAGATGGCGTAATGGTTACATCACTGGACTCTCACCTAGTCAACCGCTGTTTGAGTCAGAGACCGGTGGCTTCAAACACGTGTATTTGCATGTGTGCCCAAGATCCGGAGAGGAGAATAGAGAAGGAATTGCGGTGTGGCCATGCCCCCGTGGGTGATTTCTTGCTTTGTCTGTTTCTCTCTGGCGAGCTCACACGCCCTATAGCAAAAACCCTCTTAAAAAAAGAAAAAAGAAAGAACAAGAGGAGGAGAGACGGGATGCGTGGTAGAAGACGCTTGTGGGAAGGACAGGAATGCTCAAAACCGGCCCTTGTTCTCCAGCCATGCTTCTTCCTAGGAATCCTAGACACTTGGAACCCCTGTCGCCTGGGTCGAGTAGCAGGCCAGTACTATCAATAGAACCCAATTGCCCCCAAACCACACCCACGCCCACGCCCTCTCCATCCTCTGCTCTACCGCGCACGCGCCCTGGAGCCTACGCCTCCGCGCAGTCGCGCACGCACCTGGCACTTGTCACTGCAGCTGACGCCCTAGGTCCTGACTCAGGCAAGCGTTTAGGGTGGGGAGGGTTGTATTCGTCCGCAGGAGCGGCTGTAACAAAGCACCTGAGACTGGGCGGCTCAATCAGCAGAAATGTGCTGTCTCACAATTTCGGAGCCAGAAGTCGGAGATCAAGGTGTCAGCGGGGTTGGTTTGTGCTGAGGTCTCTGCCTGGCGTGCAGAAGCAAGTCTCACACGGGCTCTCCTCCGTGCATATCTGTGTTCTCACCTCTTCTAAAGACACCAGTCAAAGAGGATCAAGGCCTCCCTCAAGACCTCGTTTCAACTAAACCACCGTATTAGGAACCGTATCTCCAAATACAGTCCCGTACTGAGGTCCCAGGGGTTAGAAGGATCAGGCGAGGGCATAATCCGCCCAGTCCTCCTCACTTGTCTCCATTAGCCCAGCGGTGGGCAGAGGACCGATAAGAACTGCTTTTTGTTTGTTTGTTTGTTTGTTTGTTTTTTGGCAGAGGGCCTGAGAATCTCCCGACCACAGTGGACATGGAAAGGTAAGTTCTCTCAGAGAAACTACAAAGGAAGCAGAGCAGTCAGTGGTAAGTGCAGGAGATAACAGATTCTGGCAAGCCAGATGCCAATTCAGCATGCCTGGACCAGCTCTGGGGAGGTTAGTGGTTTCCTACCATCGCACACCTGAATGTTAGTGCCTGGAGGAGTCAAGATATCCAGAATTGTTTCTATGGTTAGAAATCAAGACTGGGTCCTACATCATCTCCAGGACTGTTCAGCCTGAGAGGCACATGTTTAAAATAAAATGAAGAGCAGTAGTTGGGGACAATGAACCACATGCAGCCTCAAATCAGCACTGTCTAATAGAGGTAGAAGGGGAGCCACACACATAATTTTGAATTTTCTGGTTATGTTTAAAAAATAAAAAAAGAAACAGGTGCAATTAATTTCTCTAATTTTTTTATCGCAGTAAAATACACATAACACACTTACCATTTGACAGTGAGCAATGCAGTGGCATTTAGCACACCCACAGAGTAATATGCAACCATCACCTCTAGCTAGTTCCAGAACATTTTCATCACCCTCAAGAAAACCGCATGCCCGTTAAGCAGTCACCCCACTTCCCCCTCTTCCCAGCCCCTAACAACTAATCACAAATCTGCTTTCCATTTGAATGCCTGTTCTCAGTTTCTGTGACTATATGCCTAGGCCTGGACTTGCTGAGTCCTATGGTAATTCTGTTAAGTTTTTGAGAAACCATGAAACTTTCCACCATGGTTGCACTATACTTTAATTTTAATAGAATATTGCATTTATAGTCACTATATCCAAAATATTATGATTTCAACAAGTCATCAATATAAAAAGCATGACTCAGACTGAAATGTTCTTTATTTTGCCATAGGTTTTTGACCCTGGGTATGCATTTTTCACTCACAGCACATCTGATTTCAGACTGTTTGCTCAATGCTCAATGACCATGCATGACTGGGGGCTGCCTTCTTAGGCAGCAGAGCTCTAGATCAAACTGTGTTTTATCCTTTCCCTCGCTCTCTGCAAATTTTCTAGTTTGTTGTCTCTCTTTTTATTTTCCCCTGGGAAGTGCTGAGGTCTCCATAATTCCTGGACTCCAGAAAGAAGAGAAGGCAGCTGTGGAGAAACGCAGCCCCAAAGTGTTGAAGGCTCTGAAAAAGCTAAGCATCCAGGCCAATGAGGTGAGGTGGGGGGAGAGGGTCCTGGGGATTCAGGACTGCCCCTTCTGTGCCTGTGCCCAGGGCCCTTCTCAGCCAGGGCAAGCTGGAGTGAAGAGAAGAAATACAGGGGTACAGACTTACACCACCAGAGTGGTGACACAGGCCAGCAACAGTCCTGCCCACAGGAGAGTAGGACACCCTTCTTGCTCCTCACCCCACCTCCATACTCTGAGCCTCTAATTGGTCTTCTCCCCAATGTCTAGGCCCCAGTGATTGCCATGCTGGGCTCAGGAGGGGGGCTGCGGGCCCACATCGCCTGTCTCGGGGTCCTGAGTGAGATGAGAGAACAGGGCCTGTTGGATGCTGTCATGTACCTCGCAGCAGTCTCTGGATCCACTTGGTAAGTGTGCTTCAGAATGGGAGGGTGAGGAATGCTTTCTCCTAGCAAAAAGATTTTTTGCTCCTGACACCAAATGTGTGTTGTCTTTTCCAAAATCCCTTCTCCAGCTCTTTGTCACCAATTGGGTGTCCTACAGTTCATTTCTTTTTTTTTTTTTAATAAAAAAAAAAGCTTATTTATTTCTTCAGAAAGAGAGAGAATAAGATTTCTAATAGGGTCTTCATGCCACTTCACGAGGGAATGAATTGTGGCATGCTCAGGGAAGTTCTGGGATGTGAACCCAGGACCTCTTCCGAGTGGGCCCAGTTGCATTGTCACTGCATCACCACCAGGCCCCACAATTCAACCCAATCCTGATACTCTCTACCTAAAGTTAGAGTTGAGGGAGTGCCATCCCATCAGGCCGTTCCCCCACTTAGGATGCCAGTCACAACTCCCACGCCACCAGCGGTTCTGACTGGCTGTGACCTGGGACTTCCTGTGACCTCCTGCTCATGTTCAATAATTTGCTGAAATAGCTCCTAGAACTCAAGAACATGCTTTAATTATATTTCCAGGTTATTATAGAGGATACAACTCAAGAACAGCCACATGGGAGAGGTGCATAGGGCGAGGCGTGGGGAAGCCACACAAAGATTCAGTGCCCTCTCCAGGCAGCCACCCTCCCAGTATCTCTACCTGCTCACCAACACACATGCTCTCTGAACTCTGAACCCTGCTGTCAAGGTTCCATTATGGAGACATGATGGATGGCGTCATTGGCCATTGGTGATTGAACTCAAACTCCATGCTGCAATCCCTTCTCCTCCATTCTCCTCTTGGGATCTTGGGTACACACGCACATGCACCCAGCATGAGTTTAAGCCACCAGGTCCGGGACTCGACAGGCGGTCGACTACATGGGAGTCCAGCAACATAACCATTATGCCAACTGCTGGTCCCTTGAACTTTTTTTTTTTAATGTAAATTAATCATCCATTTCCTCTGTTTGATACTCCATCCATAAGTCATTGTCTGAGGTTACTGACTCTCTCCCACACACCGTCCTCAGCCTTCATCATCTACACGTCCAGTCCTGACCCACTCTCCTTCCATCTCTCTGTCCCCCCAGGGCAATGTCTTCATTCTATACCAATAGTGGTGACACAAAAGCTATCGAGGCTGAGCTGAAACGTCGATTTGACCAGAAAGAGTGGGACTTGGACAAGAGCCTGGAGAAGACTGTTAAAGCAGCAAAGTTGGAGAATTACTCTCTGACTGACTTTTGGGCCTACCTGGTTGTCTCCAAGCAAACCAGAGAAGTAAGTGGCTTCTCACTGGGGACTGGAGCTGGGGGCCAGGGTGAGGGAGCTCCAGGCATAGGGTTCCAAAGATCTGGACCAACACCAGCTTTGAAGTCTTCCATAGCTTTCAGGTCTCCCAAGTCTGGGCACTTAGCTCTTGTTTTGACATTATAATTAATCAGGATTGCTTTGGTTGCAAGTTAAAGAATTTGACTCTAATTGATTTATGCAAAAAAGGTAATATGATTTATTGGAAAGATACAAGGGCATCAAGGGCAGGAAGGATGATAAGGGATCGTGACAGAATATAACAGAACCAAGTGAAGTGTCAGTCCCTGGGCAGATTGTCTCTGCATTTCTCCATGGCCTCTGGATGTCTTGAACTTAATTTATTCTTCACTTTCAATTTATTCTTCACTTGTATGTGGCAAGTTCAAAAAGTATATGGATAGAAGAGTTAAAGCATGAGTTTATTTTGGTGCAAAAATTTGTGAAATCCATGTATAGCTTTTTCATGATGCACATTTTCCGTGAATTTTTTAGAGGACCCCTTATAATCTGTTCTGTTTACTCGACAGACGGGATTTTTCTGCTTCTCCACATACTTAGTGGAGAGTGTTTTCCCCAGCCCCAGAGCACCATTGTTTTCACCTTCAGAACTTCCAATCAAGTGACCCCATGACCCAGGCCCCAAATACCTGAAGACATCACCTGGCCAGCTCATTGTGGGGCAGCCGCTACTCAAGGGCCAAGCATCTGTGGCTGCCTGGGCAACCTCAGTGTGGGGTGTAGGAGGAGGGTTACGATGACTGTGGGATGGAAACCCAAAATGGATTTTTCTCTCCAATGAATTCCTTCCATTTTAACTGTTGGATGGAGCCAAACAATGTCACAGTCTCAGAAACGGGAGCAGAGAGACATAGAAACCTGAACTAGGAATGAGGATAAGGGGAGAAAGGAAACTGGGGTTACTGGTGGCTGTGGCAGGATTTACAGTGGATTACGTCATCTGGAAAGCGGGAGCTATTCAGCAGTGACCAAGGGAATTGGGTTCCTGTGGTCGAGGTGAGCATGAAAGTGGAATATTCTCTCTTTTTAATATTGACAATTTGTTGTTGTTTAAAGTTTACTTATCTCTTCCGTAAGAGAGAAGACAGAGTGAGACAGAGACAGGCACCCCCAGTACAGTCTTCATGCCATGATCCACCTGTCTCTCTTGGCCCAAACTGTGAGCATGTGTGTGCCCATGGGCTCAGGAAGGTCCCAGGACATGAACCCAGGACCCTTCCCATGTGGACTCAGTTGCATTACCACTGCACCACCTTCTGGCCCATTTGTTGTTCTTTAAGCCTTACTGAGGCACAATTGATAAATATATATACATAGATATGTACATATACATACATACATGCATACACACACATATATATATAATTAAGCACATATATTTAATGTTTTACAACAACATTTATACTTGACTGAGTTTGGACATATTTATACACCATGATACCATAACCACAATCAAGGTGCTAAAATATACTTATCACTTCTAAAAATATCCTGTGTTTGTGTGTGCTTTGTTTTGTGTGTGTGTGTGTTAAACACACTTAACATGAGATCCATTCTCTTTAATTATGTTAAGTGAAATAAGCAAGTCACAGAGGACAAATACTGCACAAATCAACCTGTACGAAATACCGAAAATAATAAAACTCAGAGAAGCAGAGGACAGAATGTTGTTTGCCAGAGTCTGAGGGTGTATGTATGTGGTGGGGGGATTATTGCTCAGTGGATATAACATTTAGTATGCAAGATGGATAGTTTCTAAAAAGCAGCTGTGTGACAGTATCTACGGTTAACAATAATGAATCGTGCCCGTTAAAATATGCTAAGATGTGTGTATTCTGGAAGTTGTACACACAAGCCCTGCTATTCACCTTCTGTAAGTGGCATTTGCTCACTCAGGTTAAAGCAAAGACAGGAATGTTTGTAGCCTTCTCTTGGGAATCTCCCATAGGATAAACTTTTTCTTCCACCCAGTTACCCTCTTCTGTTGTACTAATAGGTTCCTAAGGGTTTTCAGGTGGGGATTCTCCAACTCAAACACTTTCAATTGCTTGAACCCCATGAAAATATATGTAAGGGCAAATGAGCTGAACAGACAACTCTCTAAGAAAGACATACAAATGGCCAAAAAGTACATGAAAACATGCCTGACAGCTGTTAATAAGGGAAATGCAAATCAAAAGCACAATGAGATAACATCTAACCTCAGTCAAAATGGCCAAACTTAAAAAAATAAAGAATGATAAGTGCTGGTGAGGCTATGGTGAAAAGGGAACTCTCCCACGCTGTTGGTGTGAATGATAATTGGTACAACTGTGGAGAACAATATGGAGGTTCCTCAGAAACCTACAAATAGAACTACCATACAGCCCAGAATTCCACTCTTAGTTATCTACCCAAAGGATAGGAAAACTCTCAGTTGGAAAAATACTTGCACATTCATGTTTATTGCAGCATTATCTATAATTGCTAGGACATGGAATCAACCCAAATGTCCAAAAATAGATAAGTAGATTGAAAAAATGTAGCACGCTTATTCTATGAAATACTATTCAGTCATAAAAAGCACTGAGACCATGACATTTGATACAAAGTGGACAAATATGGAAGATTTAATGCTAAAGGAAGCCAAGTCAAACTATGAAAGAGAGGCTTTGTATGTCTCCACTTGAATATATACTTAATGTCTGCGCTCTATGGCAGAAACTGAAAGACTGGCAGGTTTAATAACAGGGAGGGCAACTATAGATACTAGAGGTAGTATAGGGGAGGACAGGGGATGAGTTAGAGGGGAGGGAGGGGACCAGGGAAGAAAACAAATGATACATTTAATTGACACAAAAATGAAAAGTTATTTACTGATGATAATGTATACGGCAATATACTGTATTTGTACTGGGAAAAACCATGCTGTACAGTGTAAAGATGTACAGTGATGAAATGTAAATACATTTTTTAAAAAAGTATGTAGGTAGCTCCAAGATAGCCATGGTGTTGTTCGCCTTGTTCACCTATGCCTTATAAAAACCCAGACTTGGGCCAGCCCCATGGCCTAGGGGTTGAAAGAAACAGATCCCACGTGGCCAACCACATGGTTGAAATCCTAGCCTTGATGGCTTAAAAAACATGCCCCACATGTGTGTGTGTTCCCAGGATCCCTCCAGCATGGAAAAATGGAGAAGGGATTGTGCCATGATCCTCCCCATCGTGGGGCGCTTTTGCCCTCTCTCACTCCCTGTCTCTGCCTCTTTCTGATGAGTGTATATGCCCTTTGACAATTAAAAACAAACACAAAACCTAAGCTTTGCAGTCAGAAATCTTCACTTAAATCTTGGTGCTGCCATTTTTTTTTTGGGGGGGGGGGGGGGGTTTCTTTTGCTATAGGGGGGGTTTTTTTAATGCTATATGGCGCGTGTGCTCACCAGACAAACAGACAGAGAGACAGAAAGTGAGAAATCACCCCCCAGGGGGATGGCCATGCCACAATCCCTTCTCCTCCGTTCTCCTCTCGGGATCTTGGGCACACACGCACACACACATGGTGTGAGTTTTAAGTCACCGGGTCCAGGACGAGAATTGTGGTCGACTACATGGGAGTCCAGTGACATAGCCATTATGCTAACTGCTGGTCCCAGTGCTGCCATTTTTAACTGTGTGACTTTGGGTGCATCCCTTTACTTTTCTGAGGCTTAGTTTCCTTAGGTGCAAAACAAATGAAAGAAAACATCACCTAATAAAGCTCCATTATATTGAGAAGGAAACCAAGGGAGGACGAGATGAGAAGAACTGTCCAGGCCTGCCCAATCAGTAAGTGGTAGATGTGGAGACCAAACAGGGCAGTCTGTGTCCAGAGCCTGCACTTTTAACCATGCCCAAGTCACCTTCCCAAGGTGCAGGAGCAGGACAAAAGTACACAGGGAAGGCTGCAGTTGACACTTCCCTGGAAGGGAGAGGTATTGAGGAAAGGGACATCAAGAAGATGACATCCATTTTAAACCACTCATTGATCACCTATTATGTGCTCTGAGCTAGTTCAAGTGGGTTTTCAAAGATGACTAGGAAAGAAAAGAAAGGACATTCTCACAAAAGGCAGACCTTGTGCAAAAATTCCACCCACGAGGGGAGGCATAGTAGCACACATGCACTCCCCCAACACTCAACCTTGGTACTTTCTCTCCAAAGCTGCAGGACTCCTGTTTGTCCAGCATGAAAAAACAAGTGGAAGATGGGACACTGCCCTACCCAATATTTGCAGCCATTGACGACGACCTCCAAACTGCATGGGAGAGGAAAAAGGCCCAGAGTAAGCAAACCATTGGGGAGATGGGAAGATGGGAGCAGATTGAAGGGTATTGAGTGAAATGTGAGGGTTTCTCTGACCTCCCTTTTCAGGAGCCCAGGCAGAGTGAAGGACTTGTAGAAGATTGAGTGGAGGGAACAGCATACTCAGTTTACAGGAGAGCAAAGAGAAATTCCAGAAGCAACCAGAGTACACACACTTGTTTGTGCAGATAAGAAAATTATAATAGGGACTAGCAGATGGCATAATGATTACATTGCTGGACTCCCATGTAGCCGACCACGGTTCAAATCCTGGACCTGGTAGCTTAAAATTTGTGCTGGGCACGTGTATGGACATGCCCAAAATCCCAAGGAGAGAATAGAGGAGATGGGATTGGATTATGGCCATTCCCCCTGGAGGGTGATTTCTCACTTTCTGTTTCTCTGCCTCTGTCTCTCTGGTGACTGCACATGCCCTGTAGCAACAGTCTCTCTCTTAAAAAAAAAATTTTTTTTTTTAAGTTGTAATATGGGATGTTTGAGGTACAACAAACTCACTTTTTTCTTTTCTTTTCATTTTGTCAGAGAGAGCATACTCTTACTAGAGAGAAACAGAGACAGAGCTTTCTGGGAGAAAGCACCCCCAATGGGATGTGGTCACACCATAATCCCTTCTCCTCCATTTTTCCATCCTACTGGGACTTAGGGCACACTTGCATATGCACCGAGCATGTTTTTCAAATCACCGGGGCTGGGACTCTCACTGTGGTCAACCACATGGGATCCAGCTCTCCCAGCTCTTAACCAATAGGCTACAGAACTCACCCATCACTTTTTTCTTTTTTTATGCTTATTTATTTATGTATTTATTGAGAAATAGAAGCACTCCCAGCAAGGCCTGGTCATGCCATGATCCGCTTCCTCTAGTTCTCCAGCCTGTCAGGACCTTGAACACGCATGTACAGCTGGTGTGCTTTCAGGTCACCTAGTCTGCAGAGTTGAACCTTGGTCAGCCTGTGGCTGTCAGCTCGACAGTTCTGCCTGTTCCCAGCTGCGCCATAGTGGCTGAGCCTCTGTGTCTGACGATCCCTGTGTGACTCACCTCTCCTCATTTTAATCCATTGTCCTCTTTTCTGTCACCTCTGGGTCAGATTTTCTTGTCTCTTGGGAGGAATCTCATAATTAGTTCCCTACTGGCCTCCCTGTTCCAAGCCATCATCTCCTGCCATGGCTGCACAATAGAAGTTTCCAGAATAAAAATCTGACCACATGATTTCCTTCCCTAAAGTATTGTAAAGACTCGCATTGGGATAATGGATTAGGCTTGGGCTCCCAGATGAACCTCCGTGCTGTCGCATGGCAGTGATCTTTCCCTGCCC